>NC_090926.1:701937202-702240232 GCF_040938575.1 Ambystoma mexicanum | reverse complement strand
CGTATCTTGTTGGGTCTCTTTCTCTTTATCTTTCCCTTCGGACTATTCTCCACTAGAATATCGCTAAAGGGCCTCAGGATTCAACTGAATATTGATGACACAATTGATGAAAAAAATATGTAGCCGTTAAGGATAATCCTATTACTGCTTTGCCTCTGACATAAACTCTTTTGAAAATGTTCAAATGGCAGCTGTAAATTATCCAGCCGATTGTCAGGTTCCCGATGTCACTTGCCCCATTCGCCAAGAAGGTGTATAGTAACAGCTCAAATCCACAATGTCGGGCCTAGTGATATCACTCTCACTGCCTCAGTCCATCACTTAGAGGTTGCTGCTCTTGAGCTGGAGCCATTGGCCCCACTTGATTCTGCTGGCAATATCAGTAACAGCAATGTATCTAACTAAGGTGGAGGGGGAAACCTCCATTGACAATCAAGAAGATCAATTGGTGGCAGGCTTACCCACAATTTGCGGGTAGATGCCTCTAATGGGGTGGGTTTAGCTTCACTAGAGGAGGATGTTATTGTCCATGGTATACCCACTATGAGAGAGGCCCACGCAACACTGAAGGGTAAGACTCCAGTTAAAAAATTGAAACAAATAACACTCTTCAATGGTTTCTCTGTGGGCTTGGCTAGAGGATGTATGTCCACACATGAGGATGTACATATAACCTTGAACGCACAAACTGGGGAAAAAAACAAAAACCTGAAGAAATCCATTCCCTTTTCCCCTATAGCTGGACAGAAAATTATTAACTATTTTGGGGAAAAGAACTGTACCAGCACTGAAACGAAATCTATATTTCATGTAAGGGGAATTGCTAGATTGAACCATTCTTTGATGGATGATTTAGCAAGGAAGCCTAGAGACAATGAACTTCATGATTTAAGCATCATAGAGTTTGCTGAACCAGCTATGGAGGAAAATGAAATGGTAATGTTGACTCTCTTTCCCATAATGTGGTGCAGCAGGCCTGTGATGCTTCATATGCAGGGTGTCCCATGGAGCTGACCAGTTTTATAGACAAACATACAAAAAACAAATTCGCTTGGGAAAGGGGCCTAATTTCAGAGGTTAATAATGAATACTCAGACGATGCCCCAGTTCATCACACTTTAAGGGAAGTGGACAACAGAATCCTCTGAACGCAACCCACTGTATCAGCCTTAAATATCTTTGTTGTCTCTTTTATGAACCTTTATGATAATATTTGGGCTGAAGTCAGAGCACATACCAAACTCTTGGCAGAAAAGTATAATAGATGGTGGGACTTGAAAAAAGCTGTGGATTGGTCTTGCAACAAAGAAAATCACTGGAGTCTAAGTATACATTGAGGGGTGGACCAACGGAAATCGATAAAGGATTACAATGGCCTGAAAAGTCTTGTTTGCCAATCAACTTAGCGGGTAGCTGCTGTCTCAGCTTCTGACATCTGTTGTTTGGGGACTTTACTGATAACAGTGAACGTAATGTAGGGACGGAGGTTAGGCTGTGTTATTCGGCTAGTAGACCTGCTACTGAGCAAGATGGCCTCAAGGATGTACTGGATATTATAGATTTGACCATAGATGAGACCAATAAAAAGAAGATGGATATAGTACCAATGAAAAAGGGTACAATGGCAATAATCTAAAAATGTTACAAATATTAAACAATTTTACATTTCCTCACGTAAATATCTCCGGAACCTCACTATACCGGAGTCTCCACTTAAAAACATTTAACAAGTAAAGCTTTACAGAGTGTGATGAAAAACGTCTTAGAAGAAAGTGTTGAGGAGAGAACAACCCAGTCGGGAGAGGGTGCTTCCTGTTTTTGGGAGAGGCAACCGGCTCATAGGTGATATGAACCGCAGTACAATATTGCTGAATATGGGATACAGTTCATAAGGGCTAAAAAAGGCATTGAGGCTGATCCTCGTGTGAATACATGGGTGGAATCCGATAATGGAAAGAAGACTGAATTAGGAACCACTGTGTATGATACATAAGCAGGTGGGAAAACTGGCCATTGAACTGCCCCCTCCCAGCCCCACCCGCGCTTGGTAATCCAGTATCAGCTTTAAATAAAACAATAGTCAGGTCTGAGTCATTTAGGAAGGTTGTCATTTTGGTTGAGGAGGGTACTGCATTGACAGAAAGAGAGACTGCTAAGTGGTTGTTTGAGAAACTGTCCCCCCTAGCTTGCCCCATTCCCTGCCTGTTCCGATAGCGGATGAGATTACCTTCTCAGCAAGTGCTAATATGCGTGTAGACAAAGCTTCTGTACAGTTCACAGAGCAGGTTACATTTCTGGGGAAAATGTATGCACCAAGTGCAACCTTAATCTTGTGGCTTATGATTACCCCAATGATCCCTTTAGCTATACAGATAGGAAACCTCAGGGTCTGGGAAAGGTGGAATCCCAGAGTATCCTGAGGGGGGCTAAGGGAGGTGAAGGCCAAGCTCAATCTATGCATAGCAAAAAATAGCAGCACTAATTGGACAGTTGTTGGTATAAATGAGAACATTGGATGGGAACCTAGAGTAACAAAAAGCATACACATTATGAGCATTTGGAGCTCGAACATGTCAAGGGCCTCATTAGGACCCTTGCAGTGATGGCATGAACGGTGCCGGTAAGGCACCAAAACCGTTCATACCGTCCCACCACATTACGAGTTCGGCTCGCGGGTTCCTGACAGCCCGCCAGGTCTCGTGATTGCGCCAGCACCGTTATCAACGGTGCCGGTGCAACAATGCTCCCCACCCCCATTCTGCCCTTTGGGGCAGAATGGGGATCGGGAGCCCGGCATTAGTGCCACCCGCGAATGAGCAATTACCGGCCCATTCATCTCGTAATGGGACAGTTATTGCCCAATCGCGGGTAACAGGGCCAGTAATAAGCATGGCAGTATCCATGCCTGCCATACAGGCATGGCTAACACCATGCTCATAATGAGGCCCAGTGTGTCTTAACAGAGGAAACGTCCATAACATCTTTGCAGAAATCCCAAGCCTGAGTCTCCTATCCTCCTCTGATCTTAATAGGATCCAATTCCCAGACCGAGACCAATGGAGAAATGTAACATTTACTTTAACCCCCAGCTGGTAAAGAACCTTGTTATAGATGAAACTGACACTTTAGGACAACTAGGGTTTGAGGTAAAATTATCAGAGGTAGAGCGCCAACCCTTAAAAGGCAACTCTAACTAGGGTGGGAACTTGAAAGTTGTGCTTCAATCAAATAGACACAATCTCTGGCAAGGGAGGCAACAGTATGGGGCTTTAATAAACAGAATGAAGATTGGGCCCAAATTACAGCCGCTCTTTGGAAATTATTGCACCTCTATGAATATAGATCCTAACGGGTTGACAGAGGAGGATATTATTTGAAGCTGCTGTCATGGAACACTAGGGATCTGTTATCCTACCCCGAAACCGTTTCCATGTTAAAAGACAGTAGCTGTATTTATTTACTAGAAACATGGCATCTGGTTAATCTCTCTATAGATGGTTATGAGGTATTCTTTCAACTTGCAAAGCACAATAGCGGGGGAAATCCTTTGGTGGGCCTTACAATTGTAATTAAGGGGACATTAGGATTCTCATCTAGGGCAGTGCCTGAGCTCGCATTGGAGATCATTGCCGTTAAAGCATCCTCCTCAGTGGGAAACCTTGACATTCTCCTTATCAATATTTTCTGGCACAGGGGAATAGCTGAACTAGGTGAATGTTGCGAAAAAATCACTAACCTTATCTAGGACTGGCAAGGAGCTGCTCCTATTGGTAGAGTCATACTCGCACGTTACCTCAATTCGGACTGTCGTCTGTTGAACGATGATAATGAATTGTGGGAGACTGTGCCAGGCATAATTAAGGGAAACTACAAGCATTATTGGGGGAGACTGTGGAATCTATTGCTCAAGTTAATGGGTCTGGAGTGTTTGAACTGAGGATTGAATGCTGCTAATACAACAATTCCAACTTGGCATTGAGGAGATAGTTCCTCAACCATAGACTATATTTTTACAGATATAATCACTTCTAATCTTAATACAGGTGTTAAGATTTCTCCAAATTTGTGGAGTGACCATAGCATACTTCAACCTACTAGTAAAAAAGACAGTTATATGGGAACTAATCAATCTCAGAACAGTGGGACAGGGAAAAGGGATTAGATGGACTTCCGAGAATATTGTGATCCTTAACAATGAATTAACCAGCTTCATGAGTACTAGTTCCATGGAATGGAACAATTTCTTCGCTCCCTCTGAATTCTAAAATGTCCTGGGCTTCTTGATTGATAGGGCCAACCCGAATATGAGGTTAGGTGTCCCTGGTCATAAACATAGACATATGTGTAACATCAGCTAGCCTGTTTGAAAGCTCCTATGCATCAACACCTGAAATTGATTTGCTGCTTTGGCTGGGATCAAAAACTAAAAAATACTAGAATCAAAAACAAATGCAAAAGGACTCTGAAATGATGCTGCATAACCTAGATAAAAGGGATTTAAGAACATTCTGGGCACTGATAAATGACCAAGAGCTCACTACAATTGTTAGCCAATTGAAGATGGTTTCCGAATCCCAATGGGTCGATTTTCTCTGAATCTATGGGGGTTTGATTGATGACTTTAATGACCTACACCCATATGGTGGTGGAGAATGGCAGCCTATTATTGAATATGAGGTAGTGTTGAGGCTTATCAAAAATGCTAAATCCTCCCAGGCGGCAGGACCGAACAGCCTGACTAATAACACCTTTAAGGGTCACCCCAATATTTGAGTCAGATCCTCAACATGCTTTTTAAGAATATTATGAAAAATGGGTGCTATTCTGATCTCTTGGCATGCGGCTTATGTGATCCCAATTTTTAAACGCAGTGAGAGAGATCAGGCTAGAAATTATCATCCCATAGCATTAATCGATGCTGACTGTAAAATGTTTGCCTCCATTCCGCTATCATACCTTCTGCCAGCACTGCCTCCCCCGATCTGAACCCCCATTACCCCCTCTATGCAGACACAGGGCACACAGTGCATACTGAGACAGGTGGCGAGCCCCTCCTGTGTGCACATGCACATCCACACAGCTACCCATCTTCAGTGGCTCTCCTGCAGAGACTGACTTCACAACTGTGGAACCTTCGCAACACCGTCTGAATACTGGGCCAACCGGAAAAAGCGGACTGGCCAAAAATGGAGCTGTTCCTGGAACACTGGCTAATAGATATGCTCATGCCCAAGAAGTTCTTCTCAATGGAACGTGCTGATCAAATGCAGACAGGACGACCAACACCATGCGCAACTCCATGCACAGTTATCGCCAAACTCCTAAACTACAGGGATCAGGACGCACTCCTACAGATGGCCCGGGGCAAAGGCTCGATTACATATAATGGATCCCGGATTGCCTTTTTCCCAGACTATACAAGAGAAGTGCAACAAACCAGGCAGTCCTTTGATCAGTTTAAAAAACAACTACAATCTCTGAATGTAAAATATGGCCTCTTGTTTCCAGCACAACTCAAGATGGTTGAGGCTCCCACATATTGCGTTGGGAATCATCCGCCTCACTATACTCACACTCCAAGCTGTGCGGCCCGATGCACACGTAAGAAACCCCTCTCCCCTTCCCCCCTTCAGGGATGATCACACCTGCACAACTGGCCCCAGACGGACACTCGAGTCCAGGGGCGCAGTTTGGTTGAATGGTTTACATTTATTTGGTGGTAGATTATTTTTCATCCATCATTGATGTTCGGGCAACAGATGTTTCAGGTTGGGATGAAGTATGTCCACGGGAGGATGGGGAAGTTATGAAGTATGTTGTTCACAGATTCACCAATGGAACCATGCATATACCCTATATGTGCAACCCTCTAACATGAGGCCCACCCACAAACCAATCTCTAAATACAATGACACATATATATGCATCCTACATACCTGAAATGGCGACTGCAAGAGGTAACACCAAAACCCTGAAACTCCTCACATGGAACGTCAACAGCTTGGGCAGTGGGATCAAACAACGCCTGATCACACAATTTCTTAACAGACACATGCCTGATATTGTACTTCTCATGGAAACACATTTGGCAGGCTGGACATGTAATCTGTTCCGACACACAAATTACCGCACGGCACTACATGCCAGTTTCTCTAAGGGATCAAGAGGGGTCCTGATACTGATACACAAAAATCTCCCCTTTAAACTATCCAAGGTCACAAATAACACGAGAGGTAGATTTGTCTTCGTACAGGGCATACTATGGAACCAATCCCTTTCTATCCTAGCAATCTATTCCACGTCATTTGCTCATTGTGGAGCTGGTCTGCGACATCACACCTATAATCACTAACAACACAGCAGACATCTTAGTAATGGTGGGGACTTCAATGAAGTCATGAACGTAGAGATGGACCGAACACATCTGAGGGGGAGAAACCCTAGGTCCGACATCAAACTTGCCATCTTCACCTCTGCATTGGGACTGAAAGATGTATGGAGAGACGTATACCCAGAGGAACGCGGGTATTCATACCACTCGGGATCCCATGTATCACTTTCAAGGTTAGACTATTTTTTCCTCCAAGCAACGGACGCACATAGTGCAATCAGTGCAACGCTACTCCCGTGTGGCATCTCAGACCACTCCCCTCTCTTGTAGACACTCACAATGGAGAGACCACTCCCCCTGCTCCTCTTCGTGCCTAAACAGCTACTCTCTCGCCTTCCCAGACCTCATTGAACACATTCAAAAGACTACATCCATGTACTTCAAACTGAACCCTGGGTGAGTGGATAACCCAGCAACCCAGTGGGAAGCATACAAAACGGTGCTCCAGGGTGATATCCTTTCCTGGACACCGGCTCACAAGAAAACCCACCATCAGGTGTTAATAGAAGAAGAACAGGAAGTGATACAGAAAGAAGCAACACATGTTGCTACTGGCTCACCTGACACACACCGGGCCCTCCTACTAGCTAAAGAATGTCTCTGCAATATAGCTTTAGACAATGCCAAACAAGCACACATGGTGTTGCGCACAAAACTGTATGAAGTGGGAGATCAGGCTTGCAAAACTTGTGTAGGGTTGGAACAGAGGGATGAAGGCCACCGACAAGTAAGGGAAATCATAACAGAACACTCAGAACTGCGGCAATCTGACCGCGACGTCGCGGAAGGGTTTGCAACCTATGATGCTAATCTTTATAAATTCCCAGAAGAGCCCATATATACTACAGTATTAAATAGGGTTACTCTTCCCCGTCTGGATACCACACAAGCAGCCCTCCTTGAAAAAGACCTCACGGGAGATGAGATCACACTAGCTATTTCACAACTACAAACAGGGAACACCGGGACCCAATGGCTTCCTTATTGATGTATGGAAGAGACTAGGAGGGAATGAGCTGGCTCCACACCTGCTCAAAATGTTCTCATTCTTTAAAGAACAAGGGACCCTGTCTCCTGATCTCCGGAAAGCCAGTATAATCATTATCCTTAAACCAGACCTCCCCCCAGGGAGATGTAGCTCATACATGCATCATCTCCTTAATTAAGGGTGAAACCAAAATCCTGGTAAAAGTGCTAGCAAATAGACTGCAAAGAGTAATAACCTCACTGGTCCACCCAGACCAGTGTGGGTTTATGCCGCAGAGGTCAACATGCATGAAACTCTGCAGACTTCATCTGGCACTAGAAAGAGCCGCTGCCCTCCAGGAGCACCTAGCACTCTTAGCGGTTGATTTCGAAAAGGCCTTCCACTCTGTCTTTTGGGAGGTCCTCTAGGAAATAATTCTTTGGATGGGATTTGAGGAATCCTTTATGGGATGGGTCCAACTCCTGTAAATGTATCCTGTGGCAGTAGTCAGGTTAATGGATGGCCCCTGGGAACCTTCCAACTAGGTAAAGGAACAAGACAAGGATGCCCACTGTCGGAACTGATCTTTGCGATGATAATTGAGCCCCTAGCTATACTACTAAGGAATACACCATCGTGGAAGGGCTTTCGCTGGTGAGAAGGCGTGGAAGATAGTCTCTCTGTATACCGACGACCTCCCAGTATATTCGGGTGATATGGTCCACACTTGTCCTTTAGTTACAGAGTTATTGGACTAATACGGGTCCTTCAGTGGTCTAAAAGTGAACTGGTCCAAATCCATCTTTTTGCCAGTCAAAGGTGCGGAACATTCAATCCCGGTAAACTGCCCATATTGCATTGAAATGGAACGATTCCGCTACTTGGGCATACAGATGACGGTTGACCTCTCTGAATATGTGGCCAGAAATTTACACCCGATTGCAAAGAGGTTTAGGAATGATGTGCGTCACTGGGTACTACTCTCCTTAACACTATTAGGGAGGGCAGCACTATTTAAAATGCTTGCCCTACCCCGATTCCTATACATTTTGCAGAATGCACCACTCCACATACCAGGCCTGGAATTCCAAAAAATAGACAGCACCCTATGAGCACTTTTATGGGGCGAAGGACACCCTCGGATTGCATTACGCACACTCCAACGCTCCATCTAGGAGGGCGGTATAGGGCTACCACACCTGCTATCCTACTACTGGGCTAGTCAAATGGCAGTGATCAAAGATGTACTACACAGGCACAGAGATCTACCCCATAACAGAGCAGAGATTGCTGTGATGCAGGAGATGTCCCGATTAGAATGCCTATATCTGAAAATAAAAAAACCATCCCTACGTACCATGACAACACACATTGAATCCATTTATTTTTAAATGTTTATATTGGCTACACTCATTGCATCCATATGGAAGGACTCCCACAAGCATATCGGGTGGGACAGGAAAATTACCCTGCAACAGCCATTGTGGGGAAACTGTACTCTGCACGAACTGAGCAAACCTCCACTCTGGCCAAAATGGATATCATTCGTATCACCAAAGATGAAGATGTAATTGTAAACGGGGAAAATAGCATCCCTTGAGGACCCAGTTGCATCATTCGACCTTCCTAACAGTGAGCAGTATTGTTTCACTCGGTTAATATACGCATTTCAGGCACATATCCCCCAACTGTCTTACATGCCGGAATACACACTGATAGAAAGGAACATAGTACTTGAGCATGTTACATGCAAAGTTTACATCTGTCATGTATAATGCCACATCCTCCTTTGCAACTACTAAACTTTGCAATTTGAAACTCAAATGGGAGGGAGATATTTGTCCAATACTGCTTGAAGACTGCGTTACGGTCTTGATGTATCCATGCAAAACCACCATCTCCATTAGACTTCAACTGATACAGCTTTAAGTGTTGCACAGGGTTTACTGTAGCCCTCTATCACTGGAATAAAGCCACTGACTCTAACTGTTTACACTGTTTACAAGAAGAGGGCACCTTCTTTCATATATTCTGGGAGTGCCCCCCGATCCAGATGTACTGGCAACAAACTGTCAGCGGTACTGAGTCGCAACATCCCGAGAGACCCTAAGAGGAGGCTTTTGGGTATTGTGGAGGAAGAGGAATCGACACGAGCTGAGAAACTATTCCTGTCCACTACCTCGGGACTAATTAAACATAACATAGCAAAACTGTGGGAATCCAATGTGGTCCCAAGCTATGCACATTGGATAACAGATGTGAACATTTGTATGCTAATGGAACAGCACATCTATAATGCCAGAGGTTGCCCTGGGAAGGCAAAATTTGGCAAAAGTGGGAATATGCAAAAAAGACTAAATATACTTTGTACGAACAACAAAATCAAGACGGTTATATGCTGTGAACACAACACACTGAATTATACCCACTGATTGAACTGTATCTATGTATGTTTTATTTTATGTTGGTTTTTTTGTACTGTTTAATGTGTAAACTACACTAAGGGCCTCGTCACGAGTTGGGCACTAACCCCGGCGGTATTACAGCCTGAGCTATTAGCCCTACTGCCAAACCCCTGGTGCTATTAGTGCTCAATCACGGGTTTGGCGCAACGGTAAGTCCCCATTCCCCATTGGGCCCATTTGGAAATTTCCCATTCCCAATTTGGCCCAATGAGGAATGTTCAGCGGTATTACAGCCAGCGGTAACCTTGGAGGACCCGGTATGTCCCCATTCAGAAAACCATTCCCCATTCCCATTTGAGCCTCCTATAGGGCTCAATGGGAATGGGGAATGAGCTAATAACGGCCCGCACATTGAGGGCCCGTTATTAGCTCCATGGTCGCTTAACGGGTCCCGCTAAGGACGGCTGGTCAGACCAACCGTTCCTTGTGGGACCCGCTAAGGGACCTCGGAATGTGGTGGTAGGGGGTTAACAGCACAGGCATCCTTATCAGTGTCGATAACCCCCTACCAACAGGGTCGGAATGACCTTCTATCAATTGACAGCTGTTTTACATGAAATTATGCATTGCGTGTAACAATATTAATTACAATGAATTGAGATATATGTAAATAATTCAGTATCAGAGTGTCTTTTCAAGAGCAAGACTCTTTGCTATCTTGTAAAACGGAGTAATAATGTATTCTTTTTACTTTATGTAACTTATTAGATAGTAATGCTGCAAAGGTTTCTTTTGTAAACAGTATACAATACAATAATACAAATAATACAAATATTACCGTAGCTTTTACATATAGTATTTACACAGTGTGATGTACAAAGAAAAACATTGTAGCTTTTTTCTAGAAGCATTAGAAAATGTGTTCACAGCTCAGTATTCTGGCATTTTCAGCATTTTGATTTAAACACAAAAGTAGTCTATCATATTTTACAAATGCAATTCTTCATTTGTGGTTTCTATCAATACCTGCTGTAGGTGACCATCCACCTTGCAAATGTCCTGACATAGTGTTCGAGTCACTTTGTTGCATTACATCTCTAGATCGTCTTTGTCTATTCTTCTCTGTTTCTTTTTAAGGATTCCAGGTGTATATCTCAAATAAGATCTGCAGTGCTTTCCATCTTGAGGATCTTGTCCAGAGTCTGTGAACATAAGTTAGCTTTTAGCACTTTCAAATTTGTAGGTGGATTTTCTAACTTTAAATATACTTTTCAAGTCATGCTGATCTAATAAGGTTTTCCAGTTAGTGTTCTTTAAAATTCATACATTGCTGGGGTGTTTATTTGAATAACCCTTTTCAAAAAGACCAATAACGCAGCTTTCGAAACCATTTGAATCTCATATTTGGCATGCAGAACTGTAACCACCTGGTTGATATCCTATTATGTCATGCATTCACAAATTGGCATTAAGGACTGCTAGACATTCAACCTGGCGTACTGCTGTTATTATGTTTGGTTTCCAGCTTGATTTTGTTGATATATAGGTGTATTCTGAACAGCAGCTTGCCATCCAATCTGAACCTTTCGATCAGTTTTCTTTTCTGAGTTTAGGCAAAAACTATTATTTTTGACTTGGTATTATACCAGCAATTTAATATTAGTAACAGACAGGACACCTACTTCAGGATCAAGTACTGTTTTTGCCATTACATTATTAACAAACAACATTTCACTGGTGCCAGAAGACAAGTATGTTTGGCATCCAAATCCCGATACATTTTTGGAAACCATTCGCTACATGGAATTAGCGCACCTGGGATGCTGGGTTTTTGAGCAGCACCACTATGTAGGGGTTTGCCATTGACCCCAAGCGTTATACATTTGCCTCAGAGTTTGCATATTTCTATCCGACCAATAGCATGTGAACATTTTCAAAATGTGACATAACAGGACATAATGTTTGCTCTGTTCAACCTGTGCACAATGTGTTGGAGCATGAACATCGGGTCAATTGTGGCTAGTCACATTACACCATGTTTAGAATCAAATTGTATTCAATCTAAGCACTGGCTGCATTTAAGATAATCAGTCAATTTCTAAATCAAGTCTGATTCATTGGACCTTGTTCATATAAAATCACAGAAACACTGTTTAACCGGGATTCTGAAAAATGGATGTGTTCAGCAAACTGAGTAAGAGAAATTGCTAACAGGTATCAACTATGACTCGTATTTGTAAGACAATTAAGATGACATTGTATTTGGGGCTAACGATTTCCTCTTTGAGAAATGACCTCAATATTTTTGATGGAAAAGGTCCCTCCAATTATTCCCATATCAACTGCTATTCTGGCCACTTATCCCGCTGTTCTAGGAAGTTTGCAGAAAATAGTCTGTCCCTGTCCCTTTCTAGTCACATTGATTTCTATTATTTCTGACTAATATACATGTTTCACTTTTAATAATGTATTACTTTTTGCATCCACCTTTATTATGATTTTTTCTGATCAATATTCATTTTTTGTCACTAATATATTTTCCATGAATTACTTTTTAAAAAAAATGAAAGGTTATAATTGTGGTCTGCAATGAATGCAGTAAAGAATAACAATGGCACTGGCAGAGGAAAACGGCTCCGGATTATGCAAGGATTGCTACATCAAAATAAGAAAGAAGAACATAAATACTGAGGTTCTACCAATTTAAATATAAATTAAAGTAGCGAACACTGTTTCATGAAACTTGCACAATTTATCCAGTTCAGCTTTCACACAGCCTTTGCCCCAGCCTGGTTAAGCATCTCATTCAGATTCACAGGAATATGTGGTACATGTACAAACAAACACATATATTAGAAAAAAAATGATATGTTTTGCTAAATATTTGCATTTTACCAAACATATCCTGAATATTGCAAATGCTAAGTGCATGCAATGGGCGCAGAGTGAATGTTTACATACATTTATTTCTCTTCCATGCAGATAGACCGACCAATCAATAAAGTGATTCCTTTCTCTGAGACCAAACTGTCCAAATAATGCATTCAAAGAAGCAAGACGGGGCAGGCAAGAAAGTGTCATTCTCCATAAAACACAGCTGTGTGGTTCTGGGATCAAACCATCCCAATTCTTTAAAAAAAACATAGCAGTCACCCCTGGTGTGCCCAGTTTATCCACTAGAACAGAACCTGCCAGTGAACAAGAAAGTGCTGCAGACTCTGAGCTCAATTTGACTTGTGGGGGAAAGGTAATGTCTAACGCTGTCATCATAGAGACTATACAATCTCAGGAGGTGGAACAAGCACTTTGAAGAGAGAATTCTGACCCAGCATTGATGGTTATGTTCTGTTATTTTATCTTGCATTTGTATAGGGCCTACTGCCATAGTTCGTGACAGCAAAGTGATTTTGGCTGTCAGAGAGCCAAACGAGGAGTATGACAGAATAGTCAGTAGGGGTAGGGAATAGCAAAGTCAAAGTAGATAGTTGAGATGAGGGTGAGGGATAGAGAATGTGTGCAGTAGGCATGAGAAAGACAAGGTGGAAAAGCTATGTGTACAATTGGACTGAATTTATCGTGTGACTCAACAGTATTTCATGGGGCACAGCAGGGAAAGGAGAGATAGCTTGAGAGGAGATGTTCACTAAGCCAGGAGGTATGGCTGGAATCTACACACTACATGGTGAACTGGGGCCTGTTGAAGCCAAGTTCAAATAAACACAAGTGACAAATCCCTTCTACTTACTTCCCTAGGGCCCCCAACAACATCTGCCAGTAGCTTTAAGACCGAAATCCAAATTTGCAAAGTTTGCATCAGCTCCCTGAAAAGCAAGCACAAAACCCTCAAATGTTTTGGTCTCCTTATTTATTTATATCATGCTTACCCAAACCCTAGGCTTGTGCGCAAAGTGCATAAGAACACCAAGCCTTTTTATGGTATGGCTCTGCCATGGTCAGACTTCTAATGGTGGTAAAAATGAACCTAAAAGAAGTGATTACCCCTGGTTTCTGGTGATGATGATGCTAGTTATCCTCGACTGTTTCTCAGCAGGCCTTGGTAAATTGTAAGATGCAAGAAACAACTCCACACTCAATTGATGATTATTTTAACCATGCTGGTGTTAGACATGGACTTGTGAGTGTCAGGGTTACCTCAAAGCAACTAAAGCATAGCACACAACAAATAACATTTTTACTACCCAACAGTACCAGAATTACTAAAAACAGACAGCAGTCTAACAACCCTTTGGATATGGGGTTCTTCTATGGTGTTTACTAATTACTCTGCCAACACCAACACAACATATGAAGTTCTGCCACTGAATCTGCCTGTGTCAAAAAGCCCACAATTTTTTTTCTTTTTTATTTCTTTTAACTATTAATAATAACAATGCCCACATTGCGAACTGCACATTCTGCAAAAACAAATGTGTGTCTTGGGCAGCCTGGCACACATCATTCCTTTGTGGGACTAAGGAGATGCTTGAAAATGGATCACCAAGATGCATGTCATGCTCAGACAGGTGATTTCAACCCATTGTGATGCAACACTTTATATGCTTGACAGCCTCGTCGTGAAGCACACATTCTTTAATTAGGTGTTTTGATGCCATGGAAAGTCCCAGAATACAGAGAGGTACTGGAGCCAGCTCAAATGGACTGAAAAAATGGAAATAGACAAAGTGCAAAGCAAAACCCAGCTTTATTTTCATTAAAAAAAGCATGGCCAACATACAAGCATAGACATCTTAACGCTCTCACTGGTTCAACAATTGTCATAACTGACATCATACTGCTACCAGAACCTATGTTGGATGGTGATTAAATGTACATTCTATAGGGGTTACATTTCTATTTGGGTAGTGCATGTCTAATGGCTTCTCCTGCGACCACCTATAAATTGATAAAGGTCAAAAGACATAATTTCTACAATATGTGATTAGATGGAACATTGCTTCAAGGGCAGCATTACATTGGAGATTTTCATTGGTTGGCCACTGACTAATCAACCTTGGGCAACTGACAGGTCATCAAGACATGAGCCATACAGGAGTAGGATGAGAGAGGTCCATGAATGGCTTTCCTTTCATTTAAAGAAGATACCATCCCTCATTTCTAGGCCATGATCCAGGTTCATCTCTTTGTGTTTGGCCTTGTGTGATGTATCGTGCCTGGGGATATGTGATCTGTGTTCATTGCTAATGAATAGACAGCTTTCTTCAATTATGGGTCACGTGTGATGGGACCATGTTTGGAATTATTCCACCCTTCATTTATTGGGAATTTGAGCTAATATCGATGCAAGTGTTATGTTTTATTTTGCCTCTGAGCATACTCTAGAGATGTTCTTCATAGAGTCTTTTGGCTTATAGTTGACCTGTACCTGGGTTACAAAGGCTGTTTGTACTCGTATAAAACTTTAATTAGTTTGAGTGTATCCTTCTTGTGTCCTAGCAATTGCTATCTTGTGCTTTCACTGCAACATTCTGACCCTCTTTTAATTTGAGTTAACCTTGGCTGTGGTTGCCACCGCCTGCCTGTGCTCTGCACGGACATATATTTCTGTGGTTTCATCAATTTGTGTTCTTGTGAAGCCTTGAGGCCTTTTGTTTAATTGGAAGTGTGTTGTGGCTTCCATTTGGGAAATTATGGCTGCCCACTACTGTTGTGTTTCTATGTTAGTGAGCTATATTCACGTGTTGTTCATGTTGTATTCTGCTTATACATTGCTTACGTTAGTATTCTTCATGTCTTATGGATACTTTGTTAATTACCTTCATGTATAAATGCATGTATTAGCTAATGTGCATGTTCTTCATGTTGAGTGCACATTTGCTTCATGTCTAATGAATGCACATGCATTGTCACAAAGTTAGTTTGGTTACTTGTGTCACCTTCAGCTTAAGATCATGTCAATCTCCTGCTGTACCTGCCTGAGATAAGGGTGGTACAGTTGTCTTAGTAAGTAAGGTTTCTCACATGTGCGTTATTGAGCTTGGGTAGGGGCAGAATCTATAGATGGCATATTCATCTGTCTCTCAACATTTCCCACTCTCCCTTCTGCTCTCTCCCACATAAGGCTCTTTGTGTATCCACATTTTAGTCACTCCCTTCAAGCAGCCTCTATGTCTAACATGTTCGGCCACACTCCGGGTTTTATAGCAGCATTCCTTACTGAAATCACAATATACCCAATGCTCAGCACAATTGTGAGCATCCTGAGGACAGATACATTTTGATCTGGAGAGGTGATATGACTTTCCACAGCTTGGGCACGGGGGAGGTCATCTGTTTGGGTATACACAAGCATGTGAGCATCCAGGTTTATCCTTTATGCATTGGCTTATTGCAATACTAATACTAATAGTACTAGTACTAAAATGCCCATCAGTACTTTGAATGAACTAGCCAACCAAGAGGGGTTCCATGAGAACAGGTATTTAAACCAGTCAGCTTCATAAATATTGTTTACCTCTTCCACCATTCTTGTGTGTATTTCTGTTAAGGTGACTATGGCCTCTGCGAGAGTTCCATTCTCCTCATCCTGGACGGGCTGTACATACAGCAAGAAGGCCCAATTTCTGCACATACGTCACCCTCCATAGCCATTGTCAGATCGAGAAAATACCTGTTCTGGAGGGTCATGAGTCCTATTGCCCTCAGCTCCACTCTTATGGCATTAACCCCTTTTACTGTTGTGTTTGTCCGCAGCAGCTCCCAGCAGCTTGTTTTCATCCATTTTGCATTTGTGTTAGCTTGCAACATGGCAGTAAAAAGGGTGTATAGAACATCTCAGTACTGCCGAACAATGTATGCTCATCTGGTATGGCGTCATATGCATTTTCCATCTTCATTGAGTGATAGTTGCTCCTCTTTGTGCGTGCAAGCGTGAGGGACCTCTTATGTCTTATGTATGTTTTCATTTTGTGGAAATCACCAATTTGTTCTGTGGTCCTACCAAGGCTGGTGTACTTATTACCACACGCCTGCCCAATTTGGAGGGAGCTGCATACAAGCCCTTGTATCACAGGCCCAATAATGGTCTATTAACACAGCAGTGCCTTTCTTCATGCCTGTCAAATTGAAAACACATTTGCACCATTCGTCTCCACTCCTTTCACTGGGCCACTATTCCTGAACCATAATGTAGCATTCTTCATGGGTATTATGGGGAGGGGCCAGCTTAATCCTCTGCCCATGTGAGCCATAGTGAAAATGCAGTCCATTTTTTGAAACATATCATTTCAATTCTAGACCACCTCTATTGGTACTGTCAGGAGTACTTGTGCTTTTTACCCCATCATCCCTTCCACCTAACCTTCTGAGAAAAATACATGTCCGTATATTAGTAACTCTGGTATTTCCCAGCACCAAGGTATCTCTTTCCCTGCAGCATTTATGCACTGTAGTACAAGCTTATAATCTGTTATTTTAACCTCTCCTCTATTCAGGCCTTCTAATGTGTATTGGATCGCTTATTTGTTCTTCCAGGATCATCAATCATATCCTTTTGTTTTATGTAGCTATTATCATAAGAAAATGTATTTTTTGTCATTGCAAGGCGGTCCAGCTTCCTTGGAATGGCCCCTTAGTTGTGCTAAGTGTGCTAGGCATTGTGTTCTATGTGCAGGTATTACTGTGGTCACAAATGCCCAGGTAGTGCTCATGGCATAGGGAATGGGGGAACACACATAACAGACCTCATCAGAGGTCTTTTTTATGTTGCCTGTGTGCTCGTATCACAAATTATTAGTGATATGGACAGAATCAGTTGTATATTTTCTCAGGTGCCTAGAGTCATCTAGCACACTTCTTTTTTTGTCTCATCATCTGTTTGCTTACTACAGGGAATTCTTCTGGTGCCATTTCAATTATCATTTTTACAGTACCTATGTTCATGTTTAATGATCCAACAGTGCTGCAAATGATAATTCCTCTTGCTGTGATCACAAATATTATATCAAGACTGCAGCATATAATAAAGCATTGCTATTATCATTATTGCTTGGTTATCTACTTTCTGAAAATCTATGCAAGCAAATTCTCTTCTAGGCTAAAAGAGAACATCTTATATTATTCAACATATACATTCTTATATCAGGAGAAGTGTTTCTTTTGTATTCTTAAAAAAACAAGTGTTCACAAGAAAAGCCTTGACAGTATTGAGAGCACAATTCTTTCCAACGCTATATACGACTTTGGATTTAATAGTAATATAGATATCCAGAGCTTCCACGCTCCTACGAGGGATAACTGTCCATAAAAAGACAAGACCAATAAAATTGAAACTGATGTACGGAACATCTGCAATTTTTCTTCTACTGTAGAAGTGCCATGCTTTATTTTAGGCAAGTGTTGTTAAAATATGTCAAACTAACTTCTCTGTTTATCTATTTAAAAACCAATGTGTCTTTATTCTTGTTGCTAGTTG
Organism: Ambystoma mexicanum; assembly: GCF_040938575.1. NCBI lineage: Eukaryota > Metazoa > Chordata > Amphibia > Caudata > Ambystomatidae > Ambystoma > Ambystoma mexicanum. The sequence goes on along the minus strand of NC_090926.1, from coordinate 702,222,038 downwards.
CTGGTTGGCTCTTGTCCTTGACCTCGCCTGGACTCTTCTAATGCCTTCTTCTCCTTTGGGCTCAATGTTGGCAGACATGGGGCTCCTTCTTGTGTGTTTGTTTGTTTGTTTATTTATATAGCACTCCCCACCCTGAGGTATCCTGGCGCGTTACAGGTTACAAGTTGCATAAAGTACAAAGATGAATGGTTGCAATACAGTCTTTACAAGAAAATAGGGAAAATAACCATATCATACATTCAAAATATACACATCACTATACATATATACAGATATTTGTGGTATTTGGCTAGTACTAACTGTAAGATCCAGTCATAGATTATTAGCAAACAGCCAGATCTTAGTATTTTTCCTGAAGCTAAAGAGTGACTGGTCAGCTCTTAGGGTGTATGCAGGGAGTTCCAAAGCTGGTTTGCCATGACAGGAAAGCTACTACCCGCCACTTTTTTTAGCTTATATCTAGGGACCTTGATGCAGAATTAATACAAGGTTCTGGTAGGGTGTGGCAAAGAATTTTTGACAACTTTATCTATTAGGTAAACTGGGGCAGCGTTAGTTAAGCATTTGTGTGTGAGAGAAGCAACTTTAAACTGAATTATGTCCTTGACTGATAGCCAATTGTTATTGCGTCTAACCTCTGTGATGTGTTGTCTTCTGGAATATTTAATGCAGTTCTTAGTGCATTGTTCTGTAATATTTGAAGTTTTTTAACAATATATTTACTTGATCCAAGGTAGAGAGTTTTGCAATAGTCTGGTTTAGAGAGGATTAGTGCTCTCGCTAGGGTGCTGCAACTGGCAGAGGATAAGAAAGGTTTGCAGGTGTGGATCTACTTACAAGTGTAACCTGTTGCAGAGGCCGTAGCATTGAGTTGCTTATGCATTTTCAAAGCTGCGTCTAAGTAAAAACCGAAGGTTTTTACCTCTTTTGCCACTTTGATATCAATGCCGTTGATAATGAATGATTGGAATTGAGTGCTGAGTTTGTTAATATTGGCGGATGTGCCTCGAAGCAGGAGTTCCATCTTTTCATCATTCAGGCATAGACCGTGAGTGGACATCTAGGCCTGAATGATGAGATATGTTTTATTGGCCAAAGCCATGTCAGTGTCATAATTACCAGTTAGAGGAATGAGGATCTGGCTGTCATCTGCATATTTAATGTAGATGACACCCAGATTGTCTAGGTCATCGAACAGTGGCTTAGTGAAAATGTGGTACATAGTGGGCAATACACATGAGCCTTGTGGTACTTCACATGTAATAGGTGTATGTTCAGCTGAGGCATAAGTTGAGAACACTCTCATTGACCTGTTATTCAAAAATGATTGAATCCAGGCCGATACTTCCGGGGAGAAGTGGACAGCTGTGGACAGGTGCTTGCAGAGTATTTCATGATCTACCAAATCAAAGGCAGCCGAGAGGTCTAATAGGAGTAGGAGGGCCAGTTTCCTATTGTCCATTAGTTCATCAATTTGGTTCTTTAAGTCAATCAAGGCCGTTCTGTACCATGCTTTAGTCTGAACCCAGATTGCCTAAGCCCTAGTAGGTTATTGCACTCTAGGTATGACTGAATTTGGAGCTAGGAAGCTTTGTCAATTACTGTTAAAAGAAAAGCGACTGTTGTAATGGGTCTATAGTAAGTTGTGATATTTGGGTCCAATGTGGTAGGACAAAGGTGTCCTTAAAGTTGCTGGGGACAGTGCATGAATTAAATGAGGAGTTGATTATAGTAGTAATAAAATGGGGCTAATTCTCTGGCAGCTTCTTTGACAATGGAGGCTGGACAGATATCACCAAGACATCTGGAAGGTTTGAGCAAGGCTATAATGTTTTCCACTTCTTGGGTGGAAACCTGTGCAAAATGTAATCATTCTGGAGGTTTACTGGATTTATGTTGGGGCTTCTGAGAGATGGCGGTGCCAGGAAATTAAAGTTTCTTAGCTTCTATTTTAGTTTGAAGGAGAGAGATTTTATTAGTTAATGAATTTTGAATATTAGTGCATCAGGTTTTATCCTTAGTGAAAGTATCAATGGGCGGAGTGCAAGTATCCATGGGCGGGGCAGGGGATTCCATTTCTGTTAAGATCTCAAAAAGTTCTCTGGTACTAGAGCTGGCTTTGTTTATCCGATCATTATATTTATCACACTTAGTTTTCAGGATCTCCAATTTATATTTGGCGGCTGTTGGGCAGTTTTTCCAAATGGCTTCTAGTTTTCTTTTTTCTGCCTGTAAGGATTTAAGCTTAGGGGTAAACCACGAATTAAGGTGGGCTTTAGGTTTACTTTTATACATGTTTAGTGGTGTAATGTTATCTAAAGCTTGGGTGATACTAGAATTATATAGGTCTGCTAACATCTCTGGTCTGAATTAACAGCTGGGAGTTTAAGATAGGTAAGAGATGGTGCGCATTCGTACAAGTGCTTTCACTAAGTGTTTTTGCCCGCTGTCTGGCTGTGAATCTTGTTTCAGAACCTTGGATTTTGCCAGTAGGAAGAACCCAGTACGTCGAACACATCACGTGACAACGACCGAAGGAGCCAAGCTGAACATTTGGCCGGGAGTAAGCCCGCCCACCTTCTCCTGGAAAACACAAAAGTACAACGCACGTGCATTTGCGTGCACGCATTCGCAACAAGTGCTTTCGCTAAGTGTTTTTGCCCGCTGTCTGGCTGTGAATCCTGTTTCAGAACCTTGGATTTTGCCAGTAGGAAGAACCCAGTACGTCAAACACGTAACGTGACAACGACCAAAGGAGCCAAGCTGAACAATTGGCCGGGTATGAGAGCCGCCCTTTGGGCCAATAGACTGCCAATAGACTGTGCCAATAGACTGTGATAGATTGCAGTAATATAGAATGCACTAAAATGGGTCTTTACCTTCTTTACAGGAGTGAGCCCGACCACCTTCTCCCGGAAAACACAAAAGCACAACGCAAGCACATTTGCACTAGTGCTTTCACTAAGTGTTTTCGCCTGCTGCATGTCTGTCTAGCAGCCATACGGGAGAAAGAGGCTAACCCCTGTATTGTGTGTGGTTTTTTTTAGTACTTGATCTCTTGTTCTGTAAATCTTAGCTGTTACGCCCATTGTATTAATGGGCCCAAAAACATTTACTTCGAAAACTGGAATGCTGCCAGTTAAATCAATGCAGCTATCAGCAGCAGAACAAGAAAATGCATCTCAAGTAAGTGTATTTAATTTGTGTATTAAAAATCTATCATCTGCTGCAAGACACGCAGGTTTATTACTGCGTCGTTCTATATCGCTTACATCTGATATACAAATGTTTTGTACAAGTGAGCCTAAAGATAAAGATCTGGCAAGCCTGCCAGACCTAGCTCCAGAGAAATTAACCAGCATACCTAACCAAGTGTCTGATACAGATACTATAGAAGGTGCAGGAGTGAATGAGTTAACCCCATAGAAGGATCATTTGCATTTCAGAACTACAAAAGACACCGCACTGATAACTGCCTGCACAGTAGATGAAATACACGTAATCGCGGCAAAGCAGCCTTTAATACCAGACACCACCTCACTCACTTTGAACCCAATTGGCTGCACTGTGGCGGCTCAAATGAGATTAAGACAAGCCCATGAGCAATTAACATTAGCAGGAGAAATAGATGAGGATGCACTGGATTTTATGGATCTATCCAGGAAATCCAGTTTGCGCTCTCAAGAGATCCAATATATCTGCTCATACTCTGGAGATTTAATACAATTGCAATAAGATATTTGTCATAACATTACCATTGACCATCAAGAACACATATCCCCTATTAAAATAACAGCCCAGGAAGAGCTGATAAGAGAAGAAATACTAGGTGAAGATCAAGGTATTTGTATAAATAAGTTGCTTTCTTTCATTGCTCCAACACCGAGACTAACCAGATTTCAAGAGCTAGCGCAAGAATCTGAGTTCTTCATAAATAAAGACCGTCCAAAACGCTTCTCATTTCCTGAAGCTCCCGCACTGAACAACACCCTAGGAGCCATAAATAAAGCCCTATAAGCTCTAGCAAAACTGTATGAAATAATGGAGGCAAAAATAAGCGAACAGACAACAATGATAGAGTTGCTCACTTCCAAAATAACTAGTATTGAAGCTCTTCTCACACTCAGTGCGAATCCAACCACACAGTCATCTAAGAGTTTTCCAAAAACGGACTTGTCTGTAGCAAATAAAATTCCACAAAATGAGGAGATCCCTAATATTCAGGAAGAAGGTATTCTCCTAAACGAAGAAAGTATGAAAACGCAAGTAACCCCAGTAGATATTGATAATGAGCCCAGAATAGAGAAAACGACTGAAGTAATGCAGTCGACAAATAATTTGACAAATAAGAAGCATGTATCCAAGAAACGAGCCAATACAAATCTACTGGTGGAAGTAATACCTTTCAGTAAAGTCAATATGTTTGACGTATTTACATCTGCCAGAAGTAAACAGACTACTGAAGTAGGCCCAATGACAAATTCGAACAAGCATGTTAAAAAAAGTGAGAAACAGAAGCGCAGAGTGCAACAATGTAAGTCAAAAACCAGGCCAAGAAGGATTGTAAAAGCAGTTAGTCGACTAAACAGCAAATGAGATACTGTCCTTAGTCCCAAAGAAAGATGCCCCAATGTCAATAGTCCATAGATGATACTGCAGCACCACTAGTGGCTTATAAATCCTTAGACGATCTTGTAGCGCTTTGTGTTGGGATCATATTATCCAGAGAAGCAGAGCACAGAGAACAATCAAAAACTGGGATGGAGGCAAAGAAAACACCCTTACTCGACAATAGTAGCATCAAAACGGGCACCTCATCAACAGTTCCAGCCCGTATAGCATTGACAGAACCCGCTCAAACACATATTGACATACTCAGAAAAGAAATACCTGCTTCCATTGATGCATATATGTTGCAAAAAACTATGGAGCGGACAGAAGGCAAATCTCCTCAAGCTGTATGCATAGGCATAGCCGTAGGAGGAAAAAAATGTTTCGGGAACTCTAGAAAAAACACGGGAAGTTCTCTGTATACCAGCTACCGACCCAAAAATTAATACATCAGTGCTGTTACCTCTTATACAAGATAAGACCACGCGGGCTGATATACAGTCAACTTCGGTGTTGCAACCTAGAATAGAACAACCTATATCACAAGAATTGAGAGATGTAATTAAACTATCTATTGACACGTATATCTCAGAAAGCCAAAGCAATTTATAACGAGATGAGACATCCTATCGATTAACCTTCCCAGATGTAAAATCATTATTGCAAGGTCCTTTTGAGTCATCCGAAGGTCACAAACAAATACAAGGAAACATAACAAATTCATCTGATGTGGTGATGTGGTGATGTGGTGAAACAGTCTCTGCAAATAGCCAAGAAATTCCATAGCAATTCTCAGACAAATAATATGAGTAGTAATGACTACAAAAATCACCATTGGTTGATACTCGTTGATATGTCGTAGTTTGCCAGGTGCCCAATATGTGCTTAACAGAGCGAGTATACTAAACATCTGTTCAGAAATTCCACTACTAAAGAATCTGATAACAGACATCGATCTAGTGGAGTTCAATAACAGTCACAATTTAGATGAAGCGAAAATATATGTTCGATCAGGGTTGGTTGCTAATATATTATGGCAAGCCAAATTAGACTTATTTAACCTGGGCGTTATATTAACACAAAACAATCCAGTGTTGATACCACAAATGGAAAACCCAATAAAGAGAATCTATAAACCAACCCAGAACAGAATTGGAGCAAGTAAGCCAATATGCAAACCAAATCACAAATATGCAATCCTATAGAGATAGGTCATAACAAGTGGTGGCCAATGAGAACATGAGTATAGTCTCTTGGAATACAAGAGGCTATAGCATTTCATCAACTCCTGGTAATATGAATTTAAAACGTATGATATTATTGCACTTCAGGAAACCTGGTTGATGAGAGCCCCATTATGGGGCTCTCATACCATTGCAATTACGCCCGCTGCAAAGCAACTATTAGGGCGCCCAAAATATGGTCTTCTGATAGCAGTTAAAAAAGCTGCAGGTATAAAATGTGTATTGTATCCATCACCATCACTATGTTTTCCAATAGCAAAGGTAACCAAGGGTACAATAACGTTTGCTATCATTAATGTTTATTGGAGCAAACAATCAGTACCAGCAGGAATGTTCTTTGAAAGTACTTTATATACTAGATATGCTACTCCTGGACTCCCAGATTCTACGTACTATAATCATGGGGGATCTAAATTTGCATCTCATTATGGATACCAACTCATAACTCACATGTGATGAGATAAAATGGTCCTCCATAATGAAAGAGAGAGATTTCATAATGTTAAATGGCACAATCGAGAGTGATGTAACTGCACAATTTACTTGGAATAGAGGTTATCAAAAATTCATTTTGGATTACATATATGTAAACTCTGGTTTTATGAAAAATGTAACATCATTAGAAATCAGACCATCGAAACAAAGCGACCACAGTATTCTACATCTGTCTTGTACGATGCCAACAAGCACCCAGGAAATTGAACAAACTGATAATTGTACAAACTTGATAGTAAATAATGGGGGTAATTGTCTACGTTGGAATCGATCTAAATTGGGTCAATACACATCTGACATTGACAAGACCCTCGGATCCCCTTCAGTGAATGGCACAGAATGTTATGTCCAACTAATGCAGATATTCAAAGAACATAAATTGCGAGATCAGAGCATCAAATTTGAGTACTGCCATACATTTGATTCTGACTTAAAACATCGGAAAGCTGTATTGAAAAACGACCTACGCATGTTAAAATGGCAAGTAAATATAGATAAAGAAGCAAAGAAAAAACAACTAAAGAGGGCCTATCAGATCTGGCTGAAAGATCGCAAATATCTTTGGAATCAACAAGACAGCGAAGCGTTGCGCAAACAAATTTTGGCTAAATCTACTAGTGGCATATGGGCTTTCCTCAATAATGCCATATCCAAAAATTAAAGCTCAGTACAAATGAATGCCATTCCCAAAGAAGAATGGGAAAAATATTTTGGAGGATTATACATCTCTCCCTTTGAAAAATTTGAATGGCATGCATCATTAATAAATAGACCTCATTCATTTCATATCGAAATTGAAGACATTTTACACTGCATTAGTAATTTGAGCCATTCACGAGCAATGGGACCCGATGGCCTGCACAATGGTATGATGAAGACACATCCACAGGGATGGGCGGGTTTATTGTATTGAATCTTTAAACATGCCTTGATAGTGAGCCACACCCCGAAATCATGGAAACAGTCACTAATTGTCCCGATTTTTAAGAAAGGTAGTAGAACTGATCCGAAGTCGTACCGACCAATTGCGTTATTGGACTGTCCGGGTAAAATATTTGCACTTTTAGTTCTTGGACAATTTAATGCCTGGCTCGATGCAAATAATCACTGAGATCCATTTCAGATGGAATTCATACCCGGGCTTCGGACAGGAGTCAACATCATCACTATAAATAGCATACTGTGCAAAGTGAAGCAACATGGCCAACCACCATACACTGCATTTATTGATTTTCGGATGGCGTTTGAAGCCATACCACAAGAGCTGTTATACAAAGAATTAATGGATAAAGGATGCCCATGGCACATACTGAAATGGGTGATTGAATTATATTCAAATACCTCCATCCGGGTTAAATTATCTGCAGATGGTTTACTAATAGATTCCGTTGAAACTGCCTGTGGTTTGAAGCAGGGCTGCTCATTGGCGTCAGCCATGTTTAACATCTTTATTGCTGACATCAATGAGTGGTATACTAATGTCAAAGCAGACTCTCTGAGAATTGATGGGACACATGAAAAATCCTTCTCTATGCGGATGACATGGTGCTTTTTTCAAAAACACCAAATGGTTTAAGAGCGCCCTAGATTGCTATACAAAAGCCAAAATAATTCAATTTGGTAATATCAAACAGCGTAACACTAAACATAAGTGGCCATTGCAGAAAATATTCTTGACATATGAGCCTGCATATGTATATCTGGGTACTTTGATATCTAACCAGCAAGGCCGAGCAGCCCTAGATTTACACATTAAACATAAATTACAAACAGCAACCTTGCAAGCTCGTGCAATAAGTGCTAAATTCTGTAAATGTTCTGCTTCTCCTATTTTGATATACTATAAACAGAAAGTGATACCAGTAATTACATATCGTTCAGAAACATTACCGGAAAGATCATATAATTACTGGGCAAAGGAGGGAGAATACTGGAAACATACCCTTAATCTTCCAAAGTCAGAACCTATATGCCTAATAAGACATGAGTTAGGCCTAATATCATTGCATGCGGTACATAAATGGAAAATATGTTCTTTCTATAGGAAATGTATGGTGTCCAGTCATTATCTCGGAAACAAAATGTCAAATTACAATAATGTCGAAACAATAATGTCGAAAACAAAAATGTCGAATTGTTTTTTTTTTTAATTTACATTTTTTTTTGGGGTTCCGGTGGTAAAAAAAAGGGGTAAAACATAAAAAAAATTAAAAAAGGGGGGTTGGGGGAGAACCCCCCCATTTCGAATAAAAATCAACAAAAAAACGAAATTCGACATTTTTGTTTTCGACTTTATTTTTTGGACATTATGACTTTCGACATATTTGTATTCGAGATTATGACTATAAACCGAAATGTATCCTACTAGAATCCAAAAATGCATTATTCCATGTACTGGCAAATTATCTACTGAAATCAACAGATTTATTTCCATCGTTAAATATTGCTAATGCAGATATCTCGCTAAAATTGTTATTGGAGAATGCGGATAAAGCAAAAATAGGCATCTGGAAGGCTAACTGGATACAAACTGGACAGGCATGCTTCAAATGCGTTGAAGGGATGAGAGCGTAGAGGGGTGAGTGCGTAGAGGGGTGAGTGCACAGAGGGGGTGAATGCGTAGAGAGGGTGAGTGCGTAGAGGGGGTGAGCGAACTGAAGCGCGCGCAGAGGACTCAAACGCTCACGGCAAGCCGGAATGCATGAATGCGTGGAGCGGACCAGAATGTACGGAGCAGACTGGGGTGCATGGAGTGGATAGGAGTGCATGGAACGGACTCGAGCACATAGAATTTGTATGACGTATATATGAAAATGTCTGAAAGGTCTGAAAGGGCATATAACCCATCATATCTCACCACCACGCTTACTCTCTCCTTACATCACCACTCAACTAGAACATAGAGATACTATGACACCATTCGGTATAACTGTTCCCATTCCAACATTCACCGCTCACTCCACATCATTCTAAGTAATCACTGCTGGTTACACACCCCCCAGCCAGGCGTTCTCCTCAGGCCTAACGCAGCCACATCCGGTCTGGATAAATCCTGCCAGAATGAACACATACTCCTGACCTCTCAACCATCACACCTACCGCTAGAAAGCAGCCATTACACGGATACCGCACGAGCTGCACACATACCCGTTGCTCACACGTACCTTTTGACTCTCTCTACTCTCTCTACTGATCTGAACTTTGGTTCCCAAGGGCATTCAACCTACCAGCGCCTTCAGACCATACCAATGGTATATAAGGCGCTATATAAATGATATGATATGATATGGCATTTGTAACGCGCCTATACAAAAGTGTTTCAAGGCGCGACGAGGCAGGGAGGGGGGAACAGGGGGAGGACAGACAAAGATCCTACTAGGCCAGGTGTCATTCAGACCGCGCAAGTCCAGGGGTAGGGGGAAGGGAAAAGCGCAGTACAAGGTAAGTAGAATAGAAATAAATAGATAAATAAATAAGTAGGGCCAGCTGGTGGCAAGTGCAAGGTAAGTGCAGACAAGTGCTGGGAAGGGGGGGCTGTAGGGATACAGAGACAGTCCCGCAGTGCAGGGGTTGCCAGGGAGGCAGTGCAAGTGGAGAGTGGCTGGGCCCAGGACCGAGGTCGGTGAGAGTGGCCAAGCTTCAGATTCAGTGCAGAATTTAGTGAAGAATTTAGCAGGGGAGAGGGAGAGAGAAAGCAGAAGCAAAGAGGAAGGTTTTGAGGTGTTTCCGGAACCGTAGATGGTTCTCCTCAAGTTTCAGGGAGGCAGGAAGGCTGTTCCAGAGGGAGGCTCCTGCCGCGGAGAAAGATCTACCCCCAGCTCGTTGCTTCAAGAAGTGGCTGACCCTGAGGGAGTTGGAGACGGATGAGCGAAGGGCTCGGGAAGGAAGATATTTAGGAAGAGAGAGTTGCAGGTATTTAGGCCCCAGGCCTCAGAGGGCCTTGTGGACAATGCATATGTTATACATAGGAGGGGCCAGAGGGTTACTCCTGGTCAGATGGAGGCTATTCCTCAAATGTGCCAATAGGGCCAGGAGGTCTATATACCAGGTGCATAGTTAAGGTGTGAGAATTGGTGAGAGGTAGTTTCACTGTCAACAGCTCACCTGAGGTGAACGGAGGATGAGTAGAACCTCACATCACTGAGATGCAACCAGACACACCTTACTTTAACTTTCAATGCAGACTGTGCAACCACCTGCTCTACGAATGGTCTGTCAAAGCGACGCTTGTGCCACTGTTGTGTAAAGATCCTGCATAGGACCTTGTTCACAGGAAACAGTGCTAGTGGTTTCAGAAGAGGATTAAGATCAACTTGCTCATTTGATTCATCAGTCTTTGTTGAACCCCCCTGCTGCCCTCATACCTTTTGAGACATCTGTTTAAGAGTTTCTGTCATATCTGTAAAATAATCGTGCATTTCTTTTACTAACACATTGGCAGGGCTGTCTATTTTCCCCGCTGATATTCACCATAGTCAAAGAACCCTTCGCTGACATGATGCGCCAGTCACACTCCCATAGGGGCTTACGTACTGTGGGTCAATCCGATATTGTTTCCCTGTATGCCGACGATGCCCTCCTTTATATTCGCTGCCCAGAAACCAACCTTGCCCCTATCCTGGAGGATGTGGTCCGTTTCGGACACATATCTGGACTGAGAGTACATTTCTGTAAATCCGTTCTATTCCCACTGACAGACTCCACACTACCCCCCTCTGACCTAGGAGGATTCACGCGGTCCCAATCCAATATTACCTACCTGGGGGTGGTGGTTTCCCACCACACAGCGAAGCTACGTGAAGACAACTACCGAAATTACCTCACACACTTAGCCACTAAAACTGAGAGTTGGACTAGACTTCCTATTTCCCTAGCGGGTCGGATAGTCATACTTAAGATGGTGGTACTACCCCAACTCCTTTACCAATTTACTAATCTTCCCCTGTGGCCAGGCGATGATTTCTTCCGGTCGCTACGCCGCTTCACCAACACCTTCCTATGACACTCCGGTGCAGTCCGACTCAAACTAACAACACTAACCACTCCTAAGGGACGTGGTGGGTTTGGCACCCCTGAATTTGCCAGATATTGGTTAGTGGTCCAGGCACAATTTGCTTCCTACTGGTTTAACACCACTGAACCCCCTCCACATGTCCGCCTAGAGAAATGAATGGTCAGTGATTGAGAAATTGGGTCCTTTATTCTTAAAACTGTCCCGGCTGACCCAGACTCGGCTGACCCTGTTGCTAGTACAACCTTGGCTCAAACTAAGATCTGGAAGTTGGTTGAAACACCATACCCCTTCCACAGGGACCTCACGCTCTGGAACTTCTCCCCCGATATTCCAAATATCCCACAATCCATAGTGTCCCGCTGGGCTGACGCAGGCTTCCTGGTACTCCGGGATGTCTACGAACAGGGCAATTTCCTTGAATGGGCAGACCTCCCAGTTCCCCTCAGGCGGAAGCCTTCAGCATGGCTACAATACTCTTCCCTCCAGAAAAATCTCAAAGCCAGATACCCCAACTTCCCTACAATATCACCGGACGAGCCCATAATTGAAGACCTGTGCTCCTTTGACTCCTTTAGAGGGAAGGTATCAAGGCTTTATACCCTACTGCAGACTAAGGCCACCCCCTCCTTCAGTAAAATGAGATGTAGGTGGGAGGAAGATCTTGGGGTTGAGATCACTGATGAATGCTGGTCCCGGATGTGTGCTTGCACCCACAATGTATCATATAACTCACGGTTCAAATTAATACAATTTAAAGTGTTGCACACATACCATCACACTACAGGCAGACTACACCATATGTTTAGTGAGCTTCCTTCCAGCTGCTCTAGATTCGGTGCGGATCATGCCCCCTACATCCATATGATCTGGAGCTGCCCACGGCTCACGCTATATTGGACCGAAATATGCACCACACTGTCTGGCATACTAGACCATACCATAGATCCATCCCCAATGCGATGTCTCTTCCACGACTTTCCCCAGCTGGGTCGTGACTCGAAAAAGCTGGATGGACTCTGCATGATACTGGCTGTACGCAGCATCTTGATGAACTGGCTTCGCCCTAGAGCACCCACGTATGCACAGTGGCTCAGGACGGTCACGTGGGCACACTACACCGAGGAGGCCTGGGGAGCACTGCATCATCTGCACTCAAGGCCGAGAGACATTTGGCAGAGGTTTCGCACTTATATGTCCGCCATGACCTTGAACTTGGACACTGAATCCTCCACCCCTGTCCTCTCTCTGCACAGTTGTCTTCCCGTGAACAGAGATTTTTAAGCTTTATATCCATGCCATCACCTAGTTCCCTAACCCTCTTGATGCAGCCGAAAGCCAGCACTTAATGTGAAATATTCATTTCTGTAATGATGTGCCCTGTTGTTATGCTGTGAGCATTTCTGTCGTTTTGTATGTCATCAAGTCGAATAAATAATGTTTTAAAAAAAAAATTAAAAAAAGAATATCAAGGCTTACTACCGCATAATAGAAATACGCCAGGCACAAGGTCAAAGCACTTTGTAATTGTACCTGGTGTACTTCACATCTGTATCTTGCGCTGCCTGCCCACTGCTAGCCAAACTGTTAACCTGCAAGCAATTGTCCACGTCCACGTGCATTAATATAGTATAGCTTATTAAATAACACTGTAACTACTACATCAGCATGTACACCCTGCCTCTCCACATATACATGCTAGGCATCTTGCTCACACTGCTCCTTAGCACTCAGAACCACCAATTAGAGCCTGACAAACACAGTAACGCCAACAGCCTTAATTCTAAAACTATAGACATTGTGCTTAGTTCACCCAAGCCCACTTCATATGCCGTCACGCATGCACCCAAAAATCAATCCAGACAATGCAGACTCAGGTCACGCACACTCCCCATGCATATCACAGCCATTCTAATCCACACAGCACTCAGAAACACACAACTGGGTTCACGGGCCACCGCCTGAGTAAACACCAGTCCCCACCTGCTCGCCAACATCACCAGGAACACTAAGATGGCCCACAATAAGCCCATTTACAATGCCACCACACAATTCTCCACCTTACCTAACACAAGCACCCCACCTCCTACAAAAAAGAACCACCAGCCGCTGCACTACAAATGCGCTCTACTCAATGTACGCTCTCTTAATGCTCACGCATTAGAAGTTAATGACTTGATCATCAAACAAGACTGAGACATATTAGCAATCACCGAAACTTGGCTTCACAAGGCCTCTGACCCTGCGATCGTGCTAACCCTACCTATAGGATACTCAATCCTCAGACAGGATAGGCCGTCCAAATTAGGAGGGGGGGTTGCACTTATCTTCAAAGTGACCACTTCTATTAGACCCATTCCCCACATGGGTGAAGGGAACACAGACATCCTATCAGCCAATCTAACACTCTCTCCCAAAGATACTATAAATATTCATGTCATTTACCTTCCACCAGGACCCTCTACTGACTTCCAAGTACAAGTCACACATCTTCTAGGGAACAACATTAAAAAATCTACCAAAACTCTTTTCTTAGGCGACCTAAACTTAGGTTTCAACAACCCAAATGACAAAACTGCTAACTCTCTCACTAGGGACCTTCACGATCTGGGTTTCTCACAGAAAATCACTTCTCCCACTCACGTCAAAGGCCACATCCTAGACTGGGTGATAGACCATAACTGTGACAGAGACATCATCTCTAATACTAGCCTCCCATGGACAGACCACAACTATCTACAATTCACCATCCCTTTAAACCAGTCACGAAATCTACTACTGCAGCACCTGCTACATTGGCCAGAAGTGCAGAAAAACTCACTGCAGACAACCTCAAAGCCTGTTTAAACCTTCCATGCCTTGCTCCACCATTCTCACCAGACCCTAACGTCTTAGCAGAGATATTCAAAGACACCCTTATCAATGCAATAAACTCTGTTGCCCCACTAGAAAGGAAAAAAGAGAAAAAATCATTCCATTCTAACTCATGGTTCACAGAGGAGCTCCAGAATCTAAGAAAAAGCAAGCACCAAGTGCTTAAAGCATGGCAGATCAACCCTTGTGACAGCACTAAAGATAACTTCCATACTATTGCAAAAAAATACAGACACCATATTCAATGCTAAATCTGAAGCCTACAATCTTCGCATCTCCGCTCCTAATTCCCAAACTAAAGAATTCTTCACTATCTTCAAAGAACTAACAATACCACCCACCTGCATGGACGAGATTGTTATAGATGAAGCATGGTGCAACAGCATACAAACTGCTATGCTAAACAAAATAGAACTCCTCCAAAATAAAATCTCAGACCATTACAAAGCCCTACCTAAGCAGAACCGCCCAAGGCAGACTGCTCCCAACTCCAAAATTATCAACTTTCCAGAATTTGCATTTAGGGAAATTGCAGAAGCCGATGTTATTGACATCCTCAAGCATCTCAAACCCTCACAATGTAAAGGTCACGTATGCCCACCCAAAATTATCAAGGAATGTGCTGAGCAACTCGCTCCCCTTCTCGCAGCCTTCATCAACACCTCATTCGTATCAGGCTCAGTCCCCAACAGCCTGAAAGAGGCATGGATGTGCCCACTTCTAAAAAAAACAACCTTAGACCCCTCTCATCATAATAACTACAGACCAATAACAGCCGTCCCATTTCTCCTTAAAATTATAGATAAGGCCCATAGACAAATCCAACAATACCCTGAAACCAACTCTATCCTAGGAAAGAGACAATCAGGGTTCTGCAAAGGGCACAGAACTGAAACCGCTCTACCAGATCTAAATAAACAGCAACTTTTGACTTGGTTGATCACAATACCCTTACTAATCACCTCACGCATGCCACACACTTCTCCAAGCATGCAGCGACGTGGGTCACATCCTTCCTTGAAGGCATGGTTATGAAAATGTTCTCCGACATAGTTAATGCAGAACCCACTCTCATTCACTGTGGTGTACCCCAAGGATCTTGCACGTCACCCACTCTTTATAATCTTTTTACCAAGCCTTTCTTTGATAAACTGGATGCATTGGGGATCACATATATACGAATGATGCCGCTGACACCTAAGTGCTCCTCCCACTTACTGGGAACTACACACAAGACACCACTACCCTACAGCAAATCTACTCTACCATACAAGTATGGATGGCCACACATGGTCTATGCCTTAATGGGGACAAGACCGAAATCCTCCTTCTTGGGCAAAAGTCCACACTATCCAATCTTGACTCATCATACCTTAACTTCCGTATCGACGACAGTGTCATCCCTGTACTAACCTCTGTTAAAACACTTGGTGTACACACTGATGCTACGCTATCCATGGATAAACAAGTTAGTGCTATTGTCTCAGCCTCTGCCCTGAGCACAAAACTGATCAATGCTATAAAACCGTTTCTAACAAAGATCCACTGCCTCTCCATTGCCAGACACACTATGGGAGCCAAGCTGGACTACTGCAATGCACTCCTAGCCAGCACCTCCAAAAAATACATAGCAAGACTCCAAACCACCCAAAACAACTCACTCAGAGCTGCTCTTAGTATACCTAAAAGAGACCACATCTCACAAGCAAGAAAGACTGCTCATTTGCTCCCAGGCAAAGACTGCATCACATTCAAAATCCTCACAACCACACACAAATGAATCAACCAGTCAGCACCCACATACTTATCAGACATGCTAACCAGAGTTCAATCCACCAGGCCTACTAGACTATACTACACTAACCAACTCACTGTACCACACATCAACAGGGTCAAGGCAGGAGGTATAGGATTTCCCTACCGTGCCCCCAAATTCTGGAACGCACTCCCTACGGCCATCAGAGCTGAAACATCTCTCCATGCCTTTCGCAAAAATCTCAAAACGGCTCTCTTCAATTAACTATCTTTCACTCTCACACACCCACGTTGTTACACTCCGCTAAGGCTTATACTACCCTATTCTAGTATGCCTATAGGGAACTATAAGTATGTAACTAAGCTGAAAGCACCAATGTAACAATGCCTATGGGCTGCTGTGCGCTCAACGAATATGAATAAATAAATAAATAAATAAATAAATACTTTATTGACAAACAGCTGTTTGGTTCTCAACACCCCGCATTGTGTGCAAGCAGACACAGTAAAATGAGAGAGTCCTGAACATTCCACAAATGCACATATTTATACAAATGCTTCACAGCCTTGGACACATCTTCTAGCCCCTATTCATGTAATACATAACCTCCAGGTCGTGACCTAACTACATAACTAATTCATGTTTAAACATCTTTGCATTAGCTGCTGTTTTCCATCAAACAATTCACATGTTTTTCAAATACAAGACACAAAGGTAGCATTTCTCATTTTACTCGCTGACATTTGTCTACCATTTGTTCTTGAGTTTAAAGTCAGTTAGTTCCAAGGAGAGAAAATAAGGCTTTCTGCAGATGAGCACATTTAGCCATTCATTATTTTACTTTACTGTTTGAATAGGGAAGGCACTGTGGGTCAGATGGTATCTAAATTATTGATTAGTCCAGCTTTTGTTTAGCTCAAAGGTTCTTCAGTCTAGGATAAACAGTCCACCTTCGCAGCTTCAACATTCTTATCTATGTTAACATCATAAAGCATCACAAAGTTAATTTTGCTCTGTTGAAGCCAAAAACACAAATTCTGAACATGGAACAGAAAGCAGGAGGCGATCAAAATGGTGGACAACTCAAAATGGTGGCATAGTCGGCCTGTTTCAGGTTAATTTCAGTGTGATGCGAATGCGCTTAGGCCAATATTTACTATCAGGCAGTATTATGTCAAATATATTTTCACAAACACACAACAGGATAGAGATCTGCTCAAATACCTAATTTACAAAGTGTAGTCCATTGTCAGACCAGAGCACTTCATACACTCCCCACCTTGGAAATACCTCACGTATAAGGAACTTCACAGCCCATGTGGCATCTGGATGTGTGCATGGACCTTCTTCAATCCATCAGGAAAAGGGACATATGACCACTAGCATTAACCTGTAGCTGTTACAAATTTGGAGCATATCTATATAGTCCATATGTAAATGCTGAAATGATCCAGTGGGACAGGGTTTGCTCCCCTAACTGTTCAAGTATGCCCTGCCATGAACATCTGACATGTTAATCAATTTACAATAACATTAGCCACCTGTTCTGCCAAATTCAGGACAAGACAGTCATCTGAAACCAGTATTGCAAGACACTCTCTTTTTGTATGTGCTGAGTAGGGCAATTGGTCTAGTGCTACTGTAAAAATGTCCTTGAGGCACGACTGGCTTCCCTATGCTGTCCTGTCTCCATATTGCATCTGTGGGGGATAATGATCACCCCATTTGCTTCCATCATTCTTGCTCTTCTGGCAGTGGCCTTCCTGTAGTTTGGTAATTTGCGCTATGGGTAGTGTATTAAAACCTTGCTTCATCACCATGTGGTGTGCATGTATATATTTGTTTGGTGCAAATAAAATATTCTGCTCTTTTTGCTTCAAGTTTGGTGGCCTCATTACTGTGAGAAAGCAACAGCCGACAGGGAGCTGGAGTGCGTCTATGAGGCTGTCCAAAAGTGATCCATGCTGCACTGGACGCCCCTCATCTTCCAACATGACAATTCTGCATGTTCTGTTGATGTCACTTAGGCACCGTTTTAATGCGCCATTACAATTTCTTCTTCGTGCACTTCAAGTACCAAAATCAGCGCTACCATTGATGTTGCTTTTGATGAGAAATGCCCTTACAATATCACAATTGTCACTGTTTCAAAGCTGTTCTTTTCTTGTGCTTTTAGTACTGCTGTGCCACTGTGCCTTTCACCAATTCTCTGATCTACTGACGATAACCCATCAATTAATAGAAGTATCCACCCTACTAGGGCATTTTCCTTGACATGTGGTATTTCATTATGGCATTCAGAGAACTTTTACTGGTTCTGCTATAAATCTGGCAGGCCACTTGGCATGTGACGATTGTAATTCATGGTTTGATATAATTAATTCATAACCAGAGGCTCTCTGTGTAGTCAATGTGCTTTGGGCTGTTCCATTATGGAAAATAGGGTATGCTCTACGTATAAGGTAACGGTGCAGCCCATAGTTATACTGACAGATTTCTCAATCTCAAAGGCTGCTGCTGCCTATGCTTGCTTGAATGCATATTGACTTCTCATAAATGGATCTAAATTCCCATTATAGAATGCTAATGGTTTATGTCCCATGGTAGTTTCTTGTGCAATGACAGCCATCATCACTACTCTGTTTGAATGGGAGAATAAAAATAATTCTTCATTGTAATCGGGGATCTCTCACACAAGAGTTGTGCTAATTCCTGGCTTCAATTTATCAAAGTCATCTGTCATCTCGCCTGTCCAGTCTATATCATTGTTATCCTTTTGCGCCCCTCCAGTACTTTTAAAAGTGATTGAACGTGTGTGCTGTAGTAAAAGAAACATGCCCTGCAATAATTGCAAAGGCCTACAAATTGCTATTAACCTTTTGCTGTTTCTGGCTTGGATGTCTTCATGATTGCTTCTGAACTTTCCAGTGTTACCTTCCTCCCACACATTGATATTAGCTTGTCTATGTGTAGGACCTCTTGCTGGCAATATTGCATTTTCGCTTTGTCTAATGTGTACCGATTCTTGGACAATGCTGTCATCATTTTTATCGAGTGTCTCCTGCTCTCTTGTTCTGTGTGGCTGCACACTAAAATATCATCTACATATTGTATTAACGTGCTGTCAAGTTGCACATTTCCCTCTGTGAGAGTTCCATTCTCCTCATCGTGAATGGGCTGCACATGCAGCAAGAAGGCCCAATTTCTGGCCATAAGCCACCCTCCATGGCCATTGTCAGATTGAGAAAATACCTGCCCATGAGTCCTATGGCCCTCAGCTCTACTCTTATGGTGTTAAAGCCTTTTACTGTTGTGTTTGTCCGTAGCAGCTCCCAGCGGCTTATTTTCATCCATTTTGCATTTGTGTTGGCTTGCAACATGGCAGTAAAAAGGGATGTAAAGAACACCTCAGTACTGCTGAACAATTTATGCTCAACTGGTATGGCATCACATGCATTTTCCATCTTTATTGAGTGATAGTTGCTCCTCTTGTGCGTGCAAGCATGAGAGACTCTTATGTCTTATGTGTGTTTTCATTTTGGGGAAATCGCCAATCTGTTCTGTGGTCCTACCAAGGCTGATGTTCTTATTACCACAAGCCTCACCAAGTGCTCTGGAACACTTGGTTAAGGACCAAGGCAGATTCACAGTACCCCTGCGGTAACCGTGTATGTTTTAGTTTAATTCTGCAGTAATTCTGCAGTAAGTGAACAAGGTCAAATACTCTGACTCTTCATACAAGGGGATGGAAAAGAAAGAATTCTTTAAATCAATCACTGTAAAATATTAACTTGGGATGGGATGTTACATAATATTGTTGCTGGGTTTGGAATCAATGGGAACTCTGCTTCAACAGTATAATTCAGGGGGCAACCCCTCGGTTGCTTTTCTCACTGGATCACAGCTGTGTTACATGGGGATTCTAAAGGCACTATTATCCCTTGCTGCATTAAGGTGGCAATAGTTTCCTAGATACCTTTGTCAGCTTCTTTTAACATGGGGAATTCTCTTACTCATGGTAAAATAGCTCCTTGCTTCAATTTAATTTTGACTGCCCCCACTCCTTTCAGTAGACTATCAACATATGGACTGTTGGTCCACAATGTGCTTGGTACATATGCCAAATGTTCCTGGAGAAAGGACAGTACTAGAAAGTATTTACTAGTGACATTCTCTATGGTATTTCCCTATTTTCAATTCTTAATTGATATATTAGACATCTATCAAACATCGCTTCATCATCTGAGTCATCATCTATAAACAAGCACTCATCTCAATCTACGTCCTTCATCAAGAGCTATCACTGTTCTCCAGTTTGCCTCCTCCTCATTAACTTTGTGTAAAATTACTCTGTCTTCGCACACTATTGCTGCTTCTAACTGAACTGTAATTATGTGCCCTTCCTCCGCATCTGTGTGTACCTCTGGTTGAAACAAAAATTGCCAACAATTTGTGTACCCCGTAAAGGATTACAGTAAAGGAATACCTCCAGGTTTAGTGGCACTCCTCATTTTGTGCTTCCTAATCATAGAATGCTGTTATGAATTCTTGTGAATTTACATAATGGATCCCTGGGGCAGAACATATTATCCCTTAGTCAGTAAACAATATTGTCATGTTTACTTTACTCATCAAGTCTCTCCTCAATGTGTTCACTGGTGTCTTGGGAGAATAAAAATGTCATAGACATGTCATGTTCTCCTATGGTGAAATGTTAAGGTGTCGATTCATGGAATTAAGGTGCGCCGAAAATTCCCGCGCAGAGGTGCCAAAACGTGCGATTTGCAGTAAAAGTGCGAAAATTGCAGTGCAAGTGCGAAAATCGCAGGAAAACCAGCGCACATTGATTCATGGAAGGCCGTGCGCGAGAAAAATATTGGATGTGCGATGAAAAAGTGCGCGGCGCACGCCGGCGCACAGGATATCTAACGGCGTGTGTCACGGCCACAGCGAAATTGCACATAGCGCGGCACACACAACAAAAGTAGGCGGAACACGGGGCGTAACACTCGGAATGGGGAACAACTCGTCAAAATGTGGGCGCCACGGGAAAAGTACAGGAGGCAAGTGCGCGGAATGCCCACACGCTCGCCTACAACACGTATTCATGGAATCCAATAGGGCAAACCAGCGCACAGGCCCAAACACGTCCGCCACAAGAAAGCAGGCGGTAGTGTCCCTTCCCCTGAAATAATTGTGCGCCAAAATGTGTGCCAACAAAAAGCACCTATATACAGCCATGATGAATGTCACATACTGTGGCCCTCTAGGACAAATGACGTGCAAAGGGGTATGCGACAAACACGGACACCTGCTGTGTGAAAAATAGCGTGTGCATGCATTCTATGCTGCGCGGAAAGTCCCACACGCAAATTGCCTGGGTCCGTGTATTCCGGGGTGCGCGGGAAGTCCCACACGCGATTGGCCTGGGTACGTGTATTCCAGGGTGTGCGGGAAGGTCCACACGCTACTTCTGCAGGGTACATGTATTCCGGGGTGCGTGTGAAGTTCCACACGCTAATTCTGCAGGGTCGTGTATTCCGGGGTGCGTGAGAAGTTCCACGCACTTATTCTGCAGGGTATGTGGATTCCGGGGTGCGCGGGAAGTTCCACACGCTAATCCTGCAGGGTACGTGTATTCCGGGGTGCGCGGGAAGTTCCACACGCGATTTCAGCAGGGTATGTGTATTTCGGGGGTGCCGGGTAGTACTACACGTGAATTGACCGTCTGGGTCCTCCCATGTGTTCTCTCTACACCCTCCACGGCCCCTGCAGGCAGCCCACACCACAGGGGACTACCCTGCACCCCTGCACATGTCCCGCAGGCAGCCCATCCACCATGGCCATGCCCCCCAGCCAACCCACATGTCACCTTGCACTACTGATCACCAACGCATGTCCCCCTGCACCCCCCTCCCAGCAGCCAGGGGCACCCTCCACCAGGCCCCCACTCATGTCCCCCTGCACCCCCACACCCCAGCATCCAGGGGCACCCTCCACCAGGCCCCCACTCATGTCTCCCATCACACCCACCCCCCAGCATCCATGGGCACCCTCCACCAGGCCCCCACTCATGTCCAACTCATGTCTCCCAGCACCCCCACCCCTCAGCAGTGCCGGGCACCCTCCACCAGGCCCCCACTCATGTCCCCCAGCACCCCCACCCCCCAGCATCCAGGGGCACCCTCCAACAAGCCCCCACTCATGTCTCCCATCACTCCCACCCCCCAGCAGTGCAGGGCACCCTCCACCAGGCCCCCACTCATGTCTCCCATCTGTCAAAGATCACTTCCATCATGTCCCTTCACAACACATGGGTCAGTGCAGGCAAAACACACGCAGTAACAGGCATGGCACATGCTATGGACATTTGCATACATGTCCAAGGGACACTCCAAACATACAATGTTGTTATGGAACTCACATGCATCATGGGTCATGCCTATCACATGCACACACATCAACGTAATTTCATCCATCTGGTCTCGTACACCACAGACACAGTGGATACAAGGATGACTAGGCTGCATCAGTGAACCGGAACATTGCGACAGACATGTGTCATGCATCCCTGGCATTCACAAGTCACAGACACGCAGGTCAGACACACAGACATGGACAGCATACATGTACATGGCATCAGCACCCATCCCTCACCCCCACCCATGTCCAGGAACAGAGACTGGCATGCTCTCATGTGTCCAAACCGCATAGGGCTCCCCATGATGCATTTAAACACATGCACCAACCGTGTGGTTCACACATTACTGGTCTCACATGCATAACCATGATGTCCCTGCACACATACATGCGTACATGGCCTATGTCACACATACAGGCAAGCATCAGACAACCAGCACACTGCAACATGCCCTGTCTCACACAGCAATGCTTGCCCACTTACCGCTCAACTCCAGACGGGTCTGCCTCGCAAGGATCTGGGCGTGGAGCGCTGGGTCTACACGTTCCAGGACCCTCAGCTGGATGGTACTCATGCGGCCCTGGCCCCCCTCCATGAGGCGCCGGGCCTTCAAGAGGGTCCTGGACCTCAAGTCCTCCCAGCGCTTCTTGACTTTCTGGATGTTGTGGGTTGCCACCCCCTCCGCGTTGATGGCAACCACCAAGTCGTCCCAGATCCTGTTCCGTCCTTCCTTGTTGGCACGTGACGATCCGAAGAGGGCATCATACTGCCCCAGGACTTGCTCCACCAGGACACCAACTTCGGTGGCAGTGAAGCTGGTGCCCTCTGCCTCTCTGGCCGGGGGTGGGCGGGAATTCTCATACGCGATTTGCTTGGGTACGTGTATTACAGGGGTGGGCGGGAATTTTCACACGCGATTTGCTTGGGTACGTGTATTACAGGGGTGCGTGGGAATTCTCACACGCGATTTGCTTGGGTACGTGTATTACAGGGGTGCGTGGGAAGTTTTACACGCTCGCCAACAACACGTATCAATGGAATTGAACGTGCTAATCTGGAAACACGTACGCCAGCAGGAAGCAGGCGTACGTCGACCCGCACAGCATAAAAGTGCACGCAAACAACAAACAAGCTCAGACGCCAGGATGAATATACCCAAATTTTCACACCCAGAACCAGCCTTTTTGGGATGCCTGATGACCAGGTGTATGGGAGGTACAGGTTTCCACCTCACATAATACTGGACCTGGTGAGTGAGTGGGAGGATGATCTCACATCACCCACCCTGTGCTCCCAAGCACTCAGCCCCCTGGAGAAGGTCCTTAATGTACTGCACCTCTTGGCCACTGGATCATTCCAGCGGACAAGTGCCATAGTGGGTGGGGTGACACAGGCCACGCAGTCACGCTGCCTACACCAGGTCTTGAAAATCATCACTGCACGCTCATCAGTCCGCAGGCACATATACCTTCCCAGGACACCTGCAGAAAGGCAGGCAGCTGCCCTGGATTTCTACAGTGTGGTACAATTCCCCAAAGTGCTAGGTGCCATTGACTGCACCCATGTGGCACTACGTCCCCCCAGGGCATCTGAGCACATCTATAGGAACCGCAAGCACTGGCATTCCATCAACGTGCAGGTAGTATGTAATGCCAAGGGAATCATCACCTCAGTATATGCCAACTATCCAGGGTCCACCCTCGACAGCTTCATTTACCGAATGTCTACCCTAAACCGGGACCTAGAAGCTGGGCGGCATGGTGATACATGGCTGCTTGGTGAGTATGAATGCCACTGCACATGCATGCATGTCAGATGCAGAGTCATGTCACTACCCCACTAATGATACCCATCACCTCCTCACCAGGGGACAGTGCCTACCCTCTGAGCACCCACATGATGACGCCAATTCGGAACCCCATCACCCCTCCCGAGGTAAGATACAACACAGCCCTTATTGCAACCCGGGCCATAGTGGAGCGCACATTCGGAGTGCTCAAGTCACGCTTTCACTCCCTTGACCGTTCTGGCGGGCAGCTGTTATATGCGCCCCAGTAGTGTGCAGGATCATAGTGGCAGCATGTGTCCTGGACAATGTTGCAACATGCCAGGGCCTGGCTGTGGGCATGGTGGTGCCCCCACATCCCCAACCACATGCACGCCCGCTGCGCATGGGAGGGGAAAGGGCACGGGGTGAGGCAGCACGTACGCAGCTGGTGGCTAATTACTTCACATAGAAATGACACCCCTGTGGAGTGCACACAGCCCTGGCACATACCATCTCATAACCAATGATCACTCGACCTGACAATTATGACGAACAAAGGGACAGTCAACTGTCAGAACCATAGCAGCCTGAGATTGTTCACGTGGAAGTGTCACAATGTGTGCATCCCTACCTACACAAACACCACCAATGCAGTGTCATCGAAAGACACACTTCCATGCAGCAGAAATTAATACCCACTTGCAAAATACTACATGAGAACAGTGCCATGTCACCCAACCCCTCCCCGGAACGGCCACACAACACACCATGGCATGTCATGCAATGTGAGAGCAAACAAATTAATCCCCACAACATGCCCCAAGTGTCACCAACTACAGTGTCCCTAATGGAAACTCGACACACATGAAATGTTCAAAGTAATGCAGGACCTACAACACACATTACCAAATATTTACCAAGATTACCAATCACCCACACAACCTCCAACCTACCTTAAACATGACAGTACAGACTTAAAAAATTGGTCGCCTCACTACCTGTTAATGCCAGCACTTCGAACACTTCCAAGTATACAGTGTTAGCGCCACGCAAAAGTGTAGGTGCACTGCTTACAACATGGTCTCCAGTTCCAAAGTAGACCGCCTTGTGAAGACATGAGAAATGGACTTGCAAATTAGGAGGATGAGATGTATGCAGAGGCACATATCAATACAGCATGCAGTGTACAATACAACAACAATATGCACTAGGAATGTATACACAGTATTGACTACAGACTGCCCACACATCAAATGGGGGTCCAATGTCACTGTGTACGTCAATGTCACTTGGGCACACCCTTTGCAAGCACATGGAAACGGGAAACAGGAGGGGTGTGTGTCACACAAACCCAAGCATCTGACCCAAATTCATGACAAGCCTGCATGTGCCCAGCCACAATACAGCGTATGCCCACGGGAGCCACACAAGGCAACACACTGTCCAAAAAATCAAAAGTTAAAAAATAAATAAATTAAAAAAAAATCAAAAATGTCCATTAATGGGCCCGGGGGAGGTGGGGGAGGCCACCCAGGAGGTCCGAGGACAAGGTGCACACCAAAACCCACCTGTGTGGATCTTGCGAAAAAAAAACACCTCCATGGGCTCATGCCCTGCACGGCTACCCTATTGTGGGAGAATCGCTGCTGTCGTTCTCCTCACCCTCTGCAGCTGCCTCAGGAGGTGGTGGAACTATGGGAGGCAGCCCACGCTAAGCCCTAGTCTGGTCCTCCATGGCAGCAAGCATGCGGGTGTGGAAGGTCTCGTTCTGGAGGTTAATTGTGCATAGGTCCCCATGCAACAACTCACGGGATGCCTGGACCTCTGCCCTAGTTGCCTGCATCTCAGCTGAGAGCGTACGTGTGAGATGCTCCAGCTGCTGTTCTGTCCTTGTGTTTGTTGAAGCCTCAAGATCAACAAGAGTCGCCCTGGGGTGACGGAGTTCCACCCTCAGGGCTTCCCTGTGGCCCTGGGACTCTATGGAAATGGCTTCCCGCAGAGTCGCCAGTGCCGCCCGCCTGTCCCTGTCAGACGCCAACATATCCTCCCTGTGTGACTGGCAGATGGAGTCTGTTGCCTGCTGTAGTCGCTCCATCAGCCTTTCGGGGGGGGACAATGGAAGTGGCCACCCTATCCATGGCCTGAGCCATCATCTCTGATGATGCTGCCTGGTGGGTTGCCATACCGTATATGGATTGCTCCCATGCGGTATTGCCAGGTGGCGTACGGCCACCACGTCGGCGGGCACCACACCTGTCTGGGGCAAGGCGAACTGCGCCTTGCTGTGCCGGCACTGCCTGAGGCTGCAGGACTGCATTCCCCCTCTGATCTGCTGGCCCAGGAACAGGATCAGATGTTGCGGAGTGTGACCCTGCATCCTTAACCACCAAAGGCGTACCTGTCAACACTGACATCCCCATTGAGGGTTCTAACCCTGGTGCAGGTGGGTCGGACAGAACAGAATCCCTCCCAGGAACACTTACCTGCGACGGCACATAGGTCTCATCATCCGAATCGACACCTGAATACAGCTCGGGGGAGGTGCAGCCAGAGACACCCCTTGAGAGCACGACCTGCAGCAGTTGTCGGTTCTCACCCACCACCACACCACGTCCCTCAATGGTGGTCGGTCGGCACTGAGACCCCTCCTGGGTCTGCACCATCTCCACAACCCCAGCAGTATCAAGTGCGTCATCCCCTGCAAAGACATAAAAGAAAAGAAATGGAAACAGGCATTAGCACTATGGCACACAATTAGGGCTGAGAAGCTACAGAAACAGTACTTGATTGACACATGTCCCACATGACTAAAACCCTCCAATGCATGCACCGTCACTGCGTGTGAAGGGGAGGCAGATGGCACACATTGATGACACCAAGATGGAAGATGAACACATTTGCTGCATGCTGCCTAGCAGTGGCATCACACATTGGCCTGTGATTGGCAGGTCAAATTCACATACCCTAGCCATAAAGTGAAGAGGGAGAGGAGGGCACCAATTGTTCATTCAGTCTAGTTTGCTCATGAAATTGATTTTTTCATTGAAATGGTTCAAATGTTTAACCTGGAGCTGCCAGTCCAAAATTGTCCTATAGCACAGGGACATGTCTAAACAAATCATATCCAGGAACAAAGTCAGTCCACTGTACCATAGCCAGGTCAGACATGTGACAATAGGACTAAGAAATGCCTAGTAAAAGTGGTGGTATGCAAACAATCTGCCTGAATAAACAGAGAAAAATAAGCAACAATGTTGTGGCAAGATGACACTTCAAGGGCAACTGGCGTGGTGTTGGGCTAGATGTCTAATATTGGCAGAAGGGATACTGCTATACCCAAATGCTGGTGCGCAGAATTTATTGGATGAGGCACATGGGTGACCCAAACCACTCAGGCACACACACCCTCACCTGGCACCCAAACAGAAGCCCTCACACATACACCATGCACATGGATGACACACACATGCATGTGCACTCACTGGACAATGCCTCGTAATCTGCCAGTTCTCCCACGCCTTGGATCTGTTCCTCCGTGACGTAGGTCTCAGCAACATGCTCATGTGGAGTGAGTTCTATGTCCTCTGCTGGAGACCCACCCCCAGTCACTAGAGTAGCAGCATGACTTGAGGCCAGCTTATTCTTTGCCCTGCGCTTCAGGTCATTCCAGCGCTTGTAGCATTCAGTAGCTGTGCGCCTCACAATTCCAAGGGCACTTATGATGTCCGCGATGGTCTGCCAGTGTGCCAGACGTTGTGCAGGTGTGGTCTTGGATCCTGCAACAATCACCATTTCGCGTCATGTGCGGACACATACTCTACAAGTGCATTCAGATCGGCTTCATTGAAGCTGGGCTTCTTTGACGGGCCGGACTGTGTAGCCATGTCTGGGGCATCAGCCTCTACTGGACGAGCACTCTTCCTCTTCCGCTTGGAAGGTGGTGGGGATCCTGAGTGTCCTACGCCGCTCTGGACACTAGGGGCAGGAGCCCCGGTGGACTCTGTACTAGGAGTGTGGGATTGCACACTCAGCATGGGAGTTGGTGCAGGCATTAGCTCAAGTGTGATGGTGTCAGGGGCAATTTCAGCAGGATGGACTTGGACCGACACTGTCCTGCCTGGGTGTGTGAGAGGTGGGGTGGATGGAGCCGCAGCTGCCCCTGCAGCCTCCCCAGCCTGCCTACGCGGGGCAGCTGATGACCTAGCTGCCCCTGATCCACGTGGCCTGATGACACCAACGTGCACCGGCGCACGTGGCCTAGACCTGCTGACCTGGAAGTCAGCCATGGAGTCACCCTGTGCCAGGTCTGGTTCCACAGTGGGCTGGTCCAACAAGGGCTGAGCATGGATGGTGTCAGCCACGTTACCCTCAACCAGGGGGGGGGCATGGGTGTCCCTAACAGGTCCTCCACACATGGGGGGCTAGGGGCACCCTGCAAGTCACGGCCATGTCCCCTACCGGATCCACCACGGCCACCACTTGGGGCTCGGCCACCTTTGCCACCCTTACGGCTTGTTGGCCTCCCAGCCATGGCAATGATGTTATTGTGAGTATGGGAGTCGCTGTGAACTATTGTCCTGGGCAATTGGGGGTCAAAGATGGGTACCAGATGGTAATCGTACCCTAGTGCTCTAGCAAGGCTGTATGTCACCCCTGGGGAAAGATGACGGGTCACGCGATGCACAGGCACCCCAAAAAAGGGAAGTAAGGTGCACGCAACCCCTCCTAGACCACGTGTGTGGAAAAATAAACCTGCACTACGCTGTGGCACCCAGAAACACAAGAATGAACGTATGCGTGTCACACGTAGCCTAGAATGACCTCTGAAGGGGTATGCGACACACGGGGCAAGCACAGATGTTAAATACGTGCGCGACTCACCGTCTGCCAGGAACAAAAGCGTGAAAAATATGCACCTGTGCGCGATGGCAACACCCCGCCAAAAGAAGAATTGTACGCTGTCTGAGGAGACAGGTCAACAGTAGAAGGGAACGCTGTTTGAGGAAACAGGCCCAGGAAAAAGAGGAAAAGAGAAAAAGCTGTCAGAGGTAACAGGGAGTACGAACTTGAAACGCTGTGAAGTAAATCGCGTGTGAACCGACAAGAAGTACAGATTTCACCCACTCGCTCTCCACGAAAAGCACGTACAAGGAAATGGCGTTATACACGTACCTTTTATACACACGTCACAGACACCAATTACACGCTTTGACACTCGGACGTGTATATTTTTTTTACACACGCCATTCTCTACGGCCATGCGCGTGACATCATAGATGCGCCTGGGGGCTTTTGGGCCAATGAATTAACGTATGTGTGCTGACGCGCTTACGCGCTAAGGGCCTTTCCTCGAATTACACGCAGACGTGCTGGATTTTCACGTGCCAAATCACTCCGTATCAAGCTGGCCACGCGTAAGCACACAGAAGACCACGCTCCTGCCCAGAAAGCCGAAATTACTGCCCCCCAGAGCCCCGAGCATGCTCCCACCTGCCATCTGCTGCTGCCTGACTGCCTGCTGCCCAAGTGTCCTGCATTTGCTGCCTGCACATCAGCCAGGGGTGCTGTTGCTGTGACCACCCCTGCTGGAACCGAAGACTCCCGACTGGGATTCCATCGCTCCACAGACCAGCCTCAGGACCCAGTTGCCCACCCACTCCTGCCTCTGTGGTTGCCATGTCGGGCACTGCAACATCTGGCACCAGTGGCAACCCCCAGCCAGAGAGGCAGAGGGGCACCAGCTTCACTGCCACCGAAGTTGGTGTCCTGGTGGAGCATGTCCTAGGGCAGTATGATGCCCTCTTTGGAAGGTTGCGCGCTGACAAGGAAGGACGGACTCGGATCTGGACGGACATCGTGACTGCCATCAACGCGGAGGGGGTGGCAGTCAGACTATTCCATCAAGTGAAGAAGCGCTGGGAGGACTTCGGGTCCAGGACCCTCAAGAAGGCCCGGCGCCACCTGAAAGCAGCGGATGCTAAGGGGCGCCAGGGCCACTTGTCGGAAGATCAGATTAGGGTCCTGGAACGCATATCCCCAGCGCTC
The DNA here is from genome assembly GCF_040938575.1 of Ambystoma mexicanum. NCBI lineage: Eukaryota > Metazoa > Chordata > Amphibia > Caudata > Ambystomatidae > Ambystoma > Ambystoma mexicanum. Next base: position 702,191,813 of record NC_090926.1, on the reverse strand, counting down.
CACGTCTAGGTCCTTGAGAGGCAGACCCGTCTGGAGTCGAGCGGTAAGTGTACATGCATACTGATTGTAAGCTGTGCGTGTGGTGGTGTGGCAGGAGTGTGCAGGTTGCACATGTGGTTTTATGTGGCCAAGTATGGGGGGGGGTACAGGGCTGTGAGGCTGACACATGCGAGGACTCTCATGTGTGATACATGGATGGTGCTTGTGTGTGTAGGCTTGCATGGCAAAGGATGTGGAAGAATGATTGGCAGGTGTGACATGGATGCTGATCTGAACACTGCGACAGTTGACAGAGGTGTACACATGCATGCAAGTGTGGTGATGTGTGTGCATGTGTAGTGCACTCCCTGTGTCACATGTGATGTCTGGCTCACCTTTGCCTGCTCATGCTGTTGTATGTATATGGATGGTGCTGGCTGTTGCGATTTGGCTGTGGTATAGCTCCTGTGTGCAAGTTGAAATGACATGTGTGTTGGGGATTGTGATGGCATGTCTGAGGTTTGCCAATGCCACTCATGTACAACTGTCATGTGTTTATGAGTCCATTATACTGTGCCCTGATGCCTGTGATTTATTTCTCCCTGTCTGCAGCGTCAACTGAGAAGGTGCTGTGGAGCACAGCGGCAGGGGTCGCACCACCAGCCGGAGGCGCAAGGCACGGCTCCCCTCCCAGGTTGTGATCTCATCGGGGAGTGAGGAGTCCGGTGCCGCGTCCGAGGCCATAGCTGCCGAGGGGAGGTCCAGGAGGCGGAGGTTGGAGTTGGACTCCTCGATAGCAGAAAGGCAGCTGGGACCCCACAGGGCCCAACGGAGGAAGATGGCACGGAGTCATCCAGGTTGGTGGGGGGTTTGGTGGAGGAAGAGGCCGTGCAAGCAACAGAGGCGGGGTCTGAAGGTGGGGATTCTACTGGTGCTAGCGGTGCAGTGCAGGACCTGGGACAGGTTCAGCACAGGCCACCACGGAGGTGCCTGTGTGCAATCCTGTCCCTGCTCCTGTCACTGCATCATCTTGCACCAGCAGGGATGCCTATCTCCAGACCCGTTCTCAGGGAGGGGATTGGCTTACACCAACTGGCCTTCCTCTCCCTGCGGATGTGGCTATCCTGCAACAGGTTGAGCCTGTCCACGGTGGGGTGGCGTTGCGTACACGGGCCATGCGAGCTGACCTGCAGTCTTTCCATGATGAGACTGCACGTCTTCTCACATGGCTCGTTGACCACGTTGACCCACTGGGACAGCTCACCACGGCCGGATTCCTCCGTTTCCTGGACCTTGTTCCGACCCCCTCCTCAACGGAACCCCCTATGCCCCAGTCGTCCTCCATGCCATCTTCCCACCCATGTATCACCTGGGTGCCCTGTGGAGCTGCCTCTGACCGTGCGGCCAGGCTGGTGGACAACGGATCCCTGCCACAGTCGGGAGTCGAACGTCCAGCAGGGGTTGCCACATCAACAACTGCACCCCAGCTGGAGGAGGATGTGCAGGCACCATCGGACAGGGCACATGGACAGCAGCAGCAGCAGGAGGCTGTAGGTGGGAGCCACGATGGCTCGGGGCCTTCGACATCGGAGGGGCAGGCATCGGCCGGAGGGTCGGAGGACCCAGGACGGGAAGTGTCTTCTGTGTGGCAGCAGTTAAGCCACGCCATAGATGCGGAGCGGCAGCGGGCAAAAGAGGCATGGCTCACGATGGTCAGGGCGGAGAACTCTATGCGGAGGGCCCTGAGGCGGGCCGAGTACCTCGAGGCAATCCGCCGGGATTTGGAGGAGAACATGTCGTCGTCCCTGCGGACCCTCGGGGCCATGGAACAGGACCGCCTCCGGGACATTGAGCAGGAGTTTGATGATGCCCTGGCCCGCAACATCCAGAAGTGAGCCGTTGGACTAGCCCGCTGCCATTGTATAAAGTTAATTAGTGTTAGGTTTTATTTTTATTTTTTTAATTTGGGGCACTTGGACTATGCCCCACTTTTTTGTATATAGTTATTAGTTAGGTGGGTTTTATTGTAGGTTTCATTTACATAGTTGGGATCATGGACCCTGGATTTGCTCTTTGTACATAGTTTGACAGTTGATTTTTGGCCTTCTTCTTTTATTATTTTTTCACCACGGAGTAATGGATTATCACTTTACTTTCCCTTTGGATTTGTTTTGTTGGACGGTGACTTTGGACACAATTTCATTACGGTTATTTTGGATTACCATTTTCATTATTTATTATTTTGGTGGACATGCAGCATTTTGATTTTTGTTCCCATTATTGTTTCTTTTAATTTCATTCACTTCATTTACACTGTAATACATTTCTGTTTCTTACTTCAATGTGTGTCATTGGTTTCATGCCTGCCACAATGTGTGTTTTCGCAGTCATGTGTTGCCATTGTGTGGGTCTGTGTGGGTCTGACGGACTTGTACTCATGCGCATAATGCTCATTTGTTATCTATCATGTAATGGGTATTTTTTAATTTTGAATGGTTGTAAAGCTTGGTTGGGTGTTTGGACTGGGGTGAACTGGGGTGGCTTGGGGTGGGATTTGGGTGGGCATAGGAGCCTGGGATCTAGATTGTGATGACGTGTTGGCTGGGGGACATGAGTGGGGGCCTGCTGGACGGTGTCCCTCGATGCTGGGGGGTGGGGGTGCAGGGGGACATGAGTGGGGGCCTGGTGGAGGGTGCCCTGCACTGCTGGGGGGTGGGGGTACTTGGAGACAAGAGTGGGGGCCTGGTGGAGGGTGCCCTGCAGTGCTGGGGGGTGGGGGTGCTGGGAGACATGAGTTGGACATGAGTGGGGGCCTGGTGGAGGGTGCCCCTGGATGCTGGGGGGTGGGGGTGTTGGGAGACATGAGTGGGGGCCTGGTGGAGGGTGCCCCTGGATGCTGGGGGGTGGGGGTACTGGGAGACATGAGTGGGGGCCTGGTGGAGGGTGCCCTGCACTGCTGGGGGGTGGGGGTGCTGGGAGACATGAGTGGGGGCCTGGTGGAGGGTGCCCCTGGATGCTGGGGGGTGGGGGTGCTGGGAGACATGAGTGGGGGCCTGGTGGAGGGTGCCCTGCACTGCTGGGGGGTGGGGGTGATGGGAGACATGAGTGGGGGCCTGGTGGAGGGTGCCCCTGGATGCTGTGGGTGGGGGTGCTGGGAGACATGAGTAGGGGCCTGGTGGAGGGTGCCCTGCACTACTGGGGGGTGGGGGTGCTGGGAGACATGAGTTGGACATGAGTGGGGGCCTGGTGAAGGGTGCCCCTGGATGCTGGGGGGTCGGGGCGATGGGAGACATGAGTTGAACATGAGTGGGGGCCTGGTGGAGGCTGCCCCTGGATGCTGGGGGGTGGGGGTGCTGGGAGACATGAGTGGGGGCCTGGTGGAGGGTGCCCTGCACGCCTGGGGGGTGGGGGTGCTGGGAGACATGGTTGGACATGAGTGGGGGCCTGGTGGAGGGTGCCCTGCACTGCTGGGGGGTGGGGGTGATGGGAGACATGAGCGGGGGCCTGGTGGAGGGTGCCCCTGGATGCTGGGGGGTGGGGGTGCTGGGGGACATGAGTGGGGGCCTGGTGGAGGGTGCCCTGCACTGCTTGGGGGTGGGGGTGATGGGAGACATGAGTGGGGGCCTGGTGGAGTGTGCCCCTGGATGCTGGGGGGGTGGGGGTGCAGGGGGACATGAGTGGGGGCCTGGTGGAGGGTGCCCTGCACTGCTGGGGGGTAGGGGTGCTGGGAGACATGAGTTGGACATGTGTGGGGGCCTGGTGGAGGGTGCCCCTGGATGCTGGGGGGTGGGGGTGATGGGAGACATGAGTTGGACATGAGTGGGGGCCTGGTGGAGGGTGTCCCTGGATGCTGGGGGGTGGGGGTGCAGGGGGACATGAGTGGGGGCCTGGTGGATGGTGCCCTGCACTGCTGGGGGGTGGGGGTGCTGGGGGACATGAGTGGGGGCCTGGTGGAGGGTGCCCTGCACTGCTGGGGGGTGGGGGTACTTGGAGACATGAGTGGGGGCCTGGTGGAGGGTGCCCTGCAGTGCTAGGGGGTGGGGGTGCTGGGAGACATGAGTTGGACATGAGTGGGGGCCTGGTGGAGGGTGCCCCTGGATGCTGGGGGGTGCGGGTGTTGGGAGACATGAGTGGGGACCTGGTGGAGGGTGCCCCTGGATGCTGGGGGGTGGGGGTACTGGGAGACATGAGTGGGGGCCTGGTGGAGGGTGCCCCGCACTGCTGGGGGGTGGGGGTGCTGGGAGACATGAGTGGGGGCCTGGTGGAGGGTGCCCCTGGATGCTGGGGGGTGGGGGTGCTGGGAGACATGAGTGGGGGCCTGGTGGAGGGTGCCCTGCACTGCTGGGGGGTGGGGGTGATGGGAGACATGAGTGGGGGCCTGGTGGAGGGTGCCCCTGGATGCTGGGGGTGGGGGTGCTGGGAGACATGAGTAGGGGCCTGGTGGAGGGTGCCCTGCACTACTGGGGGGTTGGGGTGCTGGGAGACATGAGTTGGACATGAGTGGGGCCTGGTGAAGGGTGCCCCTGGATGCTGGGGGGTGGGGGTGATGGGAGACATGAGTTGGACATGAGTGGGGGCCTGGTGGAGGGTGCCCCTGGATGCTGGGGGTGGGGGTGCTGGGAGACATGAGTAGGGGCCTGGTGGAGGGTGCCCTGCACTACTGGGGGGTTGGGGTGCTGGGAGACATGAGTTGGACATGAGTGGGGCCTGGTGAAGGGTGCCCCTGGATGCTGGGGGGTGGGGGTGATGGGAGACATGAGTTGGACATGAGTGGGGGCCTGGTGGAGGGTGCCCTGCACTGCTGGGGGGTGGGGGTGATGGGAGACATGAGCGGGGGCCTGGTGGAGGGTGCCCCTGGATGCTGGGGGGTGGGGGTGCTGGGGGACATGAGTGGGGGCCTGGTGGAGGGTGCCCTGCACTGCTGGGGGGTGGGGGTGATGGGAGACATGAGTGGGGGCCTGGTGGAGTGTGCCCCTGGATGCTGGGGGGGTGGGGGTGCAGGGGGACATGAGTGGGGGCCTGGTGGAGGGTGCCCTACACTGCTGGGGGGTAGGGGTGCTGGGAGACATGAGTTGGACATGTGTGGGGGCCTGGTGGAGGGTGCCCCTGGATGCTGGGGGGTGGGGGTGATGGGAGACATGAGTTGGACATGAGTGGGGGCCTGGTGGAGGGTGTCCCTGGATGCTGGGGGGTGGGGGTGCAGGGGGACATGAGTGGGGGCCTGGTGGATGGTGCCCTGCACTGCTGGGGGGTGGGGGTGATGGGAGACATGAGTTGGACATGAGTGGGGGCCTGGTGGAGGGTGTCCCTGGATGCTGGGGGGTGGGGGTGCAGGGGGACATGAGTGGGGGCCTGGTGGATGGTGCCCTGCACTGCTGGGGTGTTGGGGTGCTGGGAGACATGAGTTGGCCATGAGTGGGGGCCTGGTGGAGGGTGCCCCTGGATGCTGAGGGGTGGGGGTGATGGGAGACATGAGTGGGGGCCTGGTGGAGGGTGCCCTGCACTGCTGGGGTGTTGGGGTGCTGGGAGACATGAGTTGGACATGAGTGGGGGCCTGGTGGAGGGTGCCCCTGGATGCTGAGGGGTGGGGGTGATGGGAGACATGAGTGGGGGCCTGGTGGAGGGTGCCCCTGGATGCTGGGGGGTGGGGGTGCTGGAAGACATGAGTGGGGGCCTGGTGGAGGGTGCCCCTGGATACTGGGGGGTGGGGGTGATGGGAGACATGAGTGGGGGCCTGGTGGAGGGTGCCCCTGGATGCTGGGGGGTGGGGGTGCTGGGAGACATGAGTGGGGGCCTGGTGGAGGGTGCCCTGCACTGCTGGGGGGTGGGGGTGATGGGAGACATGAGTGGGGCCTGGTGGAGTGTGCCCCTGGATGCTGGGGGGTGGGGGTACAGGGGGACATGAGTGGGGGCCTGGTGGAGGGTGCCCTGCTCTGCTGGGGGGTGGGGGTGCTGGGAGACATGAGTTGGACATGTGTGGGGGCCTGGTGGAGGGTGCCCCTGGATGCTGGGGGGTGGGGGTGATGGGAGACATGAGTTGGACTTGAGTGGGGGCCTGGTGGAGGGTGCCTTGCACTGCTGGGGGGTGGGGGTGATGGGAGACATGAGGGGGGGCCTGGTGGAGTGTGCCCCTGGATGCTGGGGGGTGGGGGTGCAGGGGGACATGAGTGGGGGCCTGGTGGAGGGTGCCCTGCACTGCTGGGGGTGGGGGTGCTGGGAGACATGAGTTGGACATGAGTGGGGGCCTGGTGGAGGGTGCCCCTGGATGCCGGGGGTGGGGGTGATGGGATACATGAGTGGGGGCCTGGTGGAGGGTGCCCCTGGATGCTGGGGGGTGGGGGTGCTGGGAGACATGAGTGGGGGCCTGGTGGAGGGTGCCCCTGGATGCTGGGGGGTGGGGGTGATGGGAGACGTGAGTTGGACATGAGTGGGGGCCTGGTGGAGGGTGCCCTTGGATGCTGGGGGGTGGGGGTGCTGGGAGACAAGAGTGGGGGCCTGGTGGAGGGTGCCACTGGATGCTGGGGGTGGGGGTGTTGGGAGACATGAGTGGGGGCCTGGTGGAGGGTGCTCCTGGATGCTGGGGGGTGGGGGTGCTGGAAGACATGAGTGGGGGCCTGGTGGAGGGTGCCCTGCACTGCTGGGGGGTGGGGGTGCTGGTAAACATGAGTTGGACATGAGTGGGGGCCTGGTGGAGGGTGCCCCTGGATGCTGAGGGGTGGGGGTGATGGTAGACATGAGTGGGGGCCTGGTGGAGGGTGCCCCTGGATGCTGGGGGGTAGGGGTGCTGGGAGACATGAGTGAGGGCCTGGTGGAGGGTGCCCCTGGATGCTGGGGGTGGGGGTGATGGGAGACATGAGTGGGGGCCTGGTGGAGGGTGCCCCTGGATGCTGGGGGTGGGGGTGCTGGGAGACATGAGTAGGGGCCTGGTGGAGGGTGCCCTGCACTGCTGGGGGGTGGGGGTGCTGGGAGACATGAGTTGGACATGAGTAGGGACCTGGTGGAGGGTGCCCCTGGATGCTGGGGGGTGGGGGTGATGGGAGACATGAGTTGGACATGAGTGGGGGCCTGGTGGAGGGTGCCCCTGGATGCTGAGGGGTGGGGGTGCGGGGAGACATGAATGGGGGCCTGGTGGAGGGTGCCCTGCACTGCTGGGGGGTGGGGGCGCTGGGAGACATGAGTTGGAAATGAGTGGGGGCCTGGTGGAGGGTGTCCCTGGATGCTGGGGGCTGGGGGTGCAGAGGGGCATGCGTTGGTGGGCAGTAGTGCAAGGTGACATGTGGGTTGGCTGGGGGGCATGGGCATGGTGGATGGGCTGCCTGCGGGACATATGCAGGGTAGTCCCCTGTGGTTTGGGACGCCTGCAGGGGCCGTGGAGGGTGTAGAGGGAACACCTGGGAGGACCCACATGTGCAATTCACGTGTGGTGCTCCCCGCACACCCCTGGAATACACGTACCCAGATGGAATCGCGTGTGATATTTCCTGCGCACCCCTGAAATACACGTACCCTGCTGCTTTTGCGTGTGATACTTCCAGTGCACCCCTGGAATACTCGTATCTGCTGCTTTTGCATGTGATACTTCCCACGCGCCCCTGGAATACACTTACCCTGATGGAATCGCGTGTGATACTTCCCGCGCACCCCTGAAATGCACGTGCCCTGATGGAATCGCGTGTGTTACTTCCTGCGCACCCCTGATGTACACGTACCCTGCTGCTTTTGCATGTGATACTTCCCGCGCACCCCTGAAATGCACGTACCCTGCTGTTTTTGCGTGTAATACTTCCCGCGCACCCCTGGAATACACGTACCCTGATGGAATCGCGTGAGATACTTCCCGCACACCCCTGAAATGCACATACCCTGCTGTTTTTGCGTGTGATACTTCCCACGCACCCCTGGAATACACGTGCCCTGATGGAATCACGTGTGTTACTTCCCACTCACCCCTGATGTACACGTACCCAGGACAATCGCGTGTGAAACTTCCCGAAAACCACTGAAATACACGTTCCCCGCTTGGCGTTTTCTATTTGGCAGCCCTGTGAACTGGTCCAGGGTTAGCGCAGCCCCTGCGATGATTTGGGAATTTTGAAGGCTTTTCCTTGTGCGAGGGCATTCTTGGGGGCGTAACTGGCGCTGCTGCAGGGTCGCTGCGCCACTCTGCGCCACGGCTGGTTTCGGAGGCTAAAATCCATGAATACGCTGTGCGATGAAAAGGATTTTTTCGCACGCGGCTGGCGCAGTGTATCGCACGGGGACACTGTGCGCCAGCCGCGTGCGCCACTTTTGTGCAAATTTCTATGAATTACTCTCTAAGTGTCTGTAAATGGGGATATATTTTTTTTCGTCGCAGAAAATCTTTTTACCCTCATGGCAATACTTGACATTGAGCACCTTCCCACATTAACACAAGATTGATGCACACTGTATCTACTAAAAAGGAAAATGTTTTGTCACCTATAGTCACCCAGACCCTCGTATGGTTCTGGTGTAATTGATAGGATGGCACATATCAAGTATTTCTGTAGATTGTCTTATTGTGGATACATGTCCAGTCCTGTGCCAGTCAAAGGATTCCCTCACACTACTGTCACACCACCCTATCCTAGTTGTGGGTGCCTGCTGCAATATGTTTGCGTTCCATTGTGTCGCTGTGTTCTGTTGTGCTAGTTCCTGTTTCTGCTTTGGTGTTTGCTGTATCTGCAACAGTGCTTGTTGTGTTCGAGACTGTTGTATTTGTGGTGATTGTGCCTGATACTGCAAGTGATCCTGTGCATAATATTCAGGTGGATCTGTGCTATATGGTGAGGGTATGCTGTCCCCCCTCTTGAATCTGCTGCTTGTCAGTTCTGTTGTATCCCTCTCCTGCTTTTGCATACACATGAAATGTGTCCCATCTTCCCACATTCCAACATTGTTGTGGCTGTCATACAAGCCTTGGTTGTCCCCCGTTAAAGCCCCCATCTTGTGGAGCTTGAAACCCAAAACCTCTACCTCTGGGTGCAAACCCTTGCCCTCATGGAAAATATTTATACTCTCCCCTTTTTGCAAAATGTCCAATAACTGCTGGCTGTCCCTGCTGTATCCCTTGTGAATTTAAACATCCTCCTCCACTTGTCAATTCTACTCAGTCCGCTGAACATTTCAACAATATCTTCTTAACTAGCGTTGCTTTGTCAATCTACCTTTCTTTCAACTTTCTTTCTGTCTTTCTCTTGTTTTAACCGACAATGTTGAACAATCGTTTGTTCTGTATCTCTGCCCATGTCTTCACTTCCATTGCCACAATTTTCCTCAATTCTCTTTGTACTTCCTCAGGGATTCCTAGCATAAAATATGATAAGAAATAGTTATGTTTTTGTCCCACGGTTCTCTATTTTTGAACACATAATTTATCTTGAATACCCTCTATTTAAGCTGTCGGATCTTCATCTGCTCTCATTTTAAGAGTCATAAGTGTGCTCATGTCTGATGAATCTGGATACTTTTATTATTAAAATTTTTAAACGATGCTCCATCATGGTTAGTATGTTGTGCTGTTACTCCAGGATATCCCGCTCTCTTCCAAATGTCGTCTGATTGCTCCTCTAATAGGGTAGCCAGCAGGATTTGTATGTCACCTACTGCTAAGGTCATCCCATCTGTCATTCTCTCTAATTCATAGATCCATTTACCCACCTCTGATGTAAGTGATGGTAATTTACAAATGAAATAATTTGTGTTCATTACTGGCCATGGGATGTATTTCAGAAGTCCTCACCCTTTCTCCAATGAATGGATTTGTGTAAACTCAGCAGCCTGTCTGAGTGCAGCCGCACTATTTGCCTTTGTCATTTTGTCTGCAATATTAATTCTCTTCAGTAAATTCCTCAAACTATTCATTTACAATGTTCTCGCCCCTAAACTGATCACATATTCCAGTGTCTGGGATGTTCAATTGACCTGGCTCCCTCACCGTTTCTTCCAAATCTAACTTTGCTATAACTTTCCCTATCCCTGTGCTTATAGACTGGGCTTGTGCAGCCTCCTCCTCTCTCACTTCATCTTCTAACATCGTATTGTCACTGTCGACACCTTCATCCTCTTCTTTGTCTTCAAAATCTAGTCTCTCAAGGGGACTCGTCCTATAAGTTCCACTCATCACCTCCTCCAATCTATTCCTTACCCCATCTTGCAGAGCTATTGCTCTGTTTCCCAATATGCTGCTGGTTCCATCTCCCTTTGACCTGGAAGAGTATTCTTTTTAAGAATCTCATCCACTTCAGTGTAGCTTCTCTCTAAGCTCGCTCTTTTTCTCTCTGTTCTTCTTTCCTGTCTCTTTCTCTTTCCTGTCTCCCAGCACCCCCATCCCCCAGCAGTGCAGGGCAACCTCCACCAGGCCCCCACTCATGTCCAACTCATGTCTCCCAGCACCCCCACCCCCCAGCAGTGCAGGGCACCCTCCAACAGGCCCCCACTCATGTCTCCCAGCACCCCCACCCCCCAGCATCCAGGGGCAGCCTCCACCAGGCCCCAACTCATGTCCAACTCATGTCTCCCATCACCCCCACCCCCCAGCATCCAGGGGAACCCTCCACCAGGCCCCCACTCATGTCCAACTCATGTCTCCCAGCACCCCCACCCCCCAGCAGTGCAGGGCACCCTCCACCAGGCCCCTACTCATGTCTCCCAGCACCCCTACCCCCAAGCATCCAGGGGCACCCTCCACCAGGCCCCCTGCAGGGGCCGTGGAGGGTGTAGAGGGAACACCTGGGAGGACCCACATGTGCAATTCACGTGTGGTGCTCCCCGCACACCCCTGGAATACACGTACCCAGATGGAATCGCGTGTGATACTTCCTGCGCACCCCTGAAATACACGTACCCTGCTGCTTTTGCGTGTGATACTTCCAGTGCACCCCTGGAATACTCGTATCTGCTGCTTTTGCATGTGATACTTCCCACGCACCCCTGGAATACACTTACCCTGATGGAATCGCGTGTGATACTTCCCGCGCACCCCTGAAATGCACGTGCCCTGATGGAATCACGTGTGTTACTTCCTGCGCACCCCTGATGTACACGTACCCTGCTGCTTTTGCATGTGATACTTCCCGCGCACCCCTGAAATGCACGTACCCTGCTGTTTTTGCGTGTGATACTTCCCGCGCACCCCTGGAATACACGTACCCTGATGGAATCGCGTGAGATACTTCCCGCGCACCCCTGAAATGCACGTACCCTGCTGTTTTTGCGTGTGATACTTCCCACGCACCCCTGGAATACACGTGCCCTGATGGAATCACGTGTGTTACTTCCCACGCACCCCTGATGTACACGTACCCAGGACAATCGCGTGTGAAACTTCCCGAAAACCACTGAAATACACGTTCCCCGCTTGGCGTTTTCTATTTGGCAGCCCTATGAACTGGTCCAGGGTTAGCGCAGCCCCTGCGATGATTTGGGAATTTTGAAGGCTTTTCCTTGCGCGAGGGCGTTCTTGGGGGCGTAACTGGCGCTGCTGCAGGGTCGCTGCGCCACTCTGCGCCACGGCTGGTTTCGGAGGCTAAAATCCATGAATACGCTGTGCGATGAAAAGGATTTTTTCGCACGCGGCTGGCGCAGTGTATCGCACGGGGACACTGTGCGTCAGCCGCGTGCGCCACTTTTGTGCAAATTTCTATGAATTACTCTCTAAGTGTCTGTAAATGGGGATATATTTTTTTTCGTCGCAGAAAATCTTTGTACCCTCATGGCAATACTTGACATTGAGCACCTTCCCACATTAACACAAGATTGATGCACACTGTATCTACTAAAAAGGAAAATGTTTTGTCACCTATAGTCACCCCGACCCTCGTATGGTTCTGGTGTAATTGATAGGATGGCACATATCAAGTATTTCTGTAGATTGTCTTATTGTGGATACATGTCCAGTCCTGTGCCAGTCAAAGGATTCCCTCACACTACTGTCACACCACCCTATCCTAGTTGTGGGTGCCTGCTGCAATATGTTTGCGTTCCATTGTGTCGCTGTGTTCTGTTGTGCTAGTTCCTGTTTCTGCTTTGGTGTTTGCTGTATCTGCAACAGTGCTTGTTGTGTTCGAGACTGTTGTATTTGTGGTGATTGTGCCTGATACTGCAAGTGATCCTGTGCATAATATTCAGGTGGATCTGTGCTATATGGTGAGGGTATGCTGTCCCCCCTCTTGAATCTGCTGCTTGTCAGTTCTGTTGTATCCCTCTCCTGCTTTTGTATACACATGAAATGTGTCCCATCTTCCCACATTCCAACATTGTTGTGGCTGTCATACAAGCCTCGGTTGTCCCCCGTTAAAGCCCCCATCTTGTGGAGCTTGAAACCCAAAACCTCTACCTCTGGGTGCAAACCCTTGCCCTCATGGAAAATATTTATACTCTCCCCTTTTTGCAAAATGTCCAATAACTGCTGGCTGTCCCTGCTGTATCCCTTGTGAATTTAAACATCCTCCTCCACTTGTCAATTCTACTCAGTCCACTGAACATTTCAACAATATCTTCTTAACTAGCGTTGCTTTGTCAATCTACCTTTCTTTCAACTTTCTTTCTGTCTTTCTCTTGTTTTAACCGACAATGTTGAACAATCGTTTGTTCTGTATCTCTGCCCATGTCTTCACTTCCATTGCCACAATTTTCCTCAATTCTCTTTGTACTTCCTCAGGGATTCCTAGCATAAAATATGATAAGAAATAGTTATGTTTTTGTCCCACGGTTCTCTATTTTTGAACACATAATTTATCTTGAATACCCTCTATTTAAGCTGTCGGATCTTCATCTGCTCTCATTTTAAGAGTCATAAGTGTGCTCATGTCTGATGAATCTGGATACTTTTATTATTAAAATTTTTAAACGATGCTCCATCATGGTTAGTATGTTGTGCTGTTACTCCAGGATATCCCGCTCTCTTCCAAATGTCGTCTGATTGCTCCTCTAATAGGGTAGCCAGCAGGATTTGTATGTCACCTACTGCTAAGGTCATCCCATCTGTCATTCTCTCTAATTCATAGATCCATTTACCCACCTCTGATGTAAGTGATGGTAATTTACAAATGAAATAATTTGTGTTCATTACTGGCCATGGGATGTATTTCAGAAGTCCTCACCCTTTCTCCAATGAATGGATTTGTGTAAACTCAGCAGCCTGTCTGAGTGCAGCCGCACTATTTGCCTTTGTCATTTTGTCTGCAATATTAATTCTCTTCAGTAAATTCCTCAAACTATTCATTTACAATGTTCTCGCCCCTAAACTGATCACATATTCCAGTGTCTGGGATGTTCAATTGACCTGGCTCCCTCACCGTTTCTTCCAAATCTAACTTTGCTATAACTTTCCCTATCCCTGTGCTTATAGACTGGGCTTGTGCAGCCTCCTCCTCTCTCACTTCATCTTCTAACATCGTATTGTCACTGTCGACACCTTCATCCTCTTCTTTGTCTTCAAAATCTAGTCTCTCAAGGGGACTCGTCCTATAAGTTCCACTCATCACCTCCTCCAATCTATTCCTTACCCCATCTTGCAGAGCTATTGCTCTGTTTCCCCTTATGCTGCTGGTTCCATCTCCCTTTGACCTGGAAGAGTATTCTTTTTAAGAATCTCATCCACTTCAGTGTAGCTTCTCTCTAAGCTCGCTCTTTTTCTCTCTGTTCTTCTTTCCTGTCTCTTTCACTGTCTGGGAGCGTATGCCCCCTGATAATATCATCAACTTATTTGCATCACCTTTCCCTACTTCTTTCTGCATCTAGTGTTTCCGTTTCTCATTTTTCCTCTCTTTTCCTTTATCTTTCCCTCTCCTCATGTCTTTGTTTCTCATCTTTGCTTTCTTCTTCTCATCTCTTCTCCTATTTCTGTCTGCCATTTTCTTCCTTTCTCTCTCCTGTTCTTCTTCATTCCTTATTTATTTCTCTCATTTCTGTATCAACATTTGATTTCTCTTTCATTAAAATCATCCATGCACTTTCCATCCAACTTGAGCATTACCTGTCCTCCTGCCCATTCATTTGGTACTATCACTGTCTGACCACTGTTGTCCTGCCTGCCTCTTTCTCTCTAGACCTCCTCCCCGGCTTCTGTTTGTTTTGCTTGTAAGTCACAGCGCTTTTCATAGTCCATATGTGTGTATACTGGTGTAGGCTTAATTATTTTTTCTCCACTTATAATGTCTTCACTAATGTACACGGGGGTGCATATGTGGGATTAGTATATCCTGCTGCTGCTTTTAATGTTTGTAGTGGATATAATGCTTGTGCTTCCAAAAATGGATCACTACTCTGGGTGGAGGAGGAGCAGCTGTGTGTATTATGCCCGCTTTGCCATGCTGATTAAGCATCCATTCTTTTGTGGGTGGCTCCTCTACCTCTTTTGTATACATTTCCATAGTTCATGGGTGTCATCAGCAAAATTAGTGTAGGTGAAAACCATGGCATCCAGGGCAGCAAAGAGAAGCTTTGTGTAGCATTATGAAATGTGGACAAAAGGAACAAGCCTTGCAGTATTCCTATAGGTACAGGAATGGGATCAGCGACTTCCTTTCCTATGGCGACTCTAACGGTTCGAACAGCTAAGAAGGATTTAACCCAGAGGGTGGCTTCATGTGAGAAATGGAAGATTTCTGACAGGGTGGTGCAGAGTTTCTCATGGTCAACCAGTTAAATGTGGCTGACAAATCTAAGAGAAGTAAGATACAGAGGTTTCCAGAGTCTTTAATGGAATCCATTTGGATTTTTAGGTCCAATAGAGCCGCTTCCATGCTATGACTGGTACCGAAAGGTGGATTGTTGTGTTCCTAGTAGATAGTTCGACTCCAAGTGAGTTTGTATTTGGGCATAGGCTATTTTGTCTATTAATTTCAGGAGGAAGGGGACAGTGGTAATGGGGCGGTAGTTTGTGGGAACGGTGGGGTCCAGGGAAGGGTTTTTCAAGAGTGGTGGGACCCAAGCTTCTTTAATGCTGGTGGGGACTAAATTCGTTCTGAAGGAAGCATTAACAAAATTAGTAATAATTGGGGAGATTGTGGCAGCACATGGTTTAATAAGTTGAGCTGGGAAGCAGTCTCCTTTGCAGTCTGAGGGTTTAAGCCCAGCGATAATCTACTGTACTTGGTTTTGGTTGAACTGAGAGAAGCTAAACTGCGTCCCTGTTTTATCATGCTCTAAGTCATGAGGTGGTAGAGGTGGACATTTATTGGCTAATAGTTTTTGTCTGGCTGGGATTTTGTCTTGGTGCTTTTCTATTTTGGTAGCTAGTGCATTCTGGATAATAGTGCACTATCTTTACTAGCGGTCATTGAATTGGTCATAGGGGTAGGGTTTTCCAGTTCTCATACGATGATGAACAGCTCTCTCGAGTTTGAGGCAGCATTATTGATAAAGGAGTTCAAGGTGTTAGCTTTATGTTCAATAATGGTGGTTTTATAGTTACTGATTACTTTCCGGCGTGATTTGGCAGAGTCTGGAGTAGGGGATTTTTTGTGGCTACGTTCTAGTGCTCTTTTGTTGCATCAAAGTGAAACCAGTTCTTCGTTTAACATTACGTGGGACTTTGGTTACAAGCGGGGCTAGGGTGTCAATGGTGCTTTTCAGGCAATTTTGGTAGGCGTTGGCAAGGTAGCTAGGATCTGCATTCTGGTTAGCAAAAGACAAGTTGGAGAGGGCCTCAGCCAGCACCGGGAAGAGGTTGTCGGATGTGAGGTTATGGGTGTTTCTTATTTCATTGGGGCTGGGAGGAACGGGTGGGAGGGTGCATTTCTCTGGGGTAGTTAATTTAAAGATAATTAAATGATGGTCCGACCAGTTGATCTCTGTGATGGAGTCAATGGTCAAGCAGACATTTTGAGTCAGCACCCACTCAAGGGTTCTCCTTTTTTTGTGTGGGTGCGTTCACCAGTTTGGTGAAATTCGTGTCATGCAGTGCGGTAATGAGGGTGTTATCTTTATATTCCAAAGGGTCATTGTATCCTAGATTGATGCCACCTAGAATAATTAATTGTGTGTTAGGCTTGAGGTGGGAAGTGATGGCCAGCGGGATGTCTGATTCAGGGTGGCTAGATTGGTTAGGGGCTCTGTAAATGACTAGGATGTTAGTAGTGGTCTTAGGCTCAGTTGTGAGTTTTAGAAGAAGCAATTCATATCCCTCAATGGAGTCAAATGCTCATGTCTAAGATCAAGGCTGGATTTGATGATAATAGCGATACCTCCTCCCAGTGAGTTATGGCGGTCTGCTCTGTGGATTGTGAACTCAGAGGGGATCGCTAAAGCTAGTAAAGGGCTGGATGCTGGATGTAGCCAAGTTTCTGTGAGGATTAGGAAATCGAGTTGCTGCTCTAGGGTAAGATCATGTATTTCGATAGCATTTGCTCCTAGAAAGCACACATTCAAGAGAGCACCTTTGAGTGTAAGGTTTTTTATTGGGGGAGTGGTGGGCATTGGGGCTGGGGTGGAGTGAGTGATGGGTGGTGTGGCATGGTTGGGGCCTTGGCTGAAGGATGTGTGGTTTTAGTGCTGTTGAGCATATTCTTAGGTGAGGAAAAACTCTGTCCAAACTGAAGGTGTTTGGGTGACCTGCTGTGGGTCCTAGTGACCTACGGTTGTGATGCTAGCCAAGTTAGTTTATTCTGTCCAAGGATAGGACACTGAGGAGCTAAGGGTGGTAGTGGTAATCTAGACCTGGGCCTAGCTCTGCATAGAGCACCCATAATACGTGTGGTATTCCTATGGAGGTGATGGAAGGGACGGCAACAGAGGAACATCCTTTGTCTGTGGCTGTAGGCTTACCTTTGCTGCTACTAGGAAGTTTCCTGTTCAAGGGGGTGGAGGGGAACAGAGTGGTCTTTTGGAGAAATGGCGTTGGGCGCGGGAGTGGGTGGTGTCGGTGGCAGCCTAATTTATCTAGGCCATTGTTGATATGGGTGAAGGCCCCTTCAGTGCAGCGAATTACATTCTGGGTATGGAGCGTTGGTCCTATGGTGTGAGGTCTGTTATAGGGGAATGCTCTGGAGGGCAACTAATGGTGCAATGGAGGCACTGTGCGATTCCCTTTTGCATGGTTTTGGAATTCGGGTTAGGTCCATGGTGTGGACCTACGGACCTCCCGGGGTGGGGAGCACAGTAGATGCCTGACCTGGCGTCTTCATTAGGCAATGGGTGTCAAAAAATGGTTCATGCATATGTTCGTTGGATGTGAATATAAAGCTAAGTCATAATATCCTGCACATTAGGAGGTACACATACGTTAAACAGAGTGTACAATACTCAGATCGTTATGGCAAAAGGTACAGTTGTTTCAAAAAGTCCAAACACAATTTGTAGATGCAGGTATAATAAGGGGAGAGTGCCTAATGCCGATCATTCGGTCGTATTATTTTAACAGAGTTCGAAGTAATACTATTTGCACATGGGGTGAGGTGCAGTAGCAAGGCTTTTGGGGAGTATATGCTCTTGTGGGTATGCAGTATAATACAATGCAGGGTAGTACCTCACATCTCCTGATAGTAGGATTGAGGGATTGAGGGGATCATACAGTGCTAGCGGAAAATGGGATAGTGGCTTATGATCAACAACGCGGACGCATAGAGAAAGATAGACGGATATGCTACAAGCCATTCGGCAAATAGATAGCACAGCAGTTTTCATTACATGCGGTGTACAATAGACGTTATGCAAGTAGTGTTCACAGCAGTTTTCATTTCATGTGGTATACAATGGACGTTATGCATTGAGGTGGATGAGGATATGACTTAACACGTATTGATGTTAAGGGTACTGTGAGCACACTCGGAAATGGTGGGACACCTTAGAGTGGGGCGGCAAGTCGTGGCAGGGGTTTGGGCATGATACAGAGTAACAATTAGGAAGGAGTATCAATCACTCCGTAACTTCATTAATCTGGTAGATATAGTATTGCACACATTTTCTAGGGTTAGCACTGTAACACGGGCGGCGTGGAGGGTGCATGCATGGGCCGGTAGTATACTGAGGACCGCACAGGTCAGGGAGATGTAGAGTATCGCCAAAGTTAGGTTAACTTTGTTATTCGGCAGATTCCGCTCCTCCCAGCTCTGACAGGCTCGGGACAGGAGCCTTCAACGATTGCCTTCAACGAGGGCCAGCTTCGCCTGCAGGCTGCCCCTGATTGGGTATTTCAGGCAGTGATGAAGCAATCAGCTGTGCTATCTTGCTTCAGTAGACTGCAATCTCACAAAATATAGAGGCAGCCATCTTTGAAGATATATTAACCCACGCTGTCAAGTTGCCGATGCGGAACTGGATGGTGAATAATGCAGGCATAGGCATCAACAAATACTGCACTGTAAATAATGATAATTGTGCTGGCAAAATGGATGATCTAATCAGTTGTAGCTGAAGTGCACTGTATGAGCGTCGAGGTGTGCAGGACCCTTAAACTTACCTCAGGACAATGTTGGCGTGCCTGGGGGCTGTCGCTCCTGCGAGCCCGGGATGGTAGAGCTCCTGCTCTTCTCAGTGGTGTTGTTGTATTTGCTTTGTGCCCAATGCCTGCATATGTATTGTCACAAAATTAGTTTGGTTACTCATGCCATCCTCAGCTTAGATCACATCCATCTCCTTCTGTACCTGCCTGGAATAAGGGCGGCACAGTTGTCATAGTAAGTAACATTTCTCACATGTGCGGAATTGATCATGTGGAGGGGCAGAAGCTATTGATGACATATTCATCTGCCTCTCAGCAAAGGATGGGCAGGCTGTAAAGTGCATGACTCAATTGCAATTTCTAACAGTGCAATAAATTGTCAGATTTTTCTTGAGCTGTTTGAGATTCCATAGAGGTATCTTATGAGTGTAATAGAGCTTTTGTAGAAAGGTTTGATTTGACGTCTATTAGGCTTGAATCAGCTGGATTCAAACTGAGCAAATGGCTCACCATGTTTTGAATTGAATTAGACTTTTCACATATATTGATTGGAATCAGCTCATTCATTTTCAAACCCTTGACAATTATTTATATTTTTACCTTGTTTATTTATTCAAAATGGAATAACAAACATGACAAATTAACAGAACACCGCAACGCTAAATTCGTGTTAATATACAAAGAAATGTGAAATATTATATACAATAAAATACAACCTAAAAAAGTGAAACATAAGAACCCACCAATCCCCCACCCTACCCACCTCACAAGAAAGCACATACAGTAGAATTAATACGAATCAAGAAATTTCCTCCAGACTTTTTCAAAAGCTTTCAAATTTCTTTGTCTTCTGAAAATTTCATTTTCCATATCTGCAAGAGAGTGCATCTCAGAAATCCAATCAGTTGCTAATAGTACAAATGGAGACTTCCAGTTGCGAATTATCATCTTTTTGCCAATTGAAGCTCCTCTGAACAAGAATTTCTTTTTGGTGAAACTGACAGTTCATCCAACAAATCATCACTGCCCAACATCATTGTCTTAAAATCTAGGTCAATTACAGTTGCCAGGACACATAAGCACATACCACAAATATCTGTCCAAAAGCCTCACACCTGTGACCAATGCCAGGTCATATGTTCCAGTGTGCCCACCTCATTCAAACACTTCCAACATTCATTTGAATCCGTCATTCCTAATTTCATCAATCTTTCCAGACTCCAATATACTCTGTTAAGAATCTTTATTTGTCTCGATATCTCACTTAAATTTAAAGAACAAAATTTCACATTTCCACACATACCAATCCCGACCTCCTGCAAGATATCTTATCCTATCCTCAGACTCCACTCCTGTCTTAACTTTAGGTTTTCTTTGTATTTAGCCACAATTTGCTTGTACACTCTGCTTGCAATTGCCTCTTCTCCTGGTCCTCTTTTAGCAGTCAATATGTCTAAATTCACATCATCTCTCAGCGTCACATCTCCAATGATCTTTTTCAGGCGTCTAAAGTCAGACTCTGTGAAATTTTCAATGTCCTACCTCTGGCGAACTTCCGCCCCAAAAATCCAATTTCCATCCTGCCACAAATCACCTACCCAACGCACTCCACCGATAAACCAATCAGCCCAAAATAATACTTTCCCACTTTCCTTAATTTCCACATTCAACCAGTTGGAAGCATTGGGTGATTTGAAAGCATCTGAACCTAAATAGACATAAAGAGCTTTCCAGCTACTTCTTAGAAATTCAGTTAATGGTTTTCTTTTACTGACTGCATTTGTCGTTGTAAGAACTGCCCTTGGAGAGAGTGGGCCAGCAAGGCTTGCCTCTGCGAATGCCCATTCATCTGGTTGATCTTCAAGAAACATTACAATGAATTGACAAGTAAATGCTAGTTGATGGGCTCGAAAGTTAGGGATATCAAGACCTCCTTTTTCCAACGGAAGCTGAAGTTTCCAAAGTTGCAATCCATGAGGTTTCTGTTCCCAAATGAATGATTGAATTAAATTCTCTAACTCTTTCCAATAAGATGCTTTTATTTCCAGAGGGAGCATGCTAAGTATGTAATTAATTCTTGGTGCAGAAGTCATTTTCAGAGCATTTGCTTTATCCCAAATCGATCATTTTAATAGAGCCCATCTCTCCAGAGACATTTTTAAATCCCTGCACATCTCACTCATATTCTCATCCACCATGTTTCCTATCAGCGGAGTTAACCACACACCAAGATATTTCATTCTCCTTTCACACCATTAGAAGCCCCTTGACGTAATTAATGACTTATCACATGAGAATGCAAAGGCATAACCTCAGATTTCGACCAATTGATTTTATAACCAGCAACATTATAAAATCCATTTAACATTTTCATCAGTGCTGGTAAGGAACTGTTTAGATTCTTTATTATCAACAACAAATCATCAGCATAAAACCGTATCTTTTGTTCTGCCCCTTGAAAGCTAATTCCACATAGATCTTGATTAAATCTTAGAGCAATTGCTAAAGGTTTAATCACTAAGAAGAAAAGTAGTGGTGACAAGGGGCATCCCTGTCTGGTACCTCTCTGTAGATCAAACGTTTCAGATTGTAAACTATTTATCCTAACATAAGCCGTAGGGTGTGCATACAAAAGGGCTATCCATGAAATAACACTTTCTCCAAAGTTCATGTTTCTCAAGACCGAAAAGAGATCATTCCAGTTTATCCTGTCAAACGCCTTCTCAGCGTCAAGTGAGAAGGCAGCCATATCCTCCATAGAGTTCTGGGCCTGAGACATTGTCAGCAATAACTTTTGTACATTACTTGATGTTCTACGATTCTTAATAAAACACGATTGATTATCATGTACTGGGATCTGCATCAAGTGGTCAATTCTCAAGGCTAAGATCTTTCCCAGAATCTTATTGTCTGCATTGATTAGGCTTACTGGGCGGCAACTTGCCGGGAGGTTTCTATCTTTTACCTTCTTTAAAAAAAAAAAGAAATTGTAGCATGGTTAGTGGACGGTCATTCTTTCAGGCGATGTACATGTCTCTTAATAGTTCTAATGCGGCCTCTGGTAAAATCTTGTATATCTCTACTGATAACCCATCTGGCCCTGGTGCTTTCCGTAGGTTTAATTTGTGGTTGCAATATTGAGCTCATTTGTAGTTATTGGACTTTCAAGAGCCTTTTTTATCACTCTCTGAAACATTTGGAATTTCCAAGGAACCAAAAAGGATTCACCATGACCCGTAATATCTGATTCATTCTGATATAATTTTGTATAGTAGTTCTTGAAAATATTTATTTCAATGGGGTTAAACGTTGTATGGCCATCAGGCCCACAAATAGATGTGATCACCCCTTCGGAGTATTGGTGTTCAAGCCTGTAGGCCAGCCAGCGGTCACACATCTTACCCCGTTCATAGTATGAACATTTGAGATGAAACAACTATTTCTAGGCCCTTTCATTAATAATCCTATTCATCTCCCTCTTCAATTCACATAGTTCCTTCTTTTTACCTAGACATGCTGGATCTGTCACCAATACATCAGTGACCTCCTTAATGCGTTTTTCCAAATTCACCCTTAATGTCCCCATCTTTTTCCTATTCCCACTAGATACACCCAAGACTGGACCCCTTATTGTACATTTAAAAGCTTCTCAAATTATTTCAATACTCATTTTCTCAGTACGATTTTCTTTCACGAAAAGGCCAGCTTCAAATCTAATTTTCTCAAGCAGTTACTCATCTTGTAGGATTGAGGTGTTCATCCTCCAAGTAAAGGATTTAAACATTTAAAATCTAGTTTCAGAGACAAAGAGACAGGCACATGGTCAGAAACCACGATATTCCCAATTTCCCCTGTCTTGAAATTTTTGGTCATTTTACCAGCCGTTAGAAGCATATCAATGTGAGAATAGGTGCAATGAGAGCCGGAATAAACACTGATCTCCTTCAATTGAGGATGCTTTAAACGCCAACAATCTTTTAAATCATGTTCGTCAATCATCGACTGAAAAGAGCAGAAATGAGGATCTCTACGCATTTCCACCCTACCACCACTACGATCCAGTAGAGGATCCATTGCTAGATTGAAGTCCCTGCCCAAAATGACATTAGGCGTGTCATAGTCCTGTATCAATTGTGAGACCCTTCTGAAAAATGAGCCGTCATCTATGGATGGTGTGTAAATGTTACATAGAATAGCATTGACACTCTGAATTTCTAGCAGCAAAACAATAATTCTCCCATCTTTGTCAGAGCTTTGCCATAGAACCTTAATCAGTGCATTTGTACAAATTAATATTGCCACTTCTCTAGATCTGGAGGTATAGCATGAACCAAAAGCACCGACAACCATAGTGTCTGTACATTTTTGATCTCCTCCTTTAATAAATGTTTCTCTTACAGAAAGTAAATATCACACTGCATGTCTTCCATAAAATTGAATACCTTCTGTCTTTTGTTCATATTGTTCATCCCATTAACATTCCAAGACATCACTTTGAAATCCCGACTCACAGACAATGCCTTCATGTCGAAAAAATCAAGAAACACACCGGTATGTAGAAGTTCTACAAACCAAAAATGTAACCCCCCCCCCTTTTTGAGAGAATGCTGATAGGCAACACCACAGACCATAAAAATCCAACTTAACGAAATGTAAAATTACAGTAAACACATCACCTTTCTAATATCAACCCTGCTATTAAAAAAGGTAATAACTCTATTTTCAAAAAATGTGCACCTGCTAATTAAATTCTGTAGTAGATCAATACGAATGTCAAACTGATCCACTTCGACCCAAAAAAAAAAAAGTGGATATTGCCAATCCTAAAAGATTCGAATTTTGCTGAATACCCTCCAAAATTGTTTTTTTTTAATGAAAAGGCAATTAAATAGCATATTTATATGAATAGTGCACAAGTTTGAGTGTCATATATCAATGTACCATTTAAGATTAAAAGTAAAACCAAAAGCGTAGTAAAATATTGGCAACATTCACAGATGCAGAAACATTCACTTCCATCAGTATATTCACATCCAATTCTAGTTGTTCCACCACCATTTGCCGAGCATGTACATGAGCATGACAGTTGGCTGAAACGTATTAAATGGCACTTCACTTTGCATGGGAGCACAAAAAACACAAATTGAGTAATGTTGATCCCCAAACTGCCATTATTATATTACGTGAGGGCACAACATATAAACATTATGTGTAGACCTCACATAGGCCTTTGCTGACAAGCCTGAGTCATTAAATGCCATAGTCAACAAATCATAACATACATCTAAACATGACCGCAGAACCATTCAGTACAGCCCAAAAGCCCTGAGTAAGCTGATTATGTATTGTGTCCACGGAGCAATACATATATACTTATGTAAATGAAGGAGCAGTAAGTTGCTTAGGGAACGTCACCACAAATTATTGTTTGACTCACACACCTCCCTGGATCCCAAACTCCAATCCAACCCCTCAACATGGCCAAACCCCAGCCACCCTTCCCTTTGGCCTTCTTTTCAGTGGCTCCCACATTTGCATTTCCCTGCACGGATCTTAATCCTGCCCACTGTGCCTTTTTTTTCCGTCAGCCTCATCCTTGTTTCTTGTGACATAATGGAAATGGAGGTTGTGCATTCTCTCAATATACAAACATTTCGAGTATATCGGTGGAATTCACAAGAAGTAACGTTATCCTTGGCATACATTTCTTATCTCATGTAGTTGATAAAATCACATTAAATGCCATGTTTTTGACATGTACATATATGCAAAAGATTCCATTTAAAGTGTTACAAAGCAATAATGGTGTGTGAGCCTGACGATACAAGCAACAAACTGTTCAATGCTGCTTCCCTTGTACTTCAATAACAGTAATGGCAGGGACAAACCTCATCCATCGAAGCACACAGGAACAGTCATGTTCGCGTTCTCCGACAGTTATTCTTACCGCAAAAGTAAATATTCTGCTGTGATACTGTTCCATTACCTTCTGCAAAACTCACGACGACCGTGGCATTGTCCAACCAATGTCCGACCATATTTATCTTTCATTTCGCTTGATAGTTCTGACTCAATCCATGTCAAACAAACGGATCTACGACGTACACAGGTATAGTTTTTTCTGAGCTATAACTTATCCCCGATCAGCTGAATAACCAGCAAAGTCAATGGTTATTTTCTCTAATATGACAAACTATTAGGCTTCCAATGTTACGCAGATCGCACCCTAGTATTATTTTAAAAATAAACATTAAACATCAAAGGCACATCAGTGCCATTTTAATCCTATCTATTAAAATTCAAAATGTTGCAAAAACAATAAAAATATATACAAAACAAAACAAAAGAAAAATGCAGGCTGTGAAAATTACCAGGAAACTGCTTATTCCATATTAGATGAATTTTCAGTTACAATTTCAGTATTTTCACGATGCTTCTCCAACAAAGAGGTGGCTTCTTTACGATCACTGGTAGTCTTCTCACCAGCTGGCAGAGAAAATGTCATGATGTTATATTTGTTGAGAAAAACCTTTATTCTCGGGACTTTTGCCAAATATCTAACACTTTTAAACAAATTCCTGGTCTCAAGGTACTCCTTAGGAAAATCTGGGTACATAAAAATAGATTTACCCTTGAAGGTGAGAGGACCTTTGATTCTTGCAGCATTCAAAACAGACTCCTTTTTCCTAGAAAGCACAAACATGACAAGGAAGTGCCTAGGTGTAGAGCCAATAGATCTGCTAACTCGATATGTATTATCAATATCAGCTTCACCAGCAGAATCCACACCATAACAGTCTTTTAAAATGTGCAATATCAGAGGAGTTAACTCTTCACCAGCAGGATCTGTATTTTCATCCGCACATATCAACCTGATGTTCTTGTCTCTAAATTTAAGATCCATTTCTTTTTTTTTCTTTTTTTTTTAAAAACACTTTATTACATTTGCAATAAACAGTAACAACTTTACATAAGAAATTAATGTTTCACATGAAATCAATGCAACCGATTTACAGAATATCGTAAGCATCATACATCATCTAGTCCACCAAATCAACCATATCCAGTGAAACATAATACTTAGACAGGTATACATAAAACAACACGAAAGACAACACAAGTGGGAAGAACAAGAAGGAGAAAAAAAAAACACACCTCCACCATATTCAATCTCCTCCCATAGATTCCTCATCCATTAGAACAACCCACATATCATATCAATCATAAAGAACCATAAATGGCACCCACAACTTATTGTAGTCTTCTATTTTATCTTTATTTTCAAACGAAATCTTATCATACTGTGATAAAACTTGTAACTCAGTTAACCACTCATCAACATCAGGCTTTTTTCTTTTTTTCCAGATTCTGAGAATAAGCTTAATCGCTACCATTATAGCTCTGTCTATCCAGCAAGTATGTTTCCGAGCATGCACGCATCTTTCTTTATGCGAGAGTAAAATTATGTTTGCTGCAGACCTTTCCAATGATATTCCAAAAATTAAGTCAATCCTATCCAGGACATCTCTCCAAAACAATTGCACTCTCGGACATTCCCATAGTAAATGTAAAAGAGTGGCTCTACCAATATCACAACACCAGCATAAATCATTCGATTGAAGCCCCAATTTAAACATCCTAACCGGTGTCCAATATAGCCTTCCAACAACTTTCATTCGAATCAAACGCAAATCCATGTCTGCACCCAAGTTCAAATTCACCCTCAGAATGTCTCTCCAATACATTTCAGAAATGACCCTACCAACATCATGTGACCAATGTTCTTTTAATGTAGCCCATGCTAATTGAAGATTCTTTTCAATAGGCATAAATTGTATATACGTTTGCACACAATATTCTTTACCTTCCAGCAATTTGCTAATCTCTGTTTTTTTCACAACAGAACCACCAGCTATATCTATGCTGAATTTAATCATGGAAGCTAAAGCCAAGTATCTATTCATTTCTCTCTGACTTAAACCATATCTACACTGCAATTCCCCAAAACTCAACAATTGGTTTCCATCCATTACATCTACAGCTCAGAATTCCCATATTTATCCTACTAATCCAATTAAGACATGTATTATTTATTTGCAAAGTTTCATTATAGCATATAGAAGCATCTAGGCTAAAGCCACAGCCCTGTCCATATTCTGTAAACCACAACCCTATCACCCGTCTAGTTGCCACCACCGGTATCAGTTTTAAACGTTTATTTGGCAATTTATTCATACCATATATGTTCCCTAGTCCATATGGTGCACACATTTCCCTTTCCCTACGTAACCAAATCGGTTCCTTTACATTTATTTCTCTAAAGTAATATGAACGTTTTTTAAGTAAAAATGCTCGATAATATTTCATTAAATCTGGATATCCAAATCCCCCTTCTTCAACACTTTGCATCAGTATGTACTTTGGAAGGTTTTTTTCCCAGGACACCATAAAAAGGATCTTTCCTTCTCCTTGTATAGGTCTGTTTTCAAAATGTTGTAGGCTCTGAAGCTACCTGTCATTGCTGAGCCCATATTCGCAAATGTCTTTTCTAAGTCTGAAACTCTGACATCGAAATGGGAAACTTTAGAGTTAAGTTCCGTCATGGTCACATTAACTTAATTAATATATTGTGCCACTTGACTAAGCAGCTTGTAAATATCCTGAGGACTAGGATTGTCCTCATCTTCCATCTACTAAACTGTTGCTGTTTCTTAGGAATCGGATTGGCAGGTTCCTGAATTTTCTTCTTTGAGTTCATAATTATATCCAGAACAGGACTGTGAGACTTGTCCTTGGCCTCAAGCCCTGGGATCGTATCTCTCCAGCTCTGAAATATCTACACTGGCTCCCAGTGGATGCAAGGATTAAATTCAAAACCCTCTGCATCGTCCACAAGGCTTTCTGGTGCCTGGGTCCAAAATACCTTCAGCTATCCCTACGCAAATACCTCCCTTCTCGAGATCTTCGCTCCTCTACCTCCAACTCACTCAGGGTCAGTTGTTTTTCTACGAAATGAGCTGGGTGTAGATCTCTGTCTTCGGCTGGGGATTCCCTCTGGAACAGCCTCCCTGCCACTCTAAAACTTTAGGAGAACCATCTCCGGTTCCGGAAGCACCTCAAGACCTTCCTCTTTTCTTCTGCCTTCGCTCCCCCTCTCCCCTGTTCTGATCTCTTCTCTCTTGGCACCGTGCACCTGGCCACCCTCTGTCTTTTGGGCCCAGGTACCTGCTCATCCTGCCACCCTCCTGCACTGCCTCTGGGCCACCCCTTGCACTGGGGTCTGTATATGTACCCATACAGCCCCCCCTTTTTCTTCCTGCACTTATCAGACCTACCCTGTCTGCTGCCTTAAACCTAGCACTTGCAAATTGCTGGCTGCATTACCACTGTTTGTTGCCTTTATTATTTATTTATTGTTATTTATCTGGTTCTCCTCTGCTTCGCACTTCCCACCTCTCCCCCTTCCATGCACTTTTCCTCTCCCCCTCTCCCATGAACTTGCGCATTCTCAATGTCACTAAGCCTAGTAAGATCGCTGTTTTGTTCTCCGCTGTTCCCCTCCCTTGCCTTGTCGTGCTCTGAAACACATGTGTACGAGCGCCATAGAAATAAAATATCAATCAATCGATATATGAATATCTTTAGGGAGAAGGCCAGGAGCTGCAGGTTCAAGCTGCTGCTGCTGAGACCAACATTCCGGAATGGCACCCTTGAGAATTATTGATTTAAACAGTGTTGAGTTAACTCCCATTACTAAGTTTGTAAACCTATCTTTTTGAAAATCCTATGTGGTGGAGATTTTAAAGAATGCACAGCTTACTCATTTTCTTTAAAAGCCAAGGTTGGGTCCTTTATTTCCCCTGAATTACTGACCAATCAGAAATACCCTATTTCTGTTAAAGTTTTTAGATAGAGTTGCTTACAAACAAGTTTCAAATCATCTGGTTAATAATGACATCTTGAACAAATGACAATCTGGCTTCAGACCAGGGTTCGGAATGGCAATGGCACTGTTAGGCTTCAAATCTGGAATTCTGCAACACACGGATAAAGGCCATTTAGTACTGCCCATGCTACTAGACCTATCTGCCACTTTTGATTTATTATAACATCCCACACTAATTGAAAGATGTGTGTACATTGGCAGTGTTTTCTAATGAAGCTGCAGATTGGGTCAGGTCATTTTTAGAAAATCGATTCATGAGAATCAGCACTAAAAATGCTGAGATAACTCCCATGCAAATGCACTATGGTGTACCTCAAGGGGCTTTATCACCCTCTATATACAATATCTTTATGGCACTGCTTTTTCAGATGTTAGAGGAGAAAGTTGTGCTACTCACGAATTATGCATATGACACACAATTCATGGATCCACTGTCTGGTAATTATGAGTAGGATGTTGAAAATATTAATATGATATGCAGCACTATCCAGGTGTCTATGGCTGGAATGGCAGGAATGGTCTCATGCTAAACAAGGAGAAAACAGAGCTTATGATCATCAGACCAAACATTAAACTACAAAAACTGAGTATGGAATTTCCATATATACAGATTGAAGATTGTAAAATCAATGTTTAGAAGAAAGTTAAGACGATTGGTGTCTATTTAGACCAAACATTGAGAATGCGATCACATGTCAACAATTTAATATTGACATGTTTCTTAAAACTTCTTTCTCAAATTCAATCTTTTCTCTCAAAATAATAGCAAGACCAAAGCCAGAGCAATCATCAATTCTAAAATTGATTATTGCAGCAGCCTCCTTGCTAGAATTGTCAAAGGAGACTGTGCTAAACTTCAAGTCATCCAAAACAGTGCTATAAGAATCATTGACAGGCTAAAGAGAAGAGGTCATGTGATTGAAGCACGAAATAAATTGCACTGGCTGCCAATAAAGGCAAGAATACAGGTTTGCCTAATAACGATCACACACAAATGTCTATTTGGAAATGTCTAACCTGCTTGAGTGAAACATTAGAAAGAAAACCTATATGCAGAGCTATTAGGTCAAATGACAAGAATCTTTTTACAGTGCCCACGACTAAACTAACACATGTCAATAATGGTGCATTATTCTCAGCATCCCCCCAAACATGTAACATTATTCAACCTGATCTTGGGGAAAAAAGCTCTCATGAGCAATTCAGAAAAAAGCTAAAAGTCTTCTTGTTTCGATGAGTCCCCAGAATTGTAGTCTATCAGTGACCTTTTTGCTCTCCCCTTATTCCCCTTTCTTCTGTCTCCCCTAATGCGCCTCTATGCCTCTGGGCCTGTGTGTGAGCATTACACATCTTTTATGAACAATGTGATATGACAGACTAAAAGGCAGCTTGCTGATTGAAAATTTGCTAATAGGGGCATATTAAGACTTGGGGGATGTAGAAAAACATGGTCAGAAATGTTATTGACACCAGTTTTTTTTTTGGCAGTGTTGACATTGCTGCCATTTTGCTACACTGCCAAATCCAGTTTGACATCTATATCCAAGTGCTGGGTGCATATCCACCACTTTAACACCAAAAGGTAGATTAGTAGCCACAGTCAGAATGACTGCTCTCGTATTTGCTTCACATTGCCCCTTGATTCCTATTGACTCTGAATATGGGTACTAACACTGACTTTGCAACTTGGCCCGGCATACAACTCCTTCATGATTGATGGGAATAACATTACAGTCGGACAGGAGGTCAAAACACTGGGATTCTACTTGGATTCTAATTTCTCCTTTAAAAGACAAGTGAGCTCCTTAGCATCTTCCACGGCATACACATAACGCCCTCTACTTGGGATCATCCAAGGCCACTACCAGTAAGATACAAATTCTCCAAAACAACGCTCTTAGAGCAGCTCTGGGCATCTCTAGAAGAGAACACATAACAGGATTCAGCCAACAGAACAAATGGCTCTCCATTAATGTAAAAATCCTCTTATAAACGGCATCACTCACCCACAAAGCACTCAACAATGTTGCCCCAACCTACCTGGTCAATAGATTTCACAGACAATCTTCCTTAAGACCCATAAGAGCGGCATATAGAGACTGCCTATCCGTTCCCACCTCCAAACGTGCCACCGTAGGGGGAAACAGCTTCCCGGTAAAAGCTGCCAAGTTGTGGAACTCCTTGAAGGCAAACATCAGAATGGACCTGCCTTACCAAAACTTCCGCTCCAAGGTAGTTTCATGGCTGCAAACAGAGGCCCACTAGAACAAACAAATACTGCAACACCTGCACACACTTTAACCATGTGTGCTTACCCGTCTACTTGTATGTAATGCCTGTCTGTCTACCTCACTGCAGCTTTGTATGTAACTTTGGTTTACCTTATTGTCCTACGTATATGTATATGTTATGATGACTGCAACTGCGCCCTGATACCTCCGGGTACCCTCGCACATTATAAATAATAAAAACAAACAAACAAACAAACTCATAGGGCCTCATTACAAATCAGGTGGTCTGGAAATAACGGTGGCGGTAAACCCGTCGCCACCGTTGTTTCCGGACCGCCTGATCCCGACTCCTGCAGGCGGGAGGTGATGTTCCCCCCAGGTTTGACCTGACGGGTTTAACACCGCCCGCCTGCAAATGGGGATTAACACCATTCCGCCTCCGTGATTCCCGGGAAACCGGGGTTGTAATGCCCCAGTAATTCCGGGAATCACGGAGGCGGAATGGTAATACGAGTCCGGCGGTAACAAGGCAGTTTTACCGTCGCGGTTACCGCTGGACTCGTAATGAGGCCCAGAGTCAGACAGAAATTCAACCAGACTAAGTGGCAGTAACAGTGATTGATTTTGGCAAGTATTTTTAACGTAAAACCAAGACACTTGTAATAAGGCCCAATCAGCCATGTCGAAGTATCTTTTGTCTTTCTATTTAAATATATTGAAAATAAACCAAAAAATGTTTTTTCTTAAAAGAAAAGTATTTAATTACAACAATTATGTTATTAAACATGTTTATACATCGCAAACAAGACTGACAAGAGCTTCAGAGCGCTAAACAATAAAACCATATACAAAAGGGTACAGTTAATAATCGCAAACAGTAAAATATAGTATAACAATATATAGAATGTTACGTATCCTAAAATTCAGCATGCAGGATACCGTCTCACCAAAACCATATTGAAATTGTACAAGACAATTAATAAAAATACTCTTACATACATCAAACTCAAGTTCTCAAAAATAAAAAGCAGTTTTCAAACTAGAAGGGTATTGTGAGAATGGATGGCTTTAGATGAAGCAAAGGAGACCTAGTGGTGTGCTGCTCTACTTCCTCTGCAACGAAATAGCTCTGAGCACGAAATGATGCCCCTATTGTATTATTTTCTTAGCCATTAGTATCCCTGAATGTAATATTGCCATAAAGTAGGCTTTTAGCCAAGTCAAGCCATTAAATACGTGCATTTATTTGAGCTGTTCAAATTCCAGTTTTAATGTTTTGAAACATTTTGAGCTCTAGCTCCAAATGGAACAAATGATTTGTGCTGATTAAAGACCCCGTGCTTTAGAAAAGATCCAATCTGAGTGAAGATTGTTTGTCATCCCTTCTATTAATAAATGTATAAAGTGCACAATGGTAAGCAGGGTTACGCATTGCTTTGACTACGGTAAACAACACAGACAACTGGCTTGGAGAAGGTTTAGGGTATGCTACGGAGACTGCCTGGATACAACCATCTGTGATGTGTTCCCTTTTGTTCATCTGCTCAAAAACTAGGTCAACAGCATGGGGCAGGACTTTTGGGAAGAAAAGCATGTTAAACTCCTCGGTGTGGCCAAAGGCCTACCCATTGCTTAAAAACAAATGCAAGGATCAACAGTATCATAGTTGACTCCAAAGAATTAATCTGAACCAGAATATGAAAGCCATTTTGATTGTGTTTTTTTTTTTTTTAATCCAGTAGGTGATATGGCAAGATACATTACATGGACCCGGACTGAATTGTGGCACATTGGAGGGAGATTTCTCACTTGAAACGTGGACAAAGAATTGGAAAAAACCCCTCTCCTTCAATCTCCTGGATCATGGCCACCTCATACAGGGGTCTTGGAGCTTTGCACTTATAACAAGGCTGGAAAGATCTGCTACAGTCCCTTATTGCTGTTTACATGAACAACCAGATCATCTACAAAGCTGCTAAATTGCTTTTTGTCATGCGTGACACCTCGAGCCAGCCCTGATTTTCTGCATCGCATGCTGGTGTTTGTAGATCTATAGCTAACAAGTGAAAAAACAAACCTACAAGTGCCAACATGCAGAAGGAAATGGCAGGGCTAGCGTGAGGTGTCACACATAGCAGCTATGCATCTTATGGTGGACTTGCGAAAATAAACAAAGGTACTATAGAAAGCATAAAATACCATGTTGACTGTGATAAATACAGAGTTCCTGTGCTTTCCATATGATCAGCCCTGCATTTAAAGGGCTTCATCGAACATCACAACAGTCAGATGGAAATCATTTTTTTGTTTACCTAATGTATTGGTTTGAACAATCATGCCTATAGGGCGATGAGAAAGACAACATAAGGTTTTTGAGGAAAGGAAAATGAAACCAGGAAAACTAAATCAACAAACAAAGAAAATAATAAGTACATTAAGATGCAACAAAGAGTTCATATCCTGTACAGTGAGAGATACGGGATATGTGGCCTTTATTTCGGAATCCACAGCACAGTACATTCACAATATGTCAGGAAGATAATTCTGATTCCAAGGCCAATTTACTACTCCTCGACTCACTGCCGCATCACTGAGCTGGCTGTCTCTCTCAGTCCTCTCCAGAGAGCTTTTTACTCACAGCCTCACCACCAATAGTACCCAAAGGGGAGGGGACAGACATTCATGACCAGCGCCTGTCAGTAGAATGCTAACAATTGGGCTGTCAGTTTTGTCTATTAACCATCGGTTGGATACCCAGGGGCTCGAGTTACAATTTGTACTAATCATTCTAAAACAGAGAGGAATGCCCTCTGATGCAAACGTGTATCCAAATCAGTTATGTTTAGAGCAGAAATAATGGCAGTTTATTTGCCATTGCGAGTCGCTAGAAGCTAACAAGGTTAAACAGTCTTAGTGCTTTCTCCACAGTTTGCATGGTGTAATGCATACCCAGGAAGTAGAATAATTAGGAAACACCAGGATTTTTCTAATCAAGGTTTGTACCGATACAATAAAAAAACAAATCTACAATAAATCTGTTTTGCCACTGTACGTCACTGATACATTCAAATCATTTGATCTGTTTGATCGATCTTCTTTACGTTCTTTCCTGAAAGACAATGTTGCTTTGATTTTCCTGGGCACATTAAGGTCAATTCCAATTCATTGACTTCTCTGTTGAGGTCTCTAATTCATAATTGATCCAGGAATACCCTTGCAATTTCTCCATAGTCTCTACAAATGATGTCAAGAATATTATTATTTTGTTTACTCAATAATTTTAGATCATTTGGTAAAATTGAGTTAGCTGATGTGGTTAAGCCACTTTACAAGTGGGGGATGGTGAATATTTTAACAGGAGGGGTGTAAATACTTCCACTCATATGGCTGAGCGACCGAGTGTAGCATGGGAGCCCGAACTAACAAAGGGGGCTTCGGGATGGAGGGGCTGCAGGGTGGGGGAGGGGCTTCTCCCACCGAGAAACATTTTGAATAGTGGAGAGTAGGTTAAAAAGGTGCAAAAATGTGATAAAAAGCCAGTCAGTTTGCAGTTTGTTTGTTTGTTTGTTTGTTTGTTTATTTATTTATTGTGCGTGCTGGACCCAGATGTATCAGGGCACAGGTGAAAAGAGAATTTACAGCTTAGTTACAGATGTTACGGTGAAAAGGTAAAAACAGTTTCCTCAGCGTTACAGGATGAGGGTAAAACAGTATAGTACATGTATAGAGGCGTACATATATAGACAACATGTCATAATTAACAAATATTTACATATTAGCAAATCTATATCAAAAATAAATTACATACAGGCAAGGCTAAATTAGTGCAGTAGGAGAGTGTGGGTTACATATCTTTCTCTATGAACCATTGAATTACGTTCTTACTGAATTTGATAAAAGTTTGGTCAGATCTGAGTGTGTGTGGCAAGGAGTTCCACAGTTGTGCTGCCCTAACTGGGAAGCTGAACCCCCCAATGGTGGACAGTTTAAATCTTTGCACTTGAAGACAATTGGGGTTGGCTATTCTTGGTGGTCTGATGGAGTTTTTTCTGATAAATTGTTCTGTTAGGTAATGAGGGGCTTTGTTATTTAAGCATTTGTGGATGAGGGAAGCCGATTTGAAATTATTTTTTTCTAGGGTGGAGAGCCATTTGTGTTTCCTTCTTATTTCAGATATGTGTACTCTTCTAGGGATGCTTAAGGCAGCCCTAAAAGCATTATTTTGGAGCACTTGTTTTCTGTTAATGGTTTGTTTGTTTGCCCATATATAGAGAGCATTACAATAATCAACTGACAGGAATTGTTTTCCGGCTCGTATTCATTTACATGTGTAGGCCGTAGAGGAAGCCAATGAATTTACCTGTTTGGTAAAAGATAAGGTTGAGTCGAGGTAAAAACCTACGGTTTTTACTTCTCTGGCGACCTTGACAGTATCCCCATCAATAATGAACGCTGAGTAATTAAGGTTGAGTTTTGATATGCGAGCTGCGGTACCCAGGATGATGAGCTCTGTTTTGTCATCATTCAGACACATGCCATGGTTGGCCATCCATGCCTGAACGATGCTATAAACTCTGTTCACCATAGCCAGATCTTTCCCATAATCCCCAGTAAGTGGTAGGAGAACCTGGGTATCGTCTGCGTAGTTGGTGTAAGTGATACCCAGATTGTCAAGATCATCAAAAAGTGGCTTGGAGAAGATATTGTAGAGTGTTGGCGAGACGCATGATCTCTGGGCCACTCCACACGTAAAAGGTATCAGGTCTGCTACGGCTGATGGGGAGAAGACCCTCATGTCCTGTCACTAAGGAAAGACTGTATCCAGACTATGGCTTCCTTTGAGAAGGGCTGCTGAGTCCAAGTGATTACACAGGACTTTATGCTCCACCAAGTCAAAGGCAGCTGATAGGTCTAGTAGGAGGAGAAGTGCTAATTTTCCCTCGTCTCTTAATGAATCTATTTGGGCCTTTAAATCGATAAGAGCTGTCTCTGTGCCATGTTGTGGTCGGAAACCAGATTGGCGAGTGCCTAAGAGTAGGTTCATCTCAAGGAAGTTTTGAATTTGGGTGTATGCTACCTTATCTAAGATTTTTAGCAGAAATGGCACTGTGGTGATGGGCCTGTATTTGGTGGGTCTGTTAGGGTCCAGTGTTTGTTTTTTCAGAAGAGGGAGTACCCAGGATTCCTTTAGATTACGTGGGAGTAGTGAAGGAGGCATTGATGAGTTTGGTGATGAAAGGGGCTAGATCTCTAGCAGCGTCCTTGATCAGTTGTGCTGGGCATTGGTCACCTTTGCAATTGGAAGGTTTAAGCGCAAGAATCGTTTTCTCTACCTTACAGAAGTTAAATTGAATATGTTCTTTGGGTTTAGACTTCAGTGTTTTGTTCGGGGGGAGTTTGAGCTGATAGTAAAGCTTTCTTTAGAGCTATTTTGTTTTGGAGATTGGCCACTTTATTAGTTAGTGCAAACTGGATGTCAGTACACCAAGTTTTATCTTTAATAGAGTCATCTGGTACTGCAATTGGGGTTTCCAATTCTTTTAGAATAGAGAAGAGCTCCTTAATGCTAGAGTTAGCTTGTGTAATCCTGTTATACGTTTCTTGTTTGGCCATGATGATATCCTTTTTGTATTGAGTTCAGATACTTATTAGATTGGTTTTATTTTCTGTAGTGGGATGTAGATTCCATGCCGTTTCACATTTTCTTTTCTGTACTCTTAGGTTTTTTAGGTGGGGTGTAAACCAAGAGTTGAGATGCTTTTTGGGTTTGCTATTCCTATGTTTTAGCGGAGCAATGCTGTCAAGAGCGGTAGTCACAGCATTATTATATTCTTCCACTAGTAAGCCTTGGTCTGTATAGTCTGGTAGGGAGTTAAGATTGGGTAGGATGTAGGGTAAGATATTGTCAGCTGTGATATTTTTCTTGTTTCTAGTTAAAGTAGGTAAGGTGGGAGGAGGTATTGGTGTAGAAGGTCTTTTAGTATTGAGAGTAAAGGCGATTAGGTGGTGGTCAGTCCATATTTGGGGGGAGATGGATGTGATGGAGAGGTTGAATTTGTGACTGGCAATCCAATCGAGAGTTCTCCCTTTGGTATCGGTGGAGGTATTCACTTTATGAGTGAAACCTAATTCTGTCAGTATGTTAGCTACGGAAGTATCCTGGTGATCATTAATATCATCATACCCTAGGTTAAAATCTCCTAGCACAAGGGTTTTGTGAAGAGTTTTTTAGCTTCTCTGAGATAATGGTAGTAATGTCTTCATTAAAGGTAATATTCGGGCCTAGGGGTCTGTAAAGGAGATGGATGTTTAGCATTTGGGAGTTAGCGGCAGGTAGTTTAATGGATAGTGACTCACAGGATTTAACATTAGGTGTTGAGGTAATTCTCAGAGAGAGATAAGTTTTGGCGATAATTGCTATTCCTCCACCACGTGAGTCTAGTCTGTCTGCTCTAAGGATGGTATAATTGTCTGGGACTGCTAGCGTTAGTGCTGGGCCTGCTGCATTGTGGAGCCAGGATTCTTTGATGGCGATGAAGTCAACGTCATTTCCCAAGATGGTCTCTGCTATGTCTGTAGCATGGGCGACTAAGGATCGAGCATTTATTAATGTGCCTTTGAGGTCAGGTTCTGAAAGTGGCATTAGACGTGAATTAGGGGTGGCATGTGGGTTAGCGATAGTCTTGTTTCTTTTAGAGCGAGGCTTGGGGCTGGGAAGTGGGTGGTTTCCATTGGGGGATGTATTTTAAGTTGAAGGTTCTCCAAGTTAATATTATATTTATTGAAGGGTTTGAATATTTTGGGTAATCGTGCATGGAGTCTGAGGTTTCTCTGTGCTGTGTTGCATGGGGATTTAAGAATAGGTGGCATAGTAGAGACTCCTACGTTCTCTAGGGGCAGTACAGAGGGCATGGTGATATAAACAGTGGTAATAAGTAAAACTGTAAGGTTGATGATTACGGCCAGATAGACTCGGGTTGACAAAAGAAAGTACATAGTGTTTGAGGCAAGTTAAGCAAAGAGCGAACTAGGCAAGTCAAGCTACAGCATACTGCTAAATGCAACAATCAATTGGTGGGCAGCATAAGGCTAAACGCAACAATCAAATGGTGGACAACATAAGGCTAGATGCAACAATCAAATGGTGGGCAGCATAAGGCTAAATGCAGCAATCAAATGGTGGACAACATAAGGCAAGATGCAACAATCAAATGGTGGGCAGCATAAGGCTAAATGCAACAATCAAATGGTGGGCAGCATAGGCTAAATACAACAATCAAATGGTGTACAACATACGGCTAGATGCAACAATCAAATGGTGGGCAGCATAAGGCTAAATGCAGCAATGAAATGGTGGACAACATAAGGCTAGATGCAACAATCAAATGGTGGGCAGCATAGGCTAAATGCAGCAATCCAATGGTGGGCAGCATAAGGCTAAATGGCAAGGTCACAAGGCGGCATAATATGCAATTTGTAGTAAAAAGCAGTATAATTGGTGTAGACACACTATGGGCAGGGTGACAAAGTAGCACTGTAGGAGAGTTAAGGCAGTATGAGGCATAGGCTAGGTTCGAGAAAAAAGGGCAAGAAGCAAGCAGTAGGTGAGGTTGCAGTGACGCATAAAACACAGAAACATAAGGTGGCCATAAATGTACGGTAAGTTGTATGAAGGGTCGTTTGAATTGCAAGTGCCGAACTGAGTCGGTACATTGACAACGGCACAGTACCTTATGTGAATGGCAAGCTGGGCCTCGTCAAGGTGTCCATACAGCGGGTGGAACGCTTGCTGCCAGTGAAGTGGCGCTGGTTGTCGGTAGTTGTTTAACAGCAGGTGCGAGCCTCGGAATCAAACCGCGTTGCGTCGGCCA
This sequence comes from Ambystoma mexicanum, assembly GCF_040938575.1. NCBI lineage: Eukaryota > Metazoa > Chordata > Amphibia > Caudata > Ambystomatidae > Ambystoma > Ambystoma mexicanum. The sequence continues at coordinate 702,153,380 of NC_090926.1, read as the reverse complement.
TTCAAGGGAATGTAGCAGCCGGTGCAGGCTCACATACAGTGACCGGGAACTATGTTGGTGGCGGTCCACCAGTCACGGTCAGGCACAGATGGGTGGTGCCCTTGTTGTAGGCCATTAGTGGAAAGGCCGGCTTTCGCCTTCCGGCGACCATGCGTCATGGAAGAGCTGGAGGGCGGCCTATCGGCTTCAATATATGTTGCTAGGCAACAAATGTAAACAATGATGCGGTAGCCATTTTGTGTATCTTCTCATGCGGCGAGGCGCGATTTGTGCTGTAAGGGCACTATAATTAGATTAAAATGTAAAATAGGGCTGCAATCTCTGGCAGAAAGGTGCATCCAGTGGAGATGCACGTGTTTACCCTTGGGATCAGGGTGAAGTAGATGTCGGCCGAAGGCACAAGCACACGGGCTCCGGCAGCCAGGACAGCTGATGCAGGGGGCTCCTGCCTCCTGGGGCTCACAGCTGAATGCAGGTAAGGCGGTGCTCTCGGGTTACCCTTGTTGGATTGGGCGGCTCTTGCCTTCCAGTGACCCTGCGTCATGGAAGAGCTGGAGGACGGCCTATCGGCTTCAAGATACGTTGCTAGGCAACTAATGTAAACAATGATGCGGTCAGCATTTTGTGTATCTCCTCGTGCTGCGAGGTTGGTTTTGTAGGGTACCTCATTAAAAAAAAACAATAGCTGCAAGTCACCAACAGTGCACAGAACCATTTCCCAAAGTGTTTTCATGATGCCTTTGCCCACAATATATGCCAGTATAAAATAAATTGTTCACAATGGCTGTGCCCATACATGTCCATGCTGCCCGGGTCAATATATCTGAGTATTCCAATATAAGAACATACTGATGTTTGCTTTACGCATAATGCCACTAATGATTGTTATGAATCCTAGCTGGCTCAGCCAAAATATGACAGTACCTTCACTTAAGAATATACTTATGTTGCCATGACACAATATGAACACCTGCAGCAATGACATTGTGAGGGCTGTAGCCCATCCCTCGTCATCTGACGCTCTTCCATAGAGAGGTGACCACCGCCGACGAAACCAACTAGAAGGTATCCCACCTTCCAATGAGTGTGTGCATAATTACATAGTCAGCCTCTCCTGCAAACTGTGAGGAGACTCTATGCAGCCTTGTGGCCCTAAATCACTGTTTTTTATCAGGCATCATGTTTTGCAATGTAGTGTGTGCCCTAAGATGGCTGGCGTTATGTTTTTGTTTACCGGTTGCAATCAACCCCAGCAGCTGATCCCGAACGCTGCACGTGCTGATTGGTCCTGGAGGCCCATTTTCCCCGGCCTGCACCACCAGAAGGCGCAAGCCGGCCCGCCCACTCAAGGCACCCCGCATAAGGCTAGAGCTTGTCTCTGCCTGTCTTGCAGCATCGTAGCCACGAGACGTGACTCTATATCCAGCATTTCAACAGGTGGTAAGCAACGTCGCCCACTGCTTTGTCATCGCCGCCACTGGATTTTACAGCAAAAACGATAAAATTCTCCTTATTGACTTCCTTATGGTCTCCCCACCCCCTTAATATCTCTCGCCCTATTAGCGGAGCCCACAACCCAACTCGTATGTACCATGTGCCTCATTGCACTCGTCTGGCGCACAATTTGTCTTTGTGTATATTCCGGTTGCGATCGCTAACCTCCTGTGTCCTTCTGCATAATCCACCAGGCTGCCTCCTACTAGTAGCATGGCACCATGGCCTCTACGCTCCCAAGTACAGAACTTATTGGGCCTCTTTAGCTAACCGAGACTATTGCACCCTATCTGAGGCGACACTAGTGATGCCTACAGTTCAATATCCAGCGTAGCGTCTGTATTGCCCATAAGTACTATTGTGCATAATGGGCCTAGCCACTGTGTTGATTACTAGATATGCCCACACTGCCTAGCCACTCTGTTGAAGATTATCTGCCAAGCCATTGTATTGATTATCACTATTGCCCACACTGTATATCCACTATATCGATTATTATCTTCCTAGCCATTGTATTGATTATCAGTATTGCCAACATTGCCTAGCCACTTTGTTTACTATTACTATCACTATTGCCCATACTGCTTAGCCACTGTGCTGAGTATCACCATTGTCCACACTGCCTAGCCATTGTGTTGATTGTTAGTCCTTATCAACCAGAAGTCCCATACTTCTCACCCTTGCCCAAATGGGCACTCTTCGTAGAGTAGCACTCACCACAGCTACCCTTTTACGACTTTCTCATAACATTACACCCACTAAATTCCTACCTTCCACACAGTCTGACTCACCGCGTGCTGGTGCTTACCTGCTAGCCTCCTCATGTGCCTCCTGCCCACTCACCCCAGCTGAATGGATCCAGCTCTTCGCCTCTCCACCGCCACCATTTGTCCCGTGTTCACTCATTATGCAGAATGCTAGACTAGGCTCTCGCTTGCAACACAATAAATTAAAAATCAGTCCAAACAATCTTCAGTATACCTCCAAATCCGCCATTGCGCAGACGATTAACCCTACCACTGTGCCCCGCCTCCTTATCGATACGTCACCCTCATGCATAGTCTCGACCTTACCCTCACAAGTTCCACCTTTTAGGCACAGCAACCATCAAAGGAGCCCTCATCAACGCCCAATCTTTAGTTGCCCATGCTATCGACATTGCAGATTTCATTTCTACCATTCAACTAGACTTCCTTGCTATTTCAGAAACTTGGCTACACCAAGTTGAAGGCCCTTCACTCGCGCTAGCCCTATCTGAGAACTATACAATCATTAGAGCATACATAGACTATGGCAAAGGGGGGGCATTGCCTACATAGCCAAATCTCAATTCTGTCTCAGAGAATTCACAAGCACTCCTCTCCAGTCAGAGGAACTTCTCTCATGTAAACATCCGCTCTCTGCCACCCAGACCATACTTATCCATCTAATTTACAGGCCACCTGACCCCATCTCCTCCTGTGGGGAAGACATTTCATTCCTCTTGACTCAGAATACTAGAAGTAGTTCTCAAATCATCCTGCTGGGATATTTGAATATAGGTCTCCATGACCCCAAATAGATGAATGCCACAATCCTTGAAAATACTATTTCACAACTAGGCTTCAAAATCTGCATTAATGAACCTACCCACATTAAAGGCAGAACCTTGGATTGGTTGGAAGAACTCAACTGCTCCACCACAGTCCTCAACAATGTAGCATGTGCTTGGTCGGATCACCACTGCATCACCTTCTACACACATTTTGGGACCCCCCCTATTACTTTACCCCCCTTGAAGAAACCTCCCCAACCGTCTTTGCAGGATCGATCTGACCCGGCCATATACTTCTTTTACAAAGGTTCATGAGGATTCGTTCAGAAGTTATAAGCCACCCAGAAAATGTTCTTTCTTCCTATGGGTTGAGTAACTTCACCATAACTACAGGGCCGCTACCGCAGGCCTTGTAATATATATATCTATACTATAGTTGAGTATCGAGATATGTAGGAAAATACAAAATGTTTTGCTTTTGGCAAAGTTGGCTGAAATTGTGCAAACAAAACTGTGTTCAAGGGCCCCACAGACTGGACGTTTTGGAAAAAGTTATGTTAAAAAATGAAGTAAAAAAACTCTGCTTCTCCCTAGTTCCCAATAATTGTCCCATAGAGGAAAAAGTCAAATTTTTGATCAAGTGCACAGCCAAAACAGAGGGAGGGGATTGGACCATTTACGAAACAAATTGGGCATGAAGCGTTGACTCGATTTCTGGGAGGAGTCTGTGGTTATTGCATGTAGTAGTTTTTCAAATAGGCCCCTTCTTCAAAATATATAGCTATATTGTGCATGGTGCTTTGCAGCAGAGAGGCTGAGAGGCATTTCAGAAATGAAAAAGCACCCATTTTCTCTCAAGATTCAATTGTGAATAACAGTTGACTTGCGAGATGGATTTTTATGTAATTTTGAAAAAATGCAGTTCCTCAAGTGATCCCCCAACCAGAAAATGTTGGGAATATTCCAACCAAAAGGTTTGTCAAAAGGCCCACTAAACTGGAAACCTTTGGAACAATTTGCCATCAAATGCAAAAGTTATTAAGAAAATATGAAAACGCTGTTTTCATCCTGCTTGCATTACTTTTCCATAGAGAAAAAGTGATGTATTATAACCGCTCCAGCGTTAAAAAGGCTTGTCAGATTTGTACAAAATAAGAAACACTTTGAGCACAAAGCCTTGACTTTGATATCCTTGATTAGTTTGGGGTAAATCCATCCAGTAGTTTCAAAAATCTTCAACAGAGAACAGGGTGACCCACTGTGCCTTATAACATTTGTCGGTCTTGGTGCTTTGCAGAGGCGAGGCAGAGAGAGGCTAATAACCTTTGACTGCATGGATTTGGGTGAAACTTTCATTCAAGGGCCCCCCCCAAACTGTAAATTTTGGGAACAATGTGTTAAAAAAATGAAAAAGTTATTAAGCAAACATAAAAACGTGGTTTTCAACCTACTCACATTAATTTTACGATAGAGAAAAAGTGCGGTTTTTGCACAGCCATAGCTGGAAAAACACTCAGCAAAATTGGACCAAACAAGAAACAATTTGGGCACAAAGAATGGACTTAATTTCCTGATTTGGGGTAAATACATTATGTAGTTTTTAAATATTGGACATAGACATGGGTGTGTGCCCACCTGTTCCTTAAAACCTTTACATTTGAACTCAGTGGTGCGCATTTCGGTGAGAGTCGGGTAGTTCAGTAAAGGAAAATTCTGATGTATTTTGGAAGCTGCATTCTGTATCCTGCTGGTGAGCTCTGTGTGGTGTAGGTTACACTGGCAGTTGGTGACCTTCACCAAGTGGCTGTAGGAGAGGGTTTTCCTGGCCAAAGATAGTTGAAGGATACCTTCATTAGCACCAGTTTAATTTGGGGTGCATATAATAAGTCTGTGTCATATGTTTCTCGTATTTTTATGTGGAGTAGTTGTGCTGCGATTGAAGGGGTTCCCCATCTAGAATAGAATAGTGCCCAATGTAGATTAATTGCTGACAATTGTCCTCTCTCCCCTGTTGTTAGATCCCTGCTCCCTTGTTTCTCTGCTCCCTAACTTTGTACTCCCCTCGCTATCAGTGTGAATCACTCTGTTGCTCACTCCCAGCTCAATAAATACCCTAATACAAATAATATTTATTATTATTATTATTATTATTATTATTATTATTATTATTATTATTATTATTATTATTATCATCATCTACATATATTGCCTTGGTGCTTTGCAGCAGGGAGTCTTTTTTGTTTGAATCAAGTGATTCCTGCGATATTACAGGGAGAAGCTGCAAATAATAAAACTAAAAACACTATTTGGAGGAGGGAAAAGGATGCCATCAAACTTTGGAATTAACACCCCCATGACCTTACAGCGTCTAATAACCTTCTCGAATTAAGAAACTCAAATCTCTTCTGTTTACACATTTTCTTCTATGGGAAAAATGATTGTTTTGATCCACAGCTCTTAGATGGCCTGGCTATAGGCGCTATATCAATACCAATTACATCAGGCTGGAGTTTAGTAGTCTGAAAAAATACACCATGGGATGCTGGGGATTTGGAAGTGGGTTGGCGAGCCAGATACGGGTAGGGCATTTTGGGTTTATCGGGGGAAAACAGAGGGAATCTCACGAAATGACACCGGCAACAGTGCAAGACATGCTCAGAACATGTTTTTGCCTCACACAAATGGTGTGCCTGTCTGGCTAACTATCATCCAATCTCCATCATCCCCTTCCTGGGCAAACTCCTGGAAAAGCTGGCCATCTCCCAGCTTAATATTCACTCTGAATCTGTTGGTTTTCTCCATGAACATCAGTCTGGCTTCAGAGATGCCAGAAGCTTGGAAACTGCTCTCCTGAACATCCATGAAGACCTGCTCTCCAACATCGATTCCAACACCCCCTCTGTCCTCATCCTACTTGATCTCTCTTCTGTCTTTGACATGGTCAACCATGCATCCTGCTCAACCGTCTCCATGATAACCTGGGTATCACCGATCAGGCCCTGGCTTGTCTGACCTACTTCCTCTCTGATCGACCCTCCCATGTCCAACTTGGGTCCTTCCTCTCGTCTATCTCCATCTCTACCTGTAGTGTTCCCCAGGGGTCTAACCTTTCTCCCTGGCTGTTCAACCAATACCGGGCAATTCTTGCCCACCACATTGCTGCTCTCTGCCCCAACTTTCAATGCTATGAAGATGACACTCAACTCCTTTTCAGTCTCCCTTCCGCCACCTTTTGTCCTTCTCTCATCTCGGACTGCCTGTCCACCATCCAGGAGTGGTGTGTCACCAATGATCTCTCCATTAATGCCAGTAAAACCGAGATTCTCCTCATCGGCACACCTGCTCCCTCCTTTCCTGTCACTCTCTGGCCAGCCTCTCTTGGCCGTCTTCCTGCTCCCACCTGTGAGGCTAAAAACCTCGGGGTCATCCTCGACTCCACACTTTCTTTCTCTCCTCACATCTCTGATGTCTCTAAGAAGTCATACTACCAGCTGCACATCCTCAGAGGTATTCTTCCTTCCCTTTCCTTCCCCCAGAAGCTCACTGTGTCCAGAGTTCGGGTTCTCTCTCTAGGCTGGACTACTTCAACAGCTTCTTTCTAACTCTGCCTGCCTCTACTCTCTGCCCTCTGCAACTCATCCAAAACAGGACCACGAGACTTGTCCTTGGCCTCAAGCCCAGGGATCGTATCTCCCCAGGACTAAAATCTCTGCACTGGCTCCCAGTGGCGGTAATGATTAAGTTCAAAACCCCCTGCACTGTCCACAAGGCCATCTGGGGCCTGGGACCTCAATACCTCCAACTATCTCTTCCTAAATATCTTCCTTCTCGAGCTATTCGATCATCCGCCTCCAACTCCCTCAGGGTTAGTCGCTTCTCTAAGCAGCGAGTTGGTGGTAGATATTTCTTCTGCTGAGGCCTCCTCTGGAACAGCCTGCCTGCTCTCTGAAACTTGAGCAGAACCATCTCAGGTTCAGAAAACACCTAAAGACCTTCCTCTTTGATTCTGGTTTCTCTCCTCTCTCCCCTGCTGATCTCCTGGCTGAATCTGAAATTGCACTGATTACCTGGCTACCCTCTGATCTCAGGCCCAGGTCTCCTCCCCACCAGTTGCACACCTTCACTATCCCCTTGGCAACCCTTGCACTCGGGGATGGTTCTGTATCCCTACAGCCTCTTCTAGGACTTGACACCTGATGTCAGAATTTACCCTTGCACTTGCCACCAACTGGCCGTACTTTTATTTGTTATCTTTATTTATTTACTGTAATCCTATGTATTGCACCACCCCCCCCCCTTCCCCCCTGCACTTTTCCCCTTACACCCATCCCCTGCACTTGCATAATATCAATGGCACTTGGCCTAGTAGGATCAGTGTCTCTGTCTTCGCTCTCTTTCCCCTCCCTTGCCTTGTCACGCCTTGAAACACTTGTGTATAGGCGTGTTATAAATGCCATATCATATCATATCAATGAAGGATAGGGGTTAATGGGAGAGGGTTTGGGAGGGGAAGAGCAATTGAGGGGAGGGGGACACATGTTGAGTGCCTGTAAGGATGTGGACTACTTTTAATTCAGAGCATTTTTCCCATTTTTGCGTGAATCCCCAAACCGCTAATTTCTGTTATGTTTTGTTTGTTTATTTATTTATATAGTGATCCACACCATGAGGTATCTGGCCAATTATTACTTTGAAATTATCATGGGAATACAGAGTTAGAAAAAAAAGTTTAACATTTGCAGTGCCTACATCTACTGGGCAGGGGGGAGTGGATGTTTGGTAATGAAGTAATGGTTTGACATGGCCAGTGGCCATGGCTAGTTGGACCAAGAGAAAGATACTGTTGCAACCTGCACAGAGGCCACGGCCAAACGCAATAGCTAGTGAGACCTCAAGAAACTATGCAACATGGTTTTGGGTCCAAAAGAAAAACTATTGGTAGAACATGTGCAGTCGCCATGGCTGAAGTCCATCGTTAGTGGGATCTGAGGAAATTAAGGTATAGCAAAACCCTTGAAATTCAGTAAAAAAACATTTCTTAAGAGAGTGTCAATGTGATCAGATATTATGTAACACCTCCCTGAAATTCAGCACTCGTATTTCAATCAAGTTCACCTCCGAGAAAAAAAGATGAGTCACACGAACCAAACAGTGATAGGGGCAATGGCCAGGAGAGGGCCAGGGAGGACGAAAAGCAATTGAGGTGAGTGTAGGGACTATGGAAAGAGGAAAGGGGGTATGAGAAAAGGGAAGATTTGGTGATTTTCAAGCATTATCGGGATAATACCAGGTAAGTCCTCGGCGTATGGTAGTTCAATGCTGCTGTATGTGTAGTTTGTTGCCATTATCAGGGGAATATCAGGGGAATATCGGGGGAATCCTGTGGGAATTGGGAGAGAGTGAAAACATTTTTTTTTACACCTGCATTGATCGTATCTCCTATGCAGGGGTTAATGGATCTCTGTGTCCAAGGGCATGGCTAGTGGACCCCAATTAAACCTATTTGTGCAACATGTATAGTGACCATGGTCCTATATAGCATGTGAACACCTACTAAAGGCTGGTATATGTTAGACATGGTCAACTGTGTGTCCATCTCCCCTAAGCCTGCTGCCCACCATGCCCAACCAAGCCCAACACTGGGACAGATAACGCAAAGAGTTACCTGCATCTAGACAATTATTCAGGCTATTTGTCACATTCTCAGCATTGTACTGCAAGAAGGCCAATTAGTTATATCATGTTTTGGCCCTTTTGCTTGTGAAGGCTGGTGTGAAAAGGATGCTCTGGTAGAAAGTGCTTCTCTACATCTGGTTGGGGGTACAAGAAAAAAAGACAAGGTTATGTAAATCTGATCGTGAATTTAAGTGCATCACACAAAACCATTACAGTTGGGGCGGAATGTGAGAAGGCTAGGGAGGGGAACATGATTAGAGGGTGTTAGTGAAGCATGCCAAAGGGAGTGAACCACTTGGTGAGTGCCTGGGAGGAACACGGTTATTCATGGGTGGTGGGTGCCTTCAGATAACCTTGCTTATTGGTAGTGCATTATCAAGATAACTGCAGTTATAGGGAAGAGTGAAAAAAAGAGAGTAAAAAAACGGATTTATACAAAATAATTGATTTTTAGAGCAACAGTGAGTTGTGGGTGGAAACTGGACACAGACAATGTTAAAAAAGAGACTTAAAAAATGGGATTTGAAATGGGAGCTGCCTCAGCAACAGGAACATATGGGCTCCAAAAGGGGGGCGAAGAATGGATCTAGTGGCAGCGTTTTGGCATAGCTGAAGCCGGTTTATCAAATAAAGAGATTTTGCTAGATAAACTGAATTACAATAATCCAGCCCGCTCAGTACCAGCGCAGCCACAACCAGTGCTTGACAGTTTGCGGGGATAAAAGGGAGGACCTTCCGAAGAAAACGGAGCTTAGAATTCCTAGTTTTAAAAACCGTCGCAACCTGCTCGTCCATGGAAAGGGACGCAGAGAATTTGACCCCAAGGTTCCTGGCAAACAAGGTAGGCACGGTGAGAGGGCCAAGAGATGTAGGCCAGAATTCTGCAGTCCAAAACCAAAGAGGGGAAGTAGTCCCAATGACCAAGACCTCAGTCTTGCGGCCATTCAGTTTTAACCAGTTGGTTCTCATTCATGCCCCCAGATCCTCAAGACATTTCTAAGCTGGACCTTTGTGTCAGATTGAGTAAAATCAAGGCAAACCAGGACTTGAGTGTCACCCGCATATGAATTGTAACAAACCCCATGAGACAAAATAAGGAGCAAGAGAGGCCTAATATAGACATTAAACAGAATGGGGGACTGTGCAGATCCCTGAGGGACACCACGTGAGCAACAACGATGAGAAATGATGTAGATCAAGCCATGATTTTAAAAACAATATTTAAACTGCAGTCTGCACAATGCAGTTGGGAATTACACACACACACACAAAATGTGCAGATTTGAAACCACTCAAAACCATAATTGACAAGGTCTGAAATGAACATTTCAAGTGAAAAAAAAATATCCTGCAACTTTTGTTGTGGGGAAAATGAAAAAACAAGGGCAACAGGAAAAGGCACATTTAAAACTGCAATTCTGATTGAAACCAACTTTCAGCTTGCATTGAATTCTGGCATGCAGGAATCCTTTCAACCCACCAAGACCCCCAACCCCAGCATGCAGGATGGGAGGACAGGTAATGCCCTTCGCAAGCTGAAACACTTTGCAGCCTGCCCACATCAGATAATGATCCTCCTGCAAACAGACAACTCTATAAAGTTTAAGTGTTCAGTTTTAATATCTGCCCTATGTGTATGTTAGGGGTGAACAATACAAAAAATCAGATGACTTGTTGGTCCTGCTCACTTCAAATCTATTAACACCATCGCACAGACCTTCCTCAATGAAAATGTTACACTTGACAGGGCTACAGGTCTGGAAACGTCTCAAGAGAGGCAGAACTAACACCATAAAACCACAAATATTCAAATAACAAAGGTTATTTTCATCATCTAGGCCCTGAACCATAAAGATCATTGGAGCCAGGCCTCCGTTAACAAGAGCAGATTTCCAGCCCTGACTCAGGTCGTTGTATCTAGGCAGAACTGTATGTGTAATGCAATATTTTTGTACGAAGGAAAATTTCCTTTAAAATGCCCATTTAATTGGTTATATTACCTGTATGTCTGGCGCAAGACATCTTAGAGACCTCTTACAGAATACATTTATGTGTTGAAACGTTCAGCTGAAAATATTCTATCAGATTAACCATGGATATATTTTTTCATTGCAGTTTTAATATGCAAATATGCAATATGCAAATATGCAAATATGCAAATAATATGCAAATTAAGCACATTTATATTAATGCAGAAGTGTATTAAAGGGAAGAATCTATAACTCAGAAATTATTCATGAATGTAATGTAATGATGGAAAGTGTATCAATTGATTTGTGCCAGAGAGAGGAATCTGGTGAGCAAACAATTAAAGTGGTCACATATGTGATATCTAATGTTTCAGAAGGTGATACATTTTAATGCGAGAAACCTCTAAGATGACCTCATATTGAATGGGAGGCAAAATGGCTCTAGAAGTTACTCCCATTGACTGCCCCCTCCATTAATATGCCCAATAACTACTGAGAGGAAGGTCTACTGTTATGCGACTATTGTAAATCATATACATTGACCAATTTGTTTTGGGAAATCATACACACTTCAACAATGTAGGGTTTCTGTTCTATAAAAGGTCAAACACACACTGAGACTGGGGCTCAGACACTCACTCAGTAGTGTTAACATCCAGAAGGAGATGGAATAGATTTCTTTCTTTTTGGGCCCATTTTGGAATATCACTAGAGCCCTAATGGTGATGCATAGAAGATGTTAAATTCTCAGGGCTTCTTCATTGGAAGAGAATGCAGTCAGGTTGTGGAGAAAAGCTGAACATACATAGGTTTTTATTGGTGCAACTTAACCATAACATCCCTTTAACAATGTTTTTTCAGTGAATTTCATGGGGTTTTACCAGGGCATCCTAATTTGGTACAACTTACTAACATCAAACGTACCCCAATATAGCAACTTTTTCCCCCATTTTAGAAAGTTTCACATTACAATTATGCCATTCCCCACCTTATATCATAATTCCTAACACTTCTTGCAACTTTTTCCACTGTTTTTGTGTTTGTTGATGTCCGCAAATAGCAGACGTCATCTAGGAACGTTGAAGGTCAAAATGTTTCATTGCACAGCCCCTACACCTATTCTTACACATTATCCGTTAACAATCTGGCACACACCACATACTTGGAAGAATATTAGGACAACTGCTATTTATCTTAAAAATGCCATCAGTTAATGTTATGAGGAGTCGGAGAAAGATGGGCACTACACACATTAGCAATATATTTCTTCCTTTTAGTTGTGTTTCACTTCTTTTTTGTGGAGCAACCAGTCTGTGTAAAGGTCTTTATGACACCAGGACCCAACTGAAACAACCTTATCCAAAGAAAAAAGCTGGATGTGCAACCCAGCTAAGACTAGTGCTCTCACTCTAGTTCAAAACCTGAGCTCTTATTTCCTCCAATGCAATTCTTCATACATCTTCTTCTGTTCCAATAAACATTCTTAGGACTGATCAGCGACAGTGGTTTCAATAAAGATAATACAACAAGTCAAGATCCAACTAAGACAATAAAACAACTCCAATATTTGATCAGAAAGGAAATTAATCACAAACTGCATGCCATAACTTTGGGAAGGTATTATACAAACCAGAGGATCCCTAGAGGCCTAAGAATACAACTTTGACCTACGCTTTGCAAAGAAGGCAAGGAATTTGTAAGGTAATTATCACTAAGCGATATTTGAAAAAAACGCGTCAAATACACTGTTCTGCAATGCGGTTTTTGGTTGTGGGTTTTAGGTATCAGTGAGAGTTGAAATTTCGTTTCTATCCAAAAAATTGAAGAAGTTATAGAGGTTTTAGTGAAATAAATAAATAAACAAAATAGGCGTGGAAATGAAAACAGAAATTCGGTTTTAAAAATGAAACATTGGTTTGATTACACTATATTAATGACTGTGAAAAAGAGAATGCCACACATGAATCTTGACAGTTACGTGGCCAGCGTAACCCTTCACGCGCTGGATACTCGATTGCTTTCTGGGATTTACTTGAGTTACACAAAATCACTAATGACTTAGGGTATTGTAAAACAAATGAGGAACATCAGCGCAAAAATGGTTCTGACAAAATGAAGGTTCTGAAATTAAAATGGGATGGGTTGAGATGGGATAAGACAATGCAAATATAAGATGGGTCACTGTTCTTCCTATTAATACTTACCGTCCCTTGTAATTCAAATTGGACCATCACGGTTCTGGTCATGGATCGGGTCAGGTCTACCAGCAGCAGGGCACTTCTGGAGGGATTGGATCAGCGGCGCGGTTCTGGTCAATTTTGGACTACACCTCAGACTGTATTTGAATGGGCCTTTCTGGTCACTGGACATGGCAGATTATCAGGATGCGAGTTTCAGCGGGTAAGCCTTAATGGTAGCAAGCCGAGCTGAATCAGAATTATTGTTTTAAGTTTTGGGATGGTTTTATTTGGGCCTGGCTAAAAAGAGTTCAGCAATGCTAAGGCCTGGTTCTGCAAATAAATCTGGAGTCAGCTGCAAGATGAAGAGTTCTGGACAAGATGAAGAAGTCAGGAACAAGACGCTGCACAGAAATCTGGATGTGTTCTGGAAGCAGTGTATGTCCATGTGTGTGTTGAAGTTCCTATATTTATGCTATCAAATGACATCACCAAGTTTATGGTGCAGGCAGAATTTCAAAAACAAACCTGCGCGGCTGTGAGTGGCCACAGGCACGTGCCTTGTTTTGATTGGTGGTCTGAACAGAGCTGTCATCTTTATGATGGAATTTAGGAACTCCCACTTTGATTATGACCAAAACTTAACTTTTGCAAAAATGTACATTTTTAAAATTATGTTCCCTAATAAAATCGGACATATACATTTCATATTTGATGGGCTATATTCGCCTTCAATCCCAATCTCTGTGTGAGCTGTCTTTCTCATTCTATAGAATTTTCTCAATTTTAATCATAACATTTTGAATTAATAATATCTAATTTGGTACATCTGGGGGTGCTTATCAGTGGATCATGTACATACAATCCTAGGCTTCCAACATTAATAGTCCTGCTAGAATGAGTTTTTTTCATAACTTTGCTTCCTTAAGTGGTACAGGGTTCATCAATGTCTTCAAAGCAAAAGCCTAAAATTAGGTTAACATCTACCAATTTTCAGACTTTTACTTCTTCCGGTTGCACCGTTAAAGAGTTTTAAACTTAACCACAAATAAGGATTTAAACATCAAAGTTCTCCTTTGTAACTTCCCCTTCCCAGGCAGCAGCTGTCACAGTCCTTTGATCAGGGATGTGTGTTCCCTTCCTGGAGAGGGAAGCTTCCCTGTTTGCCATTGTTCTTGGCAAAGCCCCAGACGATTGTCTAATGAGGTCTCATTGTGTTCCTTGTTGTCAATATGCGGGAACTATTAAGACTTCCTGTATCAAGGGAGTGTCAAACTAAAATGTCAAACTTTCCCAGGCTGGTCACTGCCCAATCAGAATTAAACAGTTACTGAACTCCAATACTGGGTTGCTTTTAAAATTCACAATAAGGTCTTTTCTTGAACACATATAAAAATAAGCACAGTTTATAAGGGATTTTGACATTTAAAAGAATTAAGCCCTTCACAATAATGCTTTAAATAGGCAAATTTTGTAATTTCTTCAGGAAAAAGAAACACATTTAAACTGGGTTTGGCAGCTATTTTTCTTATGTGAGGCCTGGCTTCCTTGACTGCCCGGAGAATCTTTGATTTCAGCACACTTTTTCTTTCAATAATTCACTGGGAAAATGACTGAATTTAGCACCAAAACAGCACTTTGAAGGTTGGCATTGATTAGGAAGCTGTATTTAAGAGCATTTTTGGATATTAACCCACCTCTGTGGTCTTGATTCATGTGACAGGTAACACCACTCTCTGGCATTCTCCTGCAGGGAGTTCTTGTTTTGACATCAACTTTGCCTGTGTTTGGCAGGGTATGCAGCCTTTTGTGATTTATGAACGATGCGCAGTTTTGCAGATTTGGCGCGCACATGAGTTATCGCCTCCATTTTTGGCAGTTTCTTTTCCCCCATTGGCAAAGGGGTGTAGTAGGGTGCATTGGCATGGCCTGAAATATCCCACAGCTTATAGACTCCATCTACTATACATTTTTCAGATAAATAGTTATTAAGATTCTCTTAATTTTTTACTATGCAAATGGAAATAGTGGACAATTGTATACTAGAGAAAAATATTCACTCATACTTTCATGTATTGCTGATCAATGTATTCTTGTTCTGGTAAATTGCAAATAAACATTTCAAACCGAGAAAAATGAAAATGCATAGAAACACATTTCTGTACAAAATTCTTCTCTCTATCAGACAATAAACACCATAACCCATTGCAGTTTATAACTATCCACAGTATCCACATTCCCCTGTCTAGCCCATGCCTTATTAGAAAACACATATTGTACATGCGCACCATCACACAAAACAGCCATTCTACTCTTTTTATTGTTACTATTATGTTTGTAACACTCACTCATTGCCTGGTTTAAACCATTCACACATATATCCACCAAACACTTAAAAAAACGGCATATAGCCTATCAACATATTAAACTTCCACCCACCAACTGCCATTTAACAATGTTCAACAAATCTGTTGCATCTATATTTCACATACTTATACCAAAGAATTGTGCCTAGTGTTCCTATCAATGCACATATGTATTCTGCAGTGACAGAAGGGCATAAATAAAAGGGGCAGTACAGATGGAAAAAAGGCTCTTGGGAGCCCAGGAGGTAAGTGCCAAGGGATGCCAAAGTGTAAGGCCACTAGTTAACTGCTGGGGTAGAGGAGTCTCAAGGGTGGGGTACATCTTAACCATAACATCCCTGTAACAAAGGCTTTTCTGTCAATTGAATGTTTTCATGAGTGAAAATGTTTCATAATGTTACATCTCTGTATATAGGTTTTTAATAAGTCCTCTTTTAACTTATATGAAACAACTACAACTCCTTTACAAACATATGTTTTGCAACGCTTACTTATGTGAGTCATTATCAGCAGCGCATACCCAGTAGTCAAATCAGATTAGACATCTTTCCTTGCCAAAGGCCATGCCCTCTGCCTACGGCAGAAAGGTTATATCACTATTTTTTGTACTTATATTTCGACAATTTCAAAAAAGTAAAACACTGTACTTTAATCAGATTACTCTAATATGAGAACATTTCAGGCAGTTTGATTGAGTGGACCAAAGTTATACACCATGAAATACTGCTTTTCACGAACCCTGTAATGCAAAAATATGTATGGATGCCCCCGAACCTCTGAGATGTTCACGAACATTACAGGGCTGTCCCAAACTGTTTGTGAACTTCAAAGGTGCAAAACCACCTGTTTTTTGGATTTGTATTGCCAAATCCCATCCCAGCCTCATCACCCATCACCTCCCCAGAGATAGTTTCTTTAGTTTGACAAGCGCAATGTTGTTTTTAATTTATTTTTGCTGTGATGTCCATGGACAACGGAGCCTGTCTGCGAATCCAACATACTGACAATTTAAAATGTTTTGACACACCTCACGTTTTTCCCCATCCAAACAAAGGGCACGTTCGATGTCCGTGGACATCGGGACAACACCTGGACCAATCGGAGGCCTGTCCATGGACCAAAGCCAGATATCACCATTTTTTGAAATTACCCTTTTCCCTTATTTTTAGCCATTTTGAAAGAAACCACTGCAGCAGATTTACACCAAAATTACAAAAGCACGCTTTTGGTACCAAGCCGCTGCTCCGGTCCAAAATTATGTGAAAATCCATCCAGCGGTTTGGGCTGTAGGTGTGAGCAATGTTTGCCCCCCCAAACGAAAACTCGCCAAACTTTTCAGAATCAATCCGAGTAGGCCATATTCTTGTTCTGTAAAGATTGGTGACGATTCCTCCCAGTGGGGGTGAAGTTATAACCCACCCAAAAAGTGCTCTTCCTATGAGTTGAGCAACTCTACCATAACTACAGGGCAGCTACCGCAGGCATTTACTTATTGATAGATTAGATCCCATGATGTGTATACAGTGAGATGACGTCTAACAAAGAAGAATTATTAGCTAAGGACGTAAAGATCCTCTAATAGTGTACCTAGAAAAAGAGGATGAAGTAATTCGTGGGTATACCATCAAGCAGAATATTGTTATGAATGCAGGGTTGTTCAAGAAAAATATAAGTTAAAATACAATGTCACATGCTTTCAACTGCACCCGATTATTGGAAATACGATGTGAGCCATTAACGATAGAAATTGGAAGTCTCGTGCCAATTTGATGCAAATCAGAACATCCATTATAAATAGCACCAGAATTACTGCATTGTTGTTATTAGATCAACACATTGTGATCATTAGTAGTAAAGGAGTAGCCTAAATGTATGCCCCCCTTTATTAAATTTGACAGAAGCTCATACCACTCATAATGTAATTTTTAAGTTAGCTTGAACCCATAATGGCTGTTTTTGTGCAATGGTCAACTTTCTTGAAAACAACTGTGTCCATATCCCAATCACTTTGATGAATGCATTGAAGATGGATGGATGATCTGTGTATTAAGGGCATTCCTAAAAATGTCTAAAGAAGACAATGCCTAAATGAATTTCAATATCAGGTGTGTTATGGTCTTGATTTTATTTAAACTAAAGTGAAGTAACCCAGTGCTGTGTGTAATGATATTTGGCTCGCTGTTTAAGTGCAATCAAGACTCAGGTTTTTTTCAGACGGCATGAATCTATTGACCTTCTCATCCATTAGGGATGATGAAGATTGTCCATTGGTCCCACTGTGAAAACAAAATCAAAATATCAAGGCTGAGTATCCCAAAAGGAAATACACTGAACACGGATTACAAAGGAATTTACAAAGTACTTTATTTTGTACTGAATCCAGTTACGAAGAACAGAGCAAAATCAGATAGCTATCTGCCCTCGGTGCAACACAACAAACTCAGCGTGGTTCACTGTGTTCAGTGAGAGACGCTGTACATTAGAATGCATTGGTCCTTTATACTCTTCGTGAGCACGATGTCCAGCCCTAATTCGGGTTAATATTCTACTAATACATCACCGATCTAGGGTTGATGCCGAGTTTCGCACATCCACATCTAACTGGTTTGCTTTTAATACATATATCAACAAGCCTATACAGCAACTGTGTTTTCTAGGATTTTCTCAAACATTAATACAGTGTAGTTAAACAAGTGTTGTACGTTCAGTATTTGAATACATTGTTCTTAACTTATGCTCGCGGATTAGTTTCATTGCACGCGTAATCCTTTATCCACAGGTCAACGAAGGACAAGGTCTCAGTTCACAAGCTCAACAAGTGGCCTGCAGGCTAGTTACATATTTGCTACATACAAAGGTCAAGACAGCCATGTTGTATTTTGAAATGACATCGTCCACCATTTTAACTCAGAGGGTGACTTTACAAAGCAAACCTAAAATGGCGAATTGACCTAAAATGGCGGCTTACATTGTTTTTAAGTCAGGACTTTGCAACACGGATTTCTTCGCAAGCGATTTACAAGCAGCTTGGCGTAGGCCAATATACATATTTCATTGCAATAGGAGGCACAACATAATTTCTCATTTGACAAACCCTCCTTTTGGCCTATGCCAAGTGCTAAAACTACTTTGGATCTCCTTGCAAATAACGTCCATGCACCCTGAATCGCTGTCGGAAATATCTATTGCCATTAAATAATTTGCTAGAATTTCTTTCAACACATAGGGCCTCATTACACGGTAGGCGGCGATTAGCAATTAGCGCCATGGTTCATGCCGGTAAAATACCGGCACCGCCTTGGTGGAAAGGGGAATTACCACCCCATTCCAAGGTTGGCGGGGTGGTAATTCCCCCTTCCACCATTGCCCTTCCCATTCCCATTTTTGCCCCATAGTGCATAATGGGAATGGGGAAGGCGCTAATTACGGCACTGCAAATTGGGGTACCGTAATTAGCTCCCTGCGTCCCTTTGCGGGTTGGTTTTTAATGCCTGCAAAAAGCAGGCGTTAAATTCCCCAACCCGCAAAGGGACTTCGTAGTAAGGCGGTAAGGATTTACCGGTACCGGTAAAATACCATTACCAGTAAACCCTTACCGCCTACCGTGTAATGAGGCCCATATTCTTTTGAGGTTTTATCTGGGGCATACACTTTATGTCCTATCGAACCTATCGCTTGTATGCAACATCCCCCTAGCATCGAACATATACTAGGTAGACACTGAATACAGCAAAAAAGAAACAACAGGATTCCCAAAATAATCAGCAAGGCCGAAAGTAATTTCCAACCCCAAGATCGCAAGAAGTCCCAGAACCAAGCACTAATATCCAAGTTTCCCTCGGGGACATGCACTTCTGAACTAAGGATGTGCAGTTTCTATATTGCCTTGAAGATGGTTGGGGAGGCATCTGGCACAAAAACACAGCAAGCAGTCCCCACTAATTTACACACTCCACCACGTTCAGCCAGAATGACATCTAATGCCATCCGGTTTTGAAGTGCTACTAGTCTTATCGCCTTCTGTTCTAATGTCATTTTATAGAGTATGTCCGTGGTCCGGTAGATTGGTTTTCTCCAGTACTCTCGCTAGTTTTCTGATATCTTCGGAATTCGCTATCTGCCCCCAAAATGGCACAACAGATTTTCCTATATCTCCCAAGATTTGTGCTGGAGTGTCACCATTCTCATCCCGGCGTGGGCAAGCCTTTGAAACTTCTTTTGTACTAGCTATAAACACCCCAGGTAACAGGATCCCTAAATAACAGGTTCCCTGCCAATCCCTGGGCAACCATGGGAATGCTACATTACCGCAGACAAAGTAGACAGGTTCGCCTACATACAAAGGTCTGTTTTCCCCAGTCAAATTTGCAACATTGGCATAACCTAGAAAATCTCCCATTGAGTTCCATTCCTCTGTATGCAAAAAGAAACTGAATCAGGGCTATGATTAACAGTGTAAGAAGGAGGCATGGCATCCTTATTGCCTATCGGAGCCATCTTAAAGTAAATCAAAGATTGAAAAGGACGAGACAATCTATCAGAAGGCCTAATAGAAGCAATGTTAGGTTTACCTCTGTTTACGAAAAGCAAGCATCCCAGGGGAGTCAAAACACGTGTCTCAAAACTATTCAAATTGGTGCCATCAAAGTTCCCTGAGATGCTATCATTCCAATGGCCAAAGAACAGTGCTCTAAGAGAACCATAACAAGCGGTTGTCAAAGGTAAAGGATGAATATACAAACCTAGCCCCTTATCCCCGTGTTGCGGTAAATGTGAGCAGTCCCAACAGTTAGATTTATTAAAAATGGCATGCGTAGCATTCATGATAAGTAGTAGAGTATTGT
This sequence comes from Ambystoma mexicanum, assembly GCF_040938575.1. Classification (NCBI taxonomy): domain Eukaryota; kingdom Metazoa; phylum Chordata; class Amphibia; order Caudata; family Ambystomatidae; genus Ambystoma; species Ambystoma mexicanum. The sequence continues at coordinate 702,133,319 of NC_090926.1, read as the reverse complement.
TGTGGTACCTTTGTCTATGCTGAGAGTCCCTAGGGGACAGAGTATGCAAATGTACAAAGGGAGTAGGAACAGCAGGTACATTTTCAGTGGGCAACAAGGATTCTAAAGGATGCATTTCCTCAAGGTACCACAATCCTAAAACAGTGACTATTAAAAACCCAAATATCATTATAAAAGCACAGCAATACGTTTTCAGGGCCCAGGCATATTGTCCATTGTCCCGGTTGGTCACCCCCTCATTTACAAGTCCCATACGAGAGGTAGCGGTAGCAGGCATTGTAGTCTTCACATGGATACCCCCAATGTTTGTTGCGGGCGACCTCCCGGCCGCGCGACTTCTTAGTCCTTCCACAACCCTAGCCAACAGAATCCCCTTTCTCAAACTTGGGCAAAAACAAGCCCTCAATGATCCTTTCCCTCTTCGAATGCACAGCCGAACCGTGCCGTAAGTCTATCAGATGCACAGCAAAACTGTGTCGTAAGTCTATTTTCTTGGATTCAGATTGTACTTTGCTTTTCACGATACTGATTGATCCGGAAACAATGCGCCATCACTTCCGGTTGAAAGCAACGTATCAGAGACGAGTGAGGATGCAAAATTTGGAACAGCAGTTTCCAGATGCAAAACCTTTGGAGAGTGTGGAGACAAAATGGCGGCTCCCCCAAGCCTTGCAGTCTCAGAAAGATTCTCCGACACACTCTCTGCACAATTTACTGCTTTGGGATCGTTGTTTGCAGCATTAGCAAGGGGTTCTGTTTCTTCTGTAACGTGTAGCACTGGGTGAGGAAGTTTCTTGACGTGGGACACGTGGATCCATTTCTTTCTTCCAGAGACCCACACCGCTGTTTGGGTGACCAACAGGACCTGGAACGGGCCACGCCTGCGAGGCGCAAGGCAGGAAGAGCACTCCAATGCCTTGATGAGCACCCAACTTGCAGGCCGTATACTGTGGCCCGGGCCCTCGTATCGCACAGGCAAAGCCTCTCGTACCTGGTGATAAGTCAAATACAGGTTTTAAGTCAACTTGCTGAAATAATCTGAAAGTAATACATTTTCAACATTTCTTAGTGAATTACATTTAGGAAGGTTCCAGATATTGGCAGGTCTACCCATTAGCACATCAAATAGAGAGAGCCCAGTCTTAGTTTGAGGGGTTGTACGCATGGATAATAAAACGATCGTTAAGGCGTCCGGCCATTTTAATTAAGTGCTGGCACACATCTTAGCGAGCTTGTTCTTGATGATACCGTTGTATCTTTCTACTAGTCCGGCGCTCTGAGCTTGTATGGCCAAATGGAACCGTTTGTCGATCTGTAATGCCGCACATATCTGCAGAATTACAGCAGCGACAAAATGTGGACCATTGCCCGACCAGATAACTCTTGGTAGCTTGAACCGCGGGAAGTACTCCTTTAACATGGTTTTCGCAGTAGTCATGGCTGTAGCATCTTTAACAGGAAAAGCCTCAACCCATTTACTAAAAGCACAGATGACCACCAGCACATAATTTTTATTGTCACATCGTTCCATTTCAATAAAGTCAAAGTGGATAACTTCAAAGGGGACAGAGGGTGGCCCAAAACCTCCCCTTGGAGTTGATGTCCCCTCTCCCACATTGTGTTGTAGATAATTCATACAATCCTGGACATAGCGCTGGGCAATTTTTTAAATTTTGTCATTTACCCAAACTTTTTCTAACATCTTTGTCTTTTTCTTGGCACATACATGCGTAGGACCATGGGCCATGATGACCATCATCATTATATACGCATCAGGGAGACTCCATTTCCCTTCAGCTATGTCCACCCAACACCCGTCTTCATCAAGTTTCCCCAAGCCTTCAGCCCACCTCTTGGATTCTTCTAATGTGGCATCAGCATGGATATCCCGTACAGACCCAACACCCTCATCCATTGCATAAGCATTTACAGTCTCCCCTGAAACATACATCTACGCAAGGGGATCGGTAGCAGTTTGTCTAGCTATCTGATCAGCGAAAGCATTCCCTTTCCCTATGTCATCTGTAATCTTTCGATGTGCTACACATTTCATAACTGCTAACTGAACAGGGAGCGCAAGCGCTGAGAGTCGTTGTACTATTAGGGAGCCATGTTGGATTTTAGTGCCATGTGAAGTCAGGAACCCTCTCTCTGACCAAAGTCTCCCAAAGTTGTGAACCACCCCAAAGCCATACTGACTATCAGTATATATGTTTACTGTAAACCCTTCGGAATGTTCACAAGCTTGGGTCAATGCTATAATCTCTGCGGTCTGCGCAGAGTTATGCGTGATTCTTTTGGTTTCCACGACCGTGCTTAATGTGGTAATTGCATAAGCAGCTGTGGATGTACCACCCGGAAGTTTGAAGCAGGAGCCATCACAGAACAGCTCTCCTTGTGTATTATCCAAAGGAGTTTCTTTCAAATCAATTCTACCCTTTGTTTCTTGTTCGGTAGTATATAAACAATCATGTGACTCTTCCTCGCCGCAAGTAGTATCTTGCGGGAAAGGTAGGAGTTCAGCCGGATTAAGAACACAACACCTCTTAATTTGAATGTGAGGAGAAAACAAGATCAATTCATATCTTGTCAACCATGCAGAAGTGAGGTGTTGCGTTTGGGTTCGGTTCAGTAGAACATCTACAGAGTAAGGCACCATCAGGGTTCGATCATGGTCTAGGACCATTACCTCACTCTGTTTTACAAACGCAGCAGTGACAGCTCGCAAACATCTTGGCAAAGTGCATGCTACAGGATCAAGGGCGGAAGAAAAGTAACCGCATGGCCTATTCTTCCCTCCATGTTCCTGCGTTAATACAGCCAAATCACATCCATCACATTCATGCACAAACAACAAAAAGGCCTTTTCATAGTTTGGTGTGCCCAAAACTGGTGCAGAGCATAATGCAGTCTTAAGCAAGTCAAACGATTGCTGGTGTTCCGCGTTCCACGGCAATGGCGAAGAATGTCCTTCTTTGTCAAAGCCAACATCGGTTTGATCACTAGTGAAAGATTTGGGATCTACAATCTACAGTAAGAAGCCATACCTATCAAGGCTCTAACTTCCTTCTGTGTATTTGGGACAGGCATGCCAGAAATGTGTTTTATTCTTTCAGGTGTCAATCTTCTTCCCTCCTTTGACAGGAGATAGGCTAAATAGGCGACCTCCTGGCACCAATATTGAAACTTTTTGAGCCAAGCTTTGTGACCATGCTTAGCTAGATGGATAAGCAATAACACAGTGCCCTCCTTACAGGCGCTCTCAGAGTCAGCAGCTAAAAGCAAGTCATCAATGTACTGAAGCAATGTACAAGTAGAGGGCAATTCAAGGGTATCAATTTGTTCTTTCAGAGCCCTACTATAGATGCTAGGACTCTCTGTGTACCCTTGAGGTGCACAAGTAAATGTGAACGAGCGTCCTCCTAAGGTGAATGCAAACAAGTATCTACTATCCTTGTGTATAGGAATACTAAAGAAAGCATTCTTTAGATCCACAACACTAAAGTGAGTAGCTGTAGCTGAAATCATAATTAATATCGTTGTCACATTAGGCACAATTGGAAATTGTGGAGCGACAACTTTATTAATGGCACGTAAATCGATTATGAAATGGAATGGAATTGCATTATCACCTTTTTTGTACACGGGCAAAATCGGACTATTGCACAAACATCCTGAAATTTCTTCAATCGCCCTGCGATGCACAAAATCGGAAACAATGCATTTCAACACTCGCTCACCCTCAACTGAAATCTTATACTGGGGAATGCGTGGCAGCTCAATTCCGTGTTTCAAAACTATCTTAACAGGTTCAATCTGTAAAACACCGACATCATTGTTGTCAACAGCCCATACGCTCTCTGGTACATTAATGAATTCTGGCGGCAAAGGTCTAGTCAAGAATTGCGAGACAGAAAATTGCTGTGGTGAAATCGTCAAGCACACTCCATCAGAAGAACAATAAATCACTGCCTTTAATTCTTTTAACAGATTCAGCCCCAGCAAGTTCTCTCCACAATTCGAAGTCAACAAAAATGGACATTGGTCCGTAAAGGGACCCAAAGAAATGGGTAACGGCGAAGAAACCGGACAGATAACTGGTGTGCCAGAAAACCCTACAGAAACATCGGTTTGCCCTGACAGTGGAATGTTTGGAAGACGGGAATGATCAATGGAACAGTTCTGTGCTCCAGTGTCTATCAAAAACTGATGTTTCCTATTTCCCACCACCATTTCAACGTAGGGAACTTTCTGATTGATGGGAATAGGTGTAGGTTCCAAACCCTGCTTCGGGCAATCCTAACGAAACAGAATGTCATCAAAAGAAGCTCTTCAGATAAATATGCAGCAGAAGGATGATCAAATATGTTCCTCATATCCACACTTGGAGTCTGATTATCCTATGAAAAAGGTTGCTGAGGATCCTGTGTAAACTGACCTCTTCCCGGGCCCCCTACACCCGGGCGACCTCTTGATCGCCTACCCATATTCCCAAATGTGTTGTTCGACCTCTGTCGAAGGACGGGGCATTGTGCACGCCAATGACCCTCTTGACGACAATAGGCGCACTGGTTAATGTTCACAGGACCCAAGGGCACATTCCCTTGCGGGACATACTGACCTCTAATCTGAGAGCTACCCCCTCTGGGGCCTCTAACAATTTTTTGAAATAGCACTTAAGTCTTCAAATCAGTTTTCGTTTTTCAACTCTATATTTTTCACTATTGACACGGTTCTTGTAGTACTGAGCCATATGCAGCACTTCTGATTGGGACTTCGCCTGCCAAGCGCTCTCAGAAGACATACTTTGTGACTAGATGTCAGGCAGCAATCCTTGCACAAATTTGTCCACAAATAACCTTTTCCCAGACTCTGTGCCTAGGTCTTGTCCGCTGAAATCCGAGAATACCTGTTCGAACCGATTAAAGAACTCGGTAGCACCCTCAGACTTCCCTTGGACACAGGCCGTAAGTTTGTCCCAAATAATTCTTTTCTCTGGAATTATAGTTTTCAATTTTGCAATGATTCTATTAGGCAAAGTTAGTATTACCTTAGGCGGTCTTTCACCAGCTGGCCTTTCTCCATCGAGACTAGTTGTATTCACCCATGTATCTCCCAACCCTGGCACGTCGTCTATAGTTCTAACTTGTTTCCACAAATCTACGGGCAGGAGTACAGGAAATAACAAATCGATATTGCCTAAGGTGAACACTGAGGACTGCAAGACGGACTCTATTTCTTTATAGAATCCTGTCGGATTTTTCCTAATATCAGGAATAGATTGCCTAATAGTATTCACTTCCTGTCTTGAGAACGGGACGTGAACGAACTGTGATACATAATGTGCAGGAAGGTCCACAGCGACTAAACCCTGTGCAGCATCGGCCGCAATCTCAACCTTTGGGACAAATGTCGGAGGAACCTCTCTCATAGGCAACTGAGAAGTAGGTGACTCCGAACCCTTACTAAGCAACAGAGCTAAGTCGAGCGCTAAAGCAGTCGAAGAAGTGTAAAGTGAAAAAGCTCTCTTATAAATACTCAATAACTCTGTGGGACAACTAATCTTTCTTTTTACAAAATCATCCTGTAGGTACTCTATCATTACCTGTATCACTTTCCTCTGAATTTCTGGCATATACTGACCATATGTGTGATATTCTTCAACTGGAGTTATCGACATATCTGAAAATCAACAAAGCGCATCCTTCGTACAAATTTGTGCTTCCTCGGTTATCGATTTACGACAAGGAAGGAACCGTTTCTGTACATACATACTTCCCCCCTCGTCATCCTCATTCTGCAGCTTTGCTAACTCCTTTCTATACCCAAATAACCTCTCGACATGCTCATTTACTTTCTCCACAGTGTCTCTAGAAAACGCTAAAGTATTTAGATCCCTTAACCCTTGCGGGAGATCTGTATTATTTAATTTTCCCCACATTACACATAAATGAATCCCTAAACCTTTGTTAAACGATCCTCTGCACACCAGAACACTGCTAACATCTCCACAACACCTTCCTCGGGTTCCCACACGACTCCCTCCAGGGTTCGAGATTTGGTTTACCCAAAGGACCGAAAGTTCCGTACCAGGTACAATTTACGGGCTCGGTTGCAGCCCTTCCTGCATTGGCAGTTGCCATGGAGAACATACAGCAGAAGGGGCGGCGGAACACCTCTGCGTCGATCATTCATTTGCTCACGTGATTCAAAGCGGCGTTCCCCACGTGACCTTGGTGGACGTCACATGACCCCGAAGCGCACAGTATATAAAGCCTGATGCACGGAGCACTCATCGCTTCTCAGCTGTCTTCAGACCCTGTTTGGCGCTACGTTTGATAACACTACTGGTTTACCTTGATCTTGGAACTCTCACCTGGACTCCCTTGGATTATCCTTTTGTACCTTTGCTTGGAACTGCTTACCTATTGCTGAATCTCGACACAACCCCCACCTGTCTTCGGATCAACCCCCACCTGTCTTCGGATCATCCCTTGGTACTTTGTTGAACTTCTACACCATTGCCGTTTTGGGAATTCAAGTTACGCCTTCAGCTCTACAGGTGGCTTATCCTGTATCCACGCTTGTCTGCGTTCCCTCTTGTTCTGGGGACCGCCTCTCATCTGAGTCTCGAACCTCCCTAGTAGGTTTCCTGGGTTTTCCAAACACCGGATAGGTAAGACTATTCAGATCCTTTGGTTCTTGTGATATATATATTGTATTTGCCTGGTACTTAACCTCGTTCTTTTTGCAGCAGCATCGGTGTTCCAGAGGTTCCGTGGATCCAGGAAGTAACATCTCCCACGTGTGGCCCCAAAGGTCGCACAGCAGGTTTCTTTTGGTTCCCCTGTGCGTCACTTGGGGACAGAGGTCTCAACGGTCTACACGACACTCATGTCAGAACAGACTGAGAAGCCATATAGTCGTGTTAGATAATGCAGGGGTCCACGGAAGAACCGATAGCTGCTTTAGTTCAGGCAATTACAGTATTAAGGGCAGATATGGCCGCCGCTAACACGGTGATTCACCAAAGGCTAGATTCCATACAGAGTGTCCAGCATTCCCTTCCTGCAGACTCTGAATTTGGGGATGCTGCCACTTCAACCACACCTCCATTGGCAAGTACCCCAGCTCCAACTCCGGTGGTCCTCCCAAGCCCTTCTCCATTGGCCGCTCCTGAACGTTATCAAGGCGACCCCAAGAAGTTCAGGACCTTCATCAATCAGTGCAAGTTACACTTCCTGTGTAGACCTCTGGCCTTTCCTAATTCCACTGCTAAAGCGGCCTTTGCCCTTTCCCACCTGGCCGGAACAGCTGCCGCTTGGGCTAATCCTTTACTGGAGAACAATAGCCCGGTTCTCTATGATTTTGATTTGTTAGTTTTAGAGATGTCTCGAGTCTTCGACACCCAACACAAGGCACAGTCGAGGGATCTGGAGTTGTTAGAGCTAACCCAGGGTAGAGGGACCTTGATAGATTACATCACCCGTTTCAACCAATTGGTCGCCGAGACATCATGGCCAGAAAGCAAGCGGGCGGTCATATTCTATAGGGGGTTGAATAACTCAATGAAAGATGCCTTAGCAGTGATTCCTTCTGTGCCCACTCAGTATGAGGAACTAGTGGATCTTGCCCTGCAGGTAGATGCACGGCGATCAGAGCGCAGAGCTGAGTTGGGTCTTTCTCATCCTACAGTGGTCAGTACCCCTGCTTCCAGCACTGAGGAACCTATGCAAGTGGGAGGTTTACGTAGCCCTATCACAACATCTGAGAGAGAATGTAGGAGGGTGGATAATGCATGCTTGTATTGTGGCACCACGGGACATTATGTTAAGGAATGCCCTCGACGTCCCAAGAAGTCCCAGGTTTTTCGGACAGCTCGACCTTAGATCCGGAGACCAGTTCGAGTTTCCAGTCCTCATCTCCGGGTACCACTTTGCTCGTGTCCAGCCCATCTTTGTACAGGCCACTCTTTGTCCCTCTATGGGTATCTCTCACGCAGTCACGATCATCATTGACTCTGGTGCCACTGGGAACTACATAGACATAGCTTTAGCCCATTCTCTCAATCTACCTTTAGTGGTAAAAACCCGACCTGAACTGATTCAGGCCGTAGATGGCACTGCACTAGTCTCTGGTCCCGTTAGACACCAAACTGCTCCTCTATTATTGACCATACAAGACATTCACACTGAGACGCTAAGTTTTGACTTGATCACCACACCTCAATTCGGTATCATATTAGGAATACCATGGTTGCGTGAACACAATCCTCTGATTAATTGGCAAACAGGCACGGTGCTCTTTGAGTCGGATATCTGTCAGAACTATTGTCTCCCAACCCATCAAGAAACAGATACTCCTTCACGGGGCTTGGGAGCTCTTGCTCAACTCACATTGGATGATGGTGGATCAGAGGTTGTGAATTCCCACACCATCGGAGGGCTAGTTCACCGGGATTCCTTCTGAGTACAAAGCATTCAAATCAGTTTTCGATTGCGGTTCTTCCGAGGTGCTTCCTCCACACAGACCATATGACTGCCCGATTGAACTAATCCTGGATTCCACCATTCCTTCGGGCAGGATTTATTCTCTGTTCCCCCCCGAAGAACAAGCTTTGAAACAGCATGTACAGAACGCCCTAAGACTAGGACACATCCGCCCCTCTACTTCACCAGCTGCAAGTCCCATTTTCTTTGTACCTAAGAAAGAGGGGGACTTGCGTCCCTGTGTGGATTACCGGCGTCTTAACACCATCACGAAAAAGGATAGGTATCCAATTCCTTTGATCACCCCTCTTCTGGACCACTTATCCCATGCCTCTGTTTTTACCAAGCTGGATCTTCACGGCGCATACAATCTAGTGCGCGTTCGCGAGGGCGATGAGTGGAAAACTGCCTTTTGCACCCGTTACGGCTTGTATGACTATCTAGTCATGCCCTTCGATCTATGCAACGCCCCGGAAACATTCCAGCATTTTATGAATGACATATTCAGGGACATTCTGGACGTATACATGGTTGTTTATTTGGACGACATCTTGATCTTTTCATGGAATCTTGATGACCATGTAAAGCATGTTCGGGAGGTCTTATCCTGTCTGAGGGAACATTCCCTATTTGCCAAACCCGAGAAATGTCAATTCCATAAAACGTCTGTTGAGTTTCTGGGCTTCCACATTACCCCTGGGGCTCTATCCATGAACGAATCCAAGGTTAAGGCAGTCCTAGATTGGCCAGTTCCTCAGACACTCAAGGCCTTGCAGGCCTTTTTGGGCTTTGCCAATTTTTACAGGCGCTTTATTTCGTCCTTTTCCACAATTGTGGCCCCACTTACGGCTCTGACCAGCCCTCAAGTACCCTATTGGTGGCAAAAGGAACATCAGGAATCTTTTGAGGCTTTGAAAACCGCTTTCACCACCGCACCGATTCTCCAGCACCCCAATCCCGATCTTCCATTCATAGTCGAGGCGGATGCCTCTTCTTTTGCCCTCGGTGCGGTGTTGTCTCAGACATGTCCTACGACAGGCAAGTTGCACCCGGTGGCATACCACTCACGCAAGTTTTCCAATACTGAGGCCCATTATACTGTAACGGAGAAGGAACTTCTGGCTGTCATGGACGCCTTTCGTGTCTGGCGCCATCACCTCCTGGGGGCTAAGCATCCAATCACTGTCTACTCCGATCATCGGAATCTACAGGATCTGGCCTCCTTAAAGTGCATCAATAGCAGACAGGTCCGGTGGCATCTCTTCTTTTCCGCCTTTGATTTTCACATTACTCATCGTCCTGGAATCACTCATGGAAAAGCAGACGCCTTGTTACGCTCTCCGGGTGGAGTTGAGTTGCCAACCTTCCCCGATACTGTTCTTGGTAAGAGTCATGTGATTTGTCTCTGCACCCCCTCTCTGTCACTGTTGGATTCTGTGTGAGCATGGACGAGCAATCATTCCGACCAACTGCGGGATTGGGATCCCGTATATTGTGATGGTTTGCCTGATACCCATAACATGGCCCTTGAATGGTCCCATGATGCCCCCTTTAATGCCCATCCCGGCCAGGAGCGTACTATGGATCTCCTAAAGCGCTGGTGCTGGTGGCCTTCTATGAAGCGCGACGTGGAATGCTATGTCAACTCTTGCTCTGTTTGTGCTCAGGCCAAACATCGAAGAGGTCGTCCAATTGGCCTGCTGCTTCCGCTTCCGGTACCCCCAAGACCTTGGCATACACTGACGATGGATTTCGTGACCGATCTCCCCAAGGTACGGGGTTTTGACACCATCTGGGTGGTGGTGGACACATTCACAAAAATGGATTTGTTCCTTGTAAGGGGATCCCTTCGGCCCCGGTCCTGGCTGAGTTGTTTTTTGAATCTGTGTTCATGTTGTTTGGGCTCCTTCTGTCATTGTTTCCGATCGTGGGTCGCAGTTCACCTCTCGTTTTTGGAGATCCTTGACTAAACTACTTGGCATCGATACCAGGTATTCTTCGGCCTATCACCCTGAGACTGATGGGCAGACTGAAAGGACGAATCAATCTATGGAGAAGTATCTTCGGTGTCTTATCCTGCAGCAGCAGTCCTCCTGGTTGAGCGCTTTACGGCTTACCGAGTTCGCATACAATAACACGGCTCAATCTGCTACAGGTTTTTCTCCTTTCTACGCCCTCTATGGCCAACACCCCAAGGTGTTGCCTGTCCCTGACGCCTCTGTCTCTTTGAATCCTGCTGCCACGGCCTGTCTTAGGGATCTGTCTGCTTTTCATGCTAGTACTTTGGTCCATCTTACTGAAGCAAAGGCCTCTATGAAGTCCCGTGTTGACAGCAAGCGCTTGGCTGCTCCTCCCCTTGCGGTGGGTTCCAGGGTGTGGTTGTCTTCCCATCACCTTCGCCTGGTGGGTTGTCGGAAACTTCTGCCTCACTTTGTTGGCCCGTATGTGATCTCTCAGGTTGTGAATCCAGTGGCTTTTCGTCTGGTTCTCCCGAGTTCTTGGCAAATCCATCCTGTTTTTCATGTTTCTCTCCTCAAGCCATGTCCTGATTCTTCCCGCCTTCGGGCCCCAGCAGCCCCTGTGTCCTTGGCCTCCCCTGATATTTTTGAAGTGTCAGCTACTTTGTGTTCCCGTTGGTTTAGGGGCAGGCTCCAGTATTTGGTGGATTGGAAGGGTTATGGACCGGAGGAGCGTTCTTGGGTTTCCGCCTTGGATCTTAACGCTCCTCGGTTGGTAGCACGGTTCCATAGGGATCACCCGTCCTGCCCATGAGGTCGTGGGCCGTTGGGGGGGGCTATGTTAAACGATCCTCTGCACACCAGAAAACTGCTAACATCTCCACAACACCTTCCTCGGGTTCCCACACAACTCCCTCTAGGGTTCGAGACTCATGTGATTTGGTTTACCCAAAGGACTGTCATGATCTCTACTTCCAAAAGGTCAGGGTTTTCCCAACTCCCTTGGAAGCAGATCCATAACCCAGGTTCCGAGTGCCAACCAGTCCCTATTGGGACCTTTTGGACCCAGTCCTGGCGCCAGTCGCACCAGGCTCATAAATATGCCCAGTCCCAGCGCTGGAAGCGCCGGGCTCATAATGCTTGGGTGGACTTACCTGCAGCAGACCATGCTACTTACTTGCCTGCCAGTTGAGTCTCTGATCCTCTTCTGTTTGGAACTACTTTTCCTGTGGGTGGGGTAGGAGCCACTCCCTAGATTCAGAACACTGGAACTCTTCTGGAAAGCAGGAACTCTTTTCTTACCTAGGCGTGGCTGTGGAAGGAGACACCTAAGCACTACAGGAGGCTATTTAAACCACACCCGATGGATGAATCTTGCTTTGCGTTATTCTGCATCCTCAGCAGCAGAACGCTCATCGTGTCTTCTGCATCTGATCCTGGGCCTAAGGAAAAAGGCTTACCATTCTGAATCCAGTCTTCAGCAACACCTATAAAGACAAGAAAGAACAGGTTAGCATTAAGGTCTTCAGTGACAGCTCTTCACTTACCTGGTCCATCGGCTGTCAGCAACGCCTCGCGCTGCATTCCGGCATCTGAAAGACAAAGGCTTACCTACTCTTCGTGCGCTCCGGAGGTCTTCACACTGCATTCCGGCATCTGAAAGACAAAAGCTTACCAACTCTTTGCACGCTCCGGAGGCCTTCGGCGCTGCATCCCGCATCTGAAAGACAAAACAAGGTGCGTTTAAAGACATTGGGGAACTTTAATACTCACGTGCCATTACTCCTTTCCACATCTAACCCAGTGGGTATTCCGGCACCCTGCAGCCGCCCCGAACTTGTACCTGCAAAATAAAAAGACAGTTAGAGCGCATCGTGAAGCAGGCAACAAGCGCTTACTTACGTGCTCCCAGGCGCTTCTATTCATCACACAGGCTCCATCTTCAACTCAATTCAGCCCGCCATCCGCCATCGCCGGAACCCTGTAAAACAAGAGACATCATTACTAAAGACTTTAAAGACATTAGAATTACTCGAAACTTACCGTTCGTGCAGTAAACGACGGACAGCAGTCCTCTGAAGTCAAGAGGCCTGCTCCCCTTATCCAGTGAAGAAACTGGTTACAGCACCCTGCCTCGAGGCAGATGGAGAGCACGGCGTTCACTTACCTAAGGTGAGAGCGTTAACCTTTGGGGTTCTACAGGAGAAGAGAAAGGGAAGAAGAGAGAGACATTCAATAACCCAGTTCATTAATCCCACATTTTCTATCTGCAGACATCTTACCCTTCGAGCCAGACATACAGTGCACAGAGGTCCAGCCCAAAGAGCCAGCCGTGTGTTACACATCACCTTTGAAGATTCGGTATACGCCCAGTCAAGACCGGCGCCTTAGGGAATCAAAACTCCCGTCCAGGCGCTATGGAAACCTCGGATACCGACCAGCTAGCCCAGTTACTTGGGGAACTAAGGGCAGAAGTGCATGCAGCCCGTCAGGAAACGAACGCTCTAAGAAGGGAACTGATTATTTCCAAGGAGCGAACAGATGATCTCGCTAGACAATTGCTACAGTCACAAGCCGGAAAGACCCCGTTACCCGCATCTGGGGGAAATCTTCCTTCTACATCCTCTATGAATCCAGTGCAGATCAACCTACCTGGGAATGTACCTCTGGCTCCGCCCGAACGATTTTCTGGTGACCCAAAGAGGTTTGCAGTATTTATCAATCAGTGCCGGTTGCATTTCTTATGCCGGCCAGCAGCCTTTCCAACTGATCAAGCTAAAGTAGCTTTCGTGCTTTCGTACCTTAGTGGCAATGCGGCAGACTGGTCGATCCCTCTAGTAAATCAAGATGATCCGGTCCTCCATGATTTTCAAGCTTTTCAGCTCAGTATGGAAAAACTGTTCGCAAGACATTCACAGGGGCAGGCCTTGGACAATGAGCTTCTTTCGTTGCGACAAGGTAATCAAGACCTTTTGGCTTATATTGCGTCTTTCAACAGACTGATAGTGGAAACTCACTGGCCTGAGGACAAAAGGATTACGCTGTTTTATAGAGGTCTACGCAGAGAGCTCAAAGATGTGTTAGCCCAAGTAGTGAATCCCCCACAAGATTGTTCGGACTATATAGACTTAGTCGTTCAAATAGATCACAGACTGCAGAACAGGAAGGCCGATCGTTCCAAGTTTGATGCTCGAGTATTTTCCAAACCGCCAACTCCTTCCAAAGGAGTAGACTCCGGGAAACCCATGCAAATAGGGGGTCTGAAAGGTCCTCTAACACAAAAGGAGCGAGAAAGGAGAAAACAGTTGCAATTATGCTCCTATTGCGGAAACTCAGGGCACTTTCTTCGAGACTGTCCGGTGAAACCTGCCAAGAAGGCAGTAGGAGCTGCTGTTACCAAAGTTACAAACTCTGAGCAGGGAAACAACCTCGCCCGACAAGAATGGAGGTCCTCTTGCCGAGCGTGAAAACCAGTTCTGTGACCTCGCATTTCGTGATACCTATGGTCCTCATTAGCCCTGATAATCCGGATCGATTACATGCAATTGAAGCTTACGTCGACAGCGGTGCCATCGGCAATTATGTGGATCATGAAATGGTTTTGAGGATGAATCTAACTCTTTGTCCCAAGGCTGTAAAGGACGTCATTACTACGGTGGATGGTACGGAGATAGCCTCCGGGCCAGTAACGCATACCACTCAAGAAGTGACGCTAGTAAGTCAAGATGGACACCATGAGAAGATCGTGTTCGATGTGATCAAGGCCCCTCAGTTTCAGATTATTCTAGGAATACCTTGGTTAGAGAAACACAATCCTCTGATCGATTGGCGAGCATGAACGGTCCAGTTTCCAGAATGTGTCTCTACTTGTCACCCTCCACCTGGTGTTGCACTGGCAGCAATTTCTTCAGAGACTTCCCAGTTACCTCCCGAATACCTAGAATGCCAAGATTTTTTCCGGAAGGATCAGGCTAACTCTCTACCTCCTCATAGGTCTTATGACTGCCAGATCGACCTGATACCTGGATCTACTCCTCCTTGTAGTAGAATTTATGCCCTCACCGAGCCTGAGAACCTTCACCTTCGACAATACCTGGATCAATACCTGGCAAATGGGTTTATTCGTCCTTCCAAGTCCCCTGCTTCTTCAGCTTTGTTCTTTGTTCCAAAAAAGGAAGGAGACCTTAGAACTTGTATAGATTATCGCTCCCTGAACCAGATCACCGTTAAGAATAGATATCCGTTACCTTTGATCCCTGAACTCCTGGACCAAGTCAGAAAAGCATGCATATATACAAAGCTGGATCTTAGAGGAGCTTACCACTTGGTACGAATAAAAGAGGGCGATGAATGGAAGACGGCCTTCCGCACCAAGTATGGGCTATTTGAATATCAGGTCATGCCCTTCGGACTTTGTAATGCCCCGGCCGCCTTTCAATATTTCATGAACGATGTCCTCAGAGAGCTCATAGATGTGTGCGTTGTTGTTTACATTGACGACATCCTCGTTTATTCTTCATCGGAATCTGAACATCGGAAACACGTGAAAATGGTCCTCGAAAGATTGCGTCAACACAAACTTTTCGCTAAGTTGGAAAAATGTGCTTTCAACATGACTGAAGTTGAATTCTTGGGATTCATATTATCACCTGGCGGAGTACGTATGGATTCAAAGAAGGTCGATGCAGTTCTCAAATGGCCATCACCATCCTCCGTAAAAGGTGTGCAAAGCATGTTAGGCTTCGCTAACTTTTACCGCAGGTTTATCCCCGAATTTTCTCGAATAGTCCAGCCCATCACTGCCTTGTTAAAGAAAAACAAATGTTTTGAATGGTCTACCGAGGCGGAACAAGCTTTCCAGGATTTGAAGACTAAATTTATCTCTGCACCAATCTTAAAACACCCTCGCCCCGAACTCCCCTACATCGTGGAAACTGATGCTTCAAGCCTTGCCATGGGGGCAGTTCTATCACAAAAGGACCCGGTAACCAATCAGTTGCATCCCGTGGCATTTTGGTCCTGCAAATTCTCGCCTCCTGAAATCAATTACACGATTACTGACAAGGAACTTCTGGCTATCAAGTCTGCCTTTAAGGCTTGGCGGCATTATCTGCTGGGGGCCCGACACACCGTTACTGTGATTACGGATCACCGAAACCTGCAATATTTGAAAACCGCAAAAGCCCAATCCTCTAGACAACTCCGTTGGGCATTATTCTTTGCCGAGTTTGACTTCATAATTACCTATCGACCTGGTACAAAAAACGGTAAAGCTGATGCCCTTTCTCGGATGAGAGTGGAAGAACACTTGATCAACCCTAAACCTGTACCAATCATTCCCGAACAAAGAATTCTGGGTGTAATCGCCACAGAATCCATAGAGGAAGTTAAGGATAAAGCCAGGCAACTTGTAACTCCACCAGACATACAGAATTGGCATCTGCAGGGAAAGGACTTTGCAGTAAAGGACAACTTATTGTATTTCCAAGAACGATTATACCTACCCAGCACAGATTTACAGAAAAAAGTAATCTCTTGTTATCACGATTCTTTAATGGAAGGACATCCCGGTATGGCCAAGACCTCAGAAAAGATCAAGCGCTACTTCTGGTGGCCGTCTTGGAAAAAAGATATCAGAGACTTTATAATGTCCTGTGGAGTATGCGCCTCAAACAAGAGTCAAAAGGAAAGACCAGCAGGCCTCTTACGCCCTATTGACATCCCACCTCGCCCTTGGCATACGCTTTCTATGGACTTCATCACCGATCTAACTCCATGCTCCGGATACAATACGATTCTAGTAATCGTGGACTTATTCTCCAAGATGGCGCATTTCATTCCGCTCAAAGGCTTGCCAACGGCAGCAACTCTGGCCCGAGAATTTCTCGAAAACATCGTCGGACTGCACGGTTTTCCTTCGGTTCTAATTTCGGATCGAGGTAGTCAATTTATTTCTCATTTTTGGCGAAGTTGCTGTCGGTCGGCTCAAGTTGATGTGAGACTATCGACCAGTCACCACCCTCAGACCGACGGACAAACCGAGAGGACCAATCAAACTCTGGAACAGTATTTAAGCTGCATGCTGCAACAAACTGAAAAAACTTGGAAAGACATCCTTTGGAGAGCCGAATATGCCTACAATAACTCTGTCCATTCGGGAACTGGGAAAACCCTGTTTTTTCTTTTGTACGGCAGTCACCCTCGAACCTCGGAGGTGGATCCCCTCCAAGATCTTGAAACACCAGCAGTAGACTACCTGCATTCTACAATCACCCAAGCCTTTAAGGAAGCTGTTTCTCTCCTTCAAAGGGCTAAAGAACAATACAAGAAAGGAGCAGATCAACATCGGAAGGAAGCCCCTCAATATCAAGTAGGGGATCAAGTCTGGTTATCCACCAAATATCTACCTCTAAAAGGGCCACGCACATTCAACCCAAGATACCTTGGTCCCTATTCCATCACTACCATAGTAAACCCAGTAGCGGTCAAGTTGGACTTGCCCCCGCACATGAAGATACATCCGGTCTTCCACGTCTCTCTATTAAAACCCGTGCAACCTCAAACTCGACTAACCAAATCTCCAAAACCTATCCTAGTTGATGGAGAACTCGAGTTTGAAGTCAAAAGCATTCTGGACTCCAAGATCTCCAAATCTAAACTATTCTGCCTAATTGACTGGAAAGGCTCTGCTTCCAAAAGGTCAGGGTTTTTCCAACTCCCTTGGAAGCAGATCCATAACCCAGTTTCCGAGTGCCAACCAGTCCCTATTGGGACCTTTTGGACCCAGTCCTGGCGCCAGTGGCACCAGGCTCATAAATATGCCCAGTCCCAGCGCTGGAAGCGCCGGGCTCATAATGCTTGGGTGGACTTACCTGCAGCAGACCATGCTGCTTACTTGCCTGCCAGTTGAGTCTCTGATCCTCTTCTGTTTGGAACTACTTTTCCTGTTGGGTGGGGTAGGAGCCACTCCCTAGATTCAGAACACTGGAACTCTTCTGGAAAGCAGGAACTCTTTTCTTACCTAGGCGTGGCTGTGGAAGGAGACACCTGAGCACTACAGGAGGCTATTTAAACCACACCCGATGGATGAATCTTGCTTTGCGTTATTCTGCATCCTCAGCAGCAGAACGCTCATCGTGTCTTCTGCATCTGATCCTGGGCCTAAGGAAAAAGGCTTACCATTCTGAATCCAGTCTTCAGCAACACCTATAAAGACAAGAAAGAACAGGTTAGCATTACGGTCTTCAGTGACAGCTCTTCACTTACCTGGTCCATCGGCTGTCACCAACGCCTCGCGCTGCATTCCGGCATCTGAAAGACAAAGGCTTACCTACTCTTCGTGCGCTCCGGAGGTCTTCACACTGCATTCCGGCATCTGAAAGACAAAATCTTACCAACTCTTCGCACGCTCCAGAGGCCTTCGGCGCTGCATCCCGCATCTGAAAGACAAAACAAGGTGCGTTTAAAGACATTCGGGAAATTTAATACTCACGTGCCATTACTCTTTTCCACATCTAACCCAGTGGGTATTCCAGCACCCTGCAGCCGCCCCGAACTTGTACCTGCAAAATAAAAAGACAGTTAGAGCGCATCGTGAAGCAGGCAACAAGCGCTTACTTACGTGCTTCCAGGCGCTTCTATTCATCACACGGGCTCCATCTTCAACTCACTTCAGCCCGCCATCCGCCATCGCCGGAACCCTGCAAAACAAGAGACATCATTACTAAAGACTTTAAAGACATTAGAATTACTCGAAACTTACTGTTCGTGCAGTAAACGACAGACAGCAGTCCTCTGAAGTCAAGAGGCCTGCTCCCCTTATCCCGTGAAGAAACTGGTTACAGCACCCTGCCTCGAGGCAGATGGAGAGCACGGCGTTCACTTACCTAAGGTGAGAGCGTTAACCTTTGGGGTTCTACAGGAGAAGAGAAAGGGAAGAAGAGAGAGACATTCAATAACCCAGTTCATTAATCCCACATTTTCTATCTGCAGACATCTTACCCTTCGAGCCAGACATACAGTGCACAGAGGTCCAGCCCAAAGAGCCAGCCGTGTGTTATACAAGACCGGCGCCTCTACAGGAATCAGGTGAGCGTTACAAGGACCGAAAGGTACAATTTACGTGCTGGGTTGCAGCCCTTCCTGCATTGGCAGTTGCCATGGAGAACATACAGCAGAAGGGGCGGCGGAACACCTCTGCGTCGATCATTCATTTGCTCACTTGATTCAGAGCGGCGTTCCTCACGTGACCTTGGTGGACGTCACATGACCCCGCACAGTATATAAAGCCTGATGTACGGAGCGCTCATCGCTTCTCAGCTGTCTTCAGACCCTGTTTGGCGCTACGTTTGATAACACTACTGGCTTACCTTGATCTTGGAACTCTCACCTGGACTCCCTTGGATTATCCTTTTGTACCTTTGCTTGGAACTGCTTACCTATTGCTGAATCTCGACACGACCCCCACCTGTCTTCGGATCATCCCTTGGTACTTTGTTGAACTTCTACGCCATTGCCCTTTCGGGAATTCAAGTTATGCCTTCAGCTCTACAGGTGGCTTATCCTGTATCCACGCTTTTCTGCGTTCCCTCTTGTTCTGGGGACCGCCTCTCATCTGAGTCTCGAACCTCTCTACTAGGTTTCCCGGGTTTTCCAAACACCGGATAGGTAAGACTATTCTATATATATTGTATTTGCCTGGTACTTAACCTCGTTCTTTTTGCAGCAGCATCGGTGTTCCAGAGGTTCCGTGGATCCGGGAAGTAACATCTCCCACCTGTGGCCCCAAAGGTCGCACAGCGGGTTTCTTTTGGTTCTCCTGTGCGTCACTTGGGGACGGAGGTCTCAACGGTCTACACGACACTCAAGTCAGAACAACCTTCAATAAAACATTTTTCTCAGGAATATTATCCATATTACAAAGTGTGGCAACAACATTAGTTTGATCATCCCTTTCCATACAATGCCTAGCCCATGCAATCAAATCACGTTCCTTCTCTGGTGGTACAGTATTGCGAGTGACAACCTTCGACCCTGCACCTCGATCGACTACAAGCGGCTCAGGACCACTTGGAAGAGAGGGAGCAGGCAAATTCAATGGAGGTACTGTCACAGGTGCGATAAGAAGAGGTGGAGGAGCTGGAGGAAGGGGAACATTAGGAGGAGCAGGAACAACGGGAACAACAGCAGGTAGAGCAGGAATAGCAGGAGGAAGAGGCAAAGCAGCAGGAAGAGGAACATACAGAGGTGGCGCAGAGGCACCAGGCCTTCGTTCATTTAACAATTTGTCTATGAATTCATCGGAAGCATGGAGGTCTTTGGAAGGATAGATTTTCTGAATTCCAAGTGAGAAAGCCCTATCCATATTCCTAGTCGATTCAGAATGTTTATCTTGGTCATACAATAATGCTTTTTCGGCGTTCGTCTTATGACGGCGCACATGTTTTTCTCTACTTTGAAGTTGCTGCAATGCTTCTTTTTTCCAATTCTGCAAAACATCAAATGCTGCAGGTCTAGCCCTTTTTTTAATAGAATTGACTCTAAATACTCAATACGAGGGCTTTTCATAACTACCATTGATTGGCTACTGAAGTTCGGAGGCATGTCTGGTTTGTTTGTGCTAAATGTCATTAAATACTATACTTCGAATGCCATGTTTACAGTACATAGTACATGCCGGCGACCCCTCCTGTGGTGCGGGATGGCTAAATTCCAAAGATTGTCTATCGCTACGGAACAACGCCCTGGAGCAGGTAGACATTTTCCCAGGCATATCAAATTATTGGTGTTACCTGGTCAATAATTGTGTCTGCAGATACAATGCGCCAAATTCAAATTATCAGGGTTGAATTAAGAGTCGGGTCACGACTCACCTGAACAAAACTAAGGAGGCCCGATCGGATTTCAAAGAATCTTACCTAACTAATCTTACCTCGTGTATGGTGATTTCGGCAAATCTGCCCGCCTTGATAAGTGGACTCTCGTCAAGATGCCGTCTCGGAACACAAGCTTATCGACCAGGGATCGGGTCGAGCAGCGCTGCTGAGGTGTCGAGTCTCGTTCAGTGGGGCCCCTTTTTCTCACACCGTCTGATCCCGGTCAAATAGCCTGCGTCAACCTTCAACAATCCAGCATCAATCTTGAGGGTCCCTATTCGGGCGCCAACTGTGAAAACAAAATCAAAATATCAAGGCTGAGTACCCCAAAAGGAAATACACCGAACACGGGTTACAAAGGAATATACAAAGTACTTTATTTTATACTGAATCTAGTTACGAAGAACAGAGCAAAATCAGATAGCTATCGGCCCTCAGTGCAACACAACAAACTCCAGCGTGGTTCAGTGTGTTCAGTGAGAGACGCTGTACATTAGAATGCATTGGTCTTTTATACTCTTCGTAAGCACGATGTCCAGCCTTACTTTGGGTTAATATTCCACTAATACATCACCGATTTAGGGTTCATGCCGAGTTTCGCACATCAACATGTAACTTGTTTGCTTTTAATACATATATCAACAAGCCTATACGGCAACTGTGTATAATAGGATTTTCCATGCAGGTCTTCTCAAACATTAATACAATGTAGTTAAACAAGTGCTCTACATTCAGTATTTGAATACATTGTTCTTAACATATGCTTGCGGATTAGTTAATTGCACGAGTAATCCTTTATACACAGGTCAACGAAGGACAAGGTCTCAGTTCACAACCTCAACAAGTGGCCTGCAGGCAAGTTACATATTAGCTACATACAAAGGTCAAGACAGCCATGTTGTATTTTTAAATGACACCGTCCACCATTTTAACTCACAGGGTGACTTACAAAGTGAACCTAAAATGGGGTATTGACCTAAAATGGCAGCTTACATTGATTTTAAGATCAGGACCTTGCAACACGGATTTCTTTGCAAGCGATTTCAAGCAGCTTGGCGTAGGTTAATATACATATTTCATTGCAATAGGAGGCACAACATAATTTCTCATTTGACACCATGAAGCTGCCTATTAAAATGATGTTTTGTTCAACAAACTGTCTTTCTCAAAACATATGATTTGTTGACAAATGGGGCAGCGTCATTACAAGTATGGTGGTAAGGCAACAACGGCGCCAGGATCGCTACCGGCAGCATTGCCACCGTACCGGCATACTAGGAGTTCTTCTTGCTGGTGCCGTTTCAGCCACCAGGTCTGAGCTGTTGGCCGTACTGGCACCCGCGAGCAGAACATGATGGTAGTACTGGTACCGTTATGAACACTTATGAACGGTACTGGTGCTACCACCCTCCCCATTCCCATTGAGCCCTATGTGGCTCAAATGGGGATGGGATGTACCAGACCCAG
Organism: Ambystoma mexicanum; assembly: GCF_040938575.1. Classification (NCBI taxonomy): domain Eukaryota; kingdom Metazoa; phylum Chordata; class Amphibia; order Caudata; family Ambystomatidae; genus Ambystoma; species Ambystoma mexicanum. The sequence goes on along the minus strand of NC_090926.1, from coordinate 702,111,530 downwards.
CACCTGCGAAAGGGCAATTACCGGGTCCGGCTGGGCCAGAATAGGCCGCTAATTGCCCATTTGCGGGTGCCGGACCCAGATGCGAGTTTGGAGGTAGCCTTGCCAGTAAAACTGGCAAGGCCACCTCCAACCAGAATGTTTTATTTATTCAGGTCAACCTTTACAACCAGAAAACACACCCACACACTACATACTTTAGCAAACACAATATTGCCATTCATCTAAACTATGAATTCATCCACATCCATGTCATTTTATCACTAAAACTCATGAGGAAAAAAAATACATACTTAATCCAAAAGATTCAAGAGTCTCAAAAAGTCCACCGTGGCCAATGATACAGAAGTTGGAGAACCTGAAAGAAGTCTGTTCCATAAGATAATAGGATACATAAAATCTGAATTCCATAAATATGTTCAAAAATAAAAAGTGTGCTGTGCATAAAGCGCTGCACATTCAAGATGGATGTGTTTCCGCTGTATTGAAATCTTAACACAGTCGACAATACCCTTCCTCGTGATTTATTAGTTTCCTTTCTTTTAGGGCCCTCATTACAAGTCAGGCGGTGGACCATGGTGCTATTAGCACCATGGTCCATGCCGGATTCCGCCATGGTGGATGGCGGAATTACCGCCCCATTCCAAGGTGAGTGGGGCGGTAATTCCCCATTCACCATTTGCCCTTCCCCATTCCCATTTTTGCCCCATAGGGCATAATGGGGATGGGGAAGGCGCTAATTACGGCACCGTAAATTACGTGCCGTAATTAGCACCAAGGTCGCTTAGCGCCTTGGACTTTAACGCCTGCAAAAAGCAGGCGTTAAAGTGTGAATCCGGCGTTAAGGGTTAACGGCGCCGACGGTCCACCGCCTGACTTGTAATGAGGGCCATTGTGTCCAGCAATTTATGTTCCAGTCTGAGATAGGACAAAGAAGTATAAGAATGCATAGTTTCAATGGTTTTTGCCTGATGGCATTTAAAGGTACTTTGGGAGTCCTGGTAAAAGGTCTGTCACTGAAAGAGGGAATCGAGTGGAAGATGTGTGAGCTTCGTGATTTGTTATTACAATTGAAACCTTAGGTAGAATTATTGTAATCTGAGTCTCTGAACTATGTTTTGAAATTTGCATATTTCTCTTATACCAATAATTGATAATATTTGAAGCAAAAACTAAGTGAATTGTTATGTTTCAAACTATATTCTGAGAGCTGCTTCACCTTTTGAAATCAAGTGGAGGTGGGTTTAAGACAGACATACGTATATATTGCAGATTGTTTTATTTAACCCTCAATGCCAGTTGGGTGTCTTCATTGCAAAGCACCTGAGTCCAATGTGTAGAATAGCCATTCATATTTGCTTTATTTATGTTTGAATATTTCGGCGAATATGCAATGTAGCCTGTATGTTATACATTAAATGAACATGTTAGTGAGACAAAAGAAGACAGGATAAGTCTATGAATTTTCATATATTCTGAAGTTTTTGGAAGTGTCTTAAAGGTGACATCCCCAAAACTGGATGTTAGGGGACCACATGAATTAGGTTGACTTTTTTGTTTTGTTAATAAACCAACACATTTTGATTAAAACATCCCATGTCTTGTGCCAGATTGTGGGGTGGGATTGTTTGGTCAAAGGCGTTGGGCGGATATTAGATCCGGGATATTTCTCTCTGTAATAAAAAAAAGTGAAACAGTAAATATACATACAAGGAATTCAGCAAGCAAAGCTTAGACTAAAGTACTGCTTCTGCAGAAATGCGCTATACATTTACAAGTGTACAACCCAGTGCAGTTCAAACATAAGTGCTGTGCCCAGAAGTCTGTTGAATACTGCAAATAGACCTTGAACAAGAACAACACGCCTTTTGCAACATCTGCATTCTGGTAGGTTGATGGTTGCAGGCCGCCTGCTTTCTTGAAAATCACACATTCTCTCAGTGCGTTGCCCCTACATTGAGCTGGACGCTTCAGAAGGATCATTGCAAGAGATCTATTCGCAGCCTGATGCCAGAATCCAATGTTGGATGCCTTCAAGCTGATGTTCATTGAAAATAAGCACCCACAGTATGTAGCAAAAGATTCCACTTAAGGCCTCTTTACAACAGCAACTCGAGTAGAAGCGAAAAGAACAATAAGCACGAAGGCATGCATGAGTGACTCACTGCGCCAACACCATTGCACACGAGCAAGCTCTGAAGATAAAAGCTCCATGAATAGATTACATTTAGGGAACATCAGACAATGCAAAATGTTGAATGTGAGAGGATTACTTTAAACTTCCGTTCATCTGATGCAGCCCAGCTATCATAGCGAAGCAACATTTTGGCAAATGCCAACTCATGATCCAAGAAATGCTAGCACTAAAGCAAATGGTTTACACAATAGAAACTGATTGTGCCATCATATATACGGCCACCATTCATTCCCAGCCAGTCTGCTAATTTCCATCCTTATTTAGAAGATGAAGATGACAGATGTCAATCTCCTGTTCTGGTTTTTCAATCTGTTGTTTTGATCGCTTTGTATTCACATTAGTTGCCTCGTACAACTGCACAAACATAACTGGTGCTTGTAACACACAACGTCTTAATAGATATTTAATACAATAGGAATTATGAACGGCGGTGGAGACACAGGGAGACTGACACCTGTGATGGGGATGTTGCACACACATCTCAGCAGCCAACACAGGGCACGCTAAGATCCATAACAGTTTTACATTAAGCATGCAATTTTCTGGAAGGCAACACGTGGCGGTCTTTGGGGGCTCACACAGTCAGAATTCAGTAACTCCTTGCACGCAGCCCTCCTAAAACGGACCTGGATGATGGTAGTAGAAAGTGGTGGTCACCTTGATCGAGCAGAGGGAGTGAGCCCCACCAGAGCCCCACCTGAATCAGCTCATCTTGGTAGATAGGCAAACGAAAAAAAGATTCAATTATCTGTGATTCACAGTCCTGACACGTGCAGAACTGCAGCACACCAGCCAAGGAGCAGACCACAGATTCAGCACATGTCTGTGTTGTTTTTTAAACCTGCACTGACCTCAAGGTATTACACCCACAGCTGCGTGCGGCCCTTCCTCAATGTGCCCAATGTGGCTTGAAGACTGCCATTAAAAAAAAAAAAACACACTCAAACACACACACACACACACACTCTCTCTCTCTCTCTCTCTCTCTCTCTCTCTCTCTCTCTCTCTCTCTCTCTCTCATTCTCGCTCTCTCTAGTGGTGGTGCCTCAGAGCGTACTTTGAATCTTGTTTTTTAGCTGACCCCACATGCTCTCTTCACTGGCTCTGAATGCACAGAAAGCTAAGTCTTAGGACTAGTCCTCGCTCAGCATTAATGCCAGTACACCCCATCACAGTGGCTTTTGCAGCCTTAAGCATGCTATGGGCTGGTGAGTGCCCAGTAAAAAAAAAGAAGGAAGAAAAAAAAAACAGCAAGGTGATATACATGGCCAAGGCACAAGACAAAGGAAATTTGCGTGGGCGCTGAGCAGGGAATGTTGGAGCAAAAGAAGAAAATGCGGTGTCTGTGGTAAGCAAGAAGTGCAAACGGTAGCAGGAGAAGGAGAGGGAAATGAATGGCACATGCAGTGCAGTATTTAGGCTTTTGGCTGCCCTAGCCCCAAATAAGTGCATGCACACCCCCAACTTTACTCCACCTCTGCCAGGCTCTGCACCTTCACCAAATGTTGCCCCTTCAACAAAGTATGTCTGCATTGTCCAAACTACGCCCCTTCACTCCCATTGTGTCCCCCATTTTGCTCCATAACCTTAGAAGGACGTTTTTAAAGTTGCAAGGATTAGAAAGTTATGTTTTCCTCTCGATTGATTCTAGCTTGTTATCTTCTATGTTATGTTAGTTGAAAGAGTGTTTTCATATTTCTGCTGCCTAAGATTTGGGGAAGGCTATGGGCCTCATTACAAGTTCTCCCGTCTGGACTTAACGCTGTTGTTATTACCATACCAGCTCTGTTCCCGCGATCGCCAAATTATGACCTACGAACCCGGAAATACCACCACCATAAACCGCCACCGCGGAGTCAAGGCACCCGTAAACTTCGCCTGCATGGAAACCCCCCGTAATCGGCAATACGAAACACAGCAAGCATTACGAGTAGCATGGACATGGAAACACCGCCACAAAAATAGTGCTAAAACCGTGACCACGGTGGCGGTGTCGTCACCACCGCGAACTTGATGTTAAACAGTGCCTGGTGATCTGAATCAGGCCACAGGTGCACCAAATGAGCCCAGCTGGATCCAGCAGGCCACTGGGAGCCTAAAAAAGGGCCACACCCAGGCCAACTCCAAACAGAACTATGCAGGCAGCAGCTCTAGTAGCATTGGGGCTGGGGCTATTGAACCAACAGGCAGCACTGCACATGATGGCAGTAATGGTGCAGAGGAGGAGGAGGAGGAGGCGGAGGCGGAGGAGTCGCATGCGGCACTCAGCAAGCCCTGTACCCATGCCAAACCCTATTGTCCATCCGGCACGACCCCGCAAGCAGCCTGCAATACCCCGCATCAGGGCCTCACACTGGAACCTGACCCCAGGACAGATCCACACATTATACCGGCTGGACCATCCAACAATCATGTATATCAGCATCATGATAGAGGACGACATCAGCAGCCACAGTGACATCACCACCGCCACCCCCCCTCCTGAAGGTGGTGTCTGTACTGCATTTCCTTGGCACCGGAACTCATCAGCACACAGTTGGTGAGCTGCACGAGCTTTCACAACCCTGTTTCTCCAAAGTACTGGTACAGGTACTGGATGCCGTGTTGCGCCATGTGTCTGAACACATCGCCCTACCCCATACCCTTGCCCAGGTCATTTCCACCAAGTTGGCCTTCCATGCCATTGCAGGCATACCAAATTGCATAGGTGCAGTAGACTGCACCCACATAGAGCTGACAGTACCACGTGGTATCAAGATGGTGTACCGCAAAAGGAAACTGTACCACTCACTGAATGTACAGATGATATGTGATGCCGCACAAGTGATAACACATTGCTGCGCACGTTTTCCGGGATCAACACATGACTCAATGGTTCTGCAAAATTCAACATTGCCACGGTACATGGAATGCTACGCTGCACAAAGCACATGGCTATTGGGTGAGTAGAACTGCCAATGCACAGTCCCTGTGGAAGTGGGGTGTGTGTCCAGGGCAATGACCTATATGATTGGGCTGCTACGACTGCACATGCATCACCCCCATGCCCATTGAGTGAATAGTCAGCACAAGCCACACATCACAAAGCTACACATGACTGGTTGCCACAGTGTGCCCGTACACTCCCTGCCACATGACACACACATCCATTACTACCACTGGCTCATACACCTGGAGCGGTTGCCAGTTATAGGGTCGAAAACAAAAGGATTGAATGCCTTTTGATTGACAGTCAAAGGACCGAAAAAAGGGTCGAATTTTATTTTTTTATTTTTTTGGGGGGTTCCCCCCCAACACCCCGTTTTCTTTATTAAAAACATTTTTTTGACCAACCCAAAGTAAAAAAATATATATAAATACATTTAAAAAAATTCGACCCTTTTTTTTCGATCCTTTGACTGTCGATCAAAAGGTCATTCGATCCTTTATTTTCGATCCTTTGACTGGACACCACTTGGAGCCATTCAATACATCCACCCACAATATGCACCAATGCCCCCCAATGCACATGATGCCTGCACATGAGACATCCTGCATCAACAACATCATCCCAGTCAATTGATTGACTCCGCCATGTGTGTACATCACTGCACAATGCCATACTTACCAACCAATATTTCCCGCAGGGACAACTACACATGCACATCAATTTGTTGGTCAATGTCCAGATGCCAACATCCACTACAATGACCCAGGAATGGCATTCAACCACCGCTTGCCACATATGGATGAATGATGAATGACACATGATTGCACTGTGTCTGATGAAGACATGATACAACAAACACTGACATATCCCCCACATCTACATTCCATGTAGGTGATGCTGGATATGCACTCATGCCATGGCTGATGACGCCTGTACGGAGGGCAAGGAATAGGCATGAGGAGGCGTACAACAGGGCACACGTCCACACACGTGGCATGACTGAGAGGACATTTGGACTACTGAAGGCCCAGTTCTGCTGCTTGAGCAGATCTGGCGGATCACTGCTCTACACCCCAGTGAAGACGGGTAAAATCACACTTGTTTGTGCCATGCTGCACAATCTGTGCTTTCACAGGAACATTCTGCTGCCCCCAGATGCAGAGGATGAAGATAGGGATGGAGATGGGGACGGGGATGGGGATGGGATGGCTGCACCTCCTCCTGGGGGTGCACAAGATGGACAACGAGCATGGGTTACACTGATTCACAATTACTTTTGAAAGACTGCACATTGACAGCATTGATGGACTGCAAATGAAATGATGGATGTCCACTCATGAATGTTTTTTTCAATGATGATATCATTTTGAACATTACAACAGGGAAGAAGGTGCATTGGGTAGGGAAGCTGGACACCCGTGACCACCCACCACCCAAACGTACCCACCCCCAACCAGGCCCCAAATCACTAACCCCCTAATGGACCTCCCCCACCACCCAAACGTACCCACCCCCAACCAGGCCCAAAATCACTAACCCCCTAATGGACCTCCTACACCACTCAAATGTACCCACCTCCTTACACCCTTCTTGTCCCTATGTGTCCTGCAGTGCCAAACACACATGCCATCATTTGCGTGTGTGCTTCTGCACATGGGCATCCTTGCCAGAGGGCCCTGTTAGGCAACTTGATCACCTCCCTGGGCTGGCAGAGGTGGAGCTGGATGCGGTGGTGCTAGTGGATGGCACTGTTGCTGGCATTGGTGGCAAACATCCCAGATATGCCTGCTGGGCAAGCAACATAGACTCTGCAATACTGGAAGTGTTATTATTGCCCTCCCGCACATGGCATGCCAGGGTCACTATGGTGGTGGCAAAGCGTCCAATTGACCTGGCGAGCCTACGCACAGATGTGCTGTAGCTCTCCCTCTGCAGCCTGGACTCCTCAAGTTGCCTTTCCACTAGCTGGGTGAGGGTAGCCTGTTGGTCCTCCATCTGCTGCATGCGGGCGTTCAGCTCAGCCATTCAGGGGGTTGGCGATCTCATCGGACTGCGTAGTGATGTTGGGCTGAACTGGAGGTCATGGAAGGATGCCAAGTCAATTAGGTTGGGCACCTCCCCCGGTGGCCCTACATCTGACTGCAGTGCTGGGGCACTGTTGTCACTGCCTGCAGCCTCCTCTGCAGTGCAGATATGTTCTGGGGTGGGTTATGTAGGCATGATGGGTGCCCGTGGCACCTGTGTGGCAGCAGGCAGCGTGGAGATGGTGGTGCTGGTGGCTGGTACATGCGTACCAGATGCAGCTGGTGGCAGAGTTACTGAGCTGCTAGCGTCATCCTCCTGGGCAGAGGTGCTCGCTTGCACACGTGCAGGTGCCGATTGCCTTGGCTGTTGTGCAGTGTCACTGTCACTTGAAATGGCTGTGGGGATACAGAGGGCATGCTATTAGTAATGTGGTGGTACCTGATGGATGCATCAGACAGGTTGATCAGTGAACATTTGCATTTACACGCATATGACGGTCATGAATTGTAGGGATGCTGATCATCGTCTGGGTCATGATTGAGTCCTTTGGGGCACTCATGCACTGGCTGGGGGGGGGTTGTTAATGGGACCTTAGGGGCACTCATGCACTGGCTGGGAGGGGGTTGTTAATGGGTCCTTTGGGGCACTCATGCACTGGCTGGGGGGGTAGTTAATGAGTCCTTTTGGGCACTCATGCACAGGTTGGGGTGGTTGTTAATGGGTCCTTTGGTGCACTCATGCACTGGCGGCTGGGGGTTTGTTAATGGGTTCTTTGGGGCACTCATGCACTGGCTGGGGGGTTGTTAATGGGTCCTTTGGAGCACTCCTGCCCTCAACAAGTGCTCACATGGCATTCATATTTGTGCACTTACCAGCATCTGCAGGTGGGCTGCTCACTCCTGCCTCAGCATCCCCAATCCCATGGATGGCTTCAAGGTGGAGGACACTGCTGCAGCACTCCTCCCATGCCTGCAGCCTCAGGGGGGAAAAGAGCCCTCCACCTGTGCCACTGCTGCGGTGTGTTGAAATCATGTTACGCACCCTCAGTCTGAGGTCGTCCCACCTCTTGTGGCAGTCCTTCTCCTTGTAGTCATGACCACAGCGGTGCACTTGTGTGCAGCTTCTGCCCACACATCCTTCCTGCGCTGCTGTGTTGCACGTCGTTGGTCTGCACTAAACAGCATTTTGGCATGCTGCACTATGTGGTCCACCAATAAAATGAGCTCTGCCTCGCTAAAGCGCTGTTTGTATTGTCTCTGGGCAGGGATCCTGGCTGCCATGCTGGTGGTCCTTTTTGGCTTCACAGTGTGCAGATTTAGCCTCTGCTGACTCTGGATGGCAGTGGATTGTGCTTTATATGATGGCCGGCTCTCTATTTCCGGTTTTTCGCGGTCATGGTATTTCCGCTTCCGTGTCCGTGAGGATGGCGGTGGACACGGTTTTTACACTGCTTGTGGGGCCGCTATGTCCATTTCCATGGGTGTTTACGTGGCGATGATGACACCGTTTCCGCGTCCGTGTGGTGCACGCGACCGACAGCCTGTAATCCGCCGATCTTTCCGCAACCTTGCAGAAGCGGAAACTTTATTACCGTTGTCACGGAATCACTGCATTCTGGACCGGAGAACTTGTAATGAGGTCCTATGTGTTCTATGGTTGAGTGCACTAGAGGTAATTGTTATGGCTAATTGGCTACTTTCGGGTAGGTCCGAGAACAATCATTTTGAGGAGGCGATACGCACATAAGCGGTCTGCCACTGGACACAAGTGAATTACGGTTCGAACCAGGAATTTTGGTTTCAATGCTAATATCCGGTTCCTCTCACAAATTGCTTGCCGTCACATCAAGAGAAACAGCAGGATTGTTCTGTGATATTAATGCAACATAACTTCATTTCTACATCCAGTCTTGTCAAATGGTAAAGTTTACATATGAAATCGGTACAGGCACATCTTATCAAAATGTTGAATAAGAAGAACTCAACCCCATTCTCATGGTTACAGCTCTGGGGTTAGCAGGTGGCAGACTGGAAATAAGGCAAGTTACCAGCTGCAGCCAATGTACCTCCAATCTCTTGGGCTGGAGCGCCATTAAAATATGGCAAAATCACAAGTGAAGTTTGTAAACTATGCCTAGACATAAACACCTCAGCAGAGTAAAGGCAGTTTGAAAAGGGTGTTGGACTCTTTGGCTGTGCTCTCTCACTGTGGGGTAATGGATAAGGGCTAACCTGAACATTCATGTGTGGGAGGTAACAGCATCCCTCATAGCTGCACAATGCAAGCACTTTTTATAACAAATGAAGTGGTACATACTGTTTGTGCAATTGCTCCAAATACCAAACCCTTCCAAGAGTAAAATTGTGCTTGTGGTGTAGACTATGGGTCTTGCCAGCTTGCGTTTACTCCATACAGTTGGTTGGACTGTACAATACATAGGAACATTTTGAGATGTGTGGTTATAGATATACATGTCCCACTTTCGTTCCAAGTACTGTTTCACAGTAGAAGTCCTATCTTGTATTTAAAATATAATTAATGTAATGATTACTTATAAACATCACAGTTATGCATTGTGTGACATACCTTGCAGTTGGTTCCCCTGGTATTACTCAGCGTGCAGCAGAATGTCATCAAAGATGCATGATAACCCTGGCAGGGATGCCATTTGCATGCTGAGCACTGAGCAGCTTCTGTAAAGGTGGCTGAATGGATATCTTTATGGGACACCTTTACAGCTGTGAAACAGGGTGTACCTTTGGCACACAGCTTTTGTTCTCATCATTCTATGGCTTTCGGTATTGTGTCAAACATGTCTTGATGCACTTGTTCATTCAGATTTCCTCTTTGCCATGTTATCTTCTCTATGATCTATTTCATGCTTACACCTTTTGGGCGGCCTCAGACCTATGAAATTTGGGGCTGGGGAGAGAAATGAGTGATTTCTTCTGAACATCATTTTAGTGCCCCCTGTGGAAACTCTGTGCTTGACTTAAGCATAGGCATGCATTTAATATTGTAAAATGATGCATACTTGTTAACATTTACTTTTCTGAAGAGACACTACGCATTTTTGCAATGGTTTAAAAAATTCATGCTGTGTATTTGAATATAAAGTGATTACGTAACACATTGATATGATAGGTTATTTGTAACGCGCTTAATACCCAAAGGTTTTGAAGCGTGGACCCCGGGATCGAACCTGTGGTGCTCTGTGTCGTCTTACTTCCAAGCATGTTGCCCCTGAGCTATGAGACATTGTGCGCGTGTATTGATTCGAAAGAACTCCAAGATAATACGAAGTGGCACCAATAAAACCAATGAGGGTTTGCATGTTAAAAAGCATTTTAGAAAAGGAATATGGTGACAGAGAAGGTGGCAGTGACAGAATGCAGGGAATCTGGTCTTGCATTGGCAGATAATGATCCATTCCTTGTTAAGGGATTAGTCAAAGCACAGGAGCCATATGATTATGAATAGAGGAATGCCCCACCTTATACACACGTATATGAAAATCTACCCTGTCAAGATCGAATACATCCTCATCACCAAGATTCATACACATTTGAATCAAAAGGACCCCATCCAAACCTGGAAGAGAGCACACTTGGAATTTGCAAATGGTCCATCTCTTGTCCCTACTGCTAAATTGAAGCTTGACAAATCATATCAAAGTCATGGTCAAACATTACCAGTTATACAATTTTCTGCTGAAAAAGTATAGACTACATATATAGAACCTCATCTGTCTGAAGTCTAATCAATGTATACCTAGCTAGCAAACGTGTTATCTCCAGTGGCAGCATGTAAATTGTTTTCAATGGAAGGCACAGACATTTACCACAAATGATTACTGGCAATTAAGCTTAACAATCAAAATGTTTCTGGGGTTTCATCTCCAGGGAAATGTTTTAAAATAATGTGTGAACATGGTTTGTTATGCAGCCCACCTTTTGTGAGAAATTAGGTAAAAATACAATTATTTGTTAATACTTTATTTTGGTGGTTGCCATACAAGCTTGAATTACAAATACAATACAAAAATCCTTTCAATTGACAATTGGTTCTGGAGAATAAAGCACTATAGGGCAGCATTGCCACTGTATAACACACTTTAAGATGCCCATGCTCACAACATATGCCAGTATTCTGCAGGTGAAAGAAGACTCCTAAGGCTGGCCTTCTCAATATCTGTCAGTATCACAACCTTAAGGACACACTAGGCTGTTCCCAATGATTCCAATATCCACAGTGTAAAAATGCATTGTCATGCTGGCAGTGACAATATATGCTACTTTGAGAAAACACTCATATTGGTTCTGTTGATTAATGCCATTTTTGCAACTATGAAAACACTTTCATGCAGTGTGTGTAAATAGTGCCAGTATTACCATGTATGAGAACCCACTTATGGTGCTTAGCACAGTATTGGTGTATTGGCTCTCTAACAAGGTCATGTCAATGCGGGTTGTACCAATATATTATGCCATTATTGTCTTTGTAAAACCACAATCATTGCTGGCTGTGTCCCATAGTGCCAGTAATGTCTCCGTAATAAAATAATCATCTTGACTGTGACCGATAAGGCCAGTATTGCTACTTTCATCTTGAATGTGCAAATATATGCTACTTAAGGAACATATTTTTGTCATTTGTGCTTAATAATGTCAATATTGTGACTGCAAGAACAAACACAAGCTTGCTGCGCCTAATAATGGAGTTGATGTTGGCGGTGTGTTGTAAACAAAAGAGCTATTTTAATTAACATATATGTTAACCCATGCTCTATTTAGGAGGAATGGGGACACTATTAAAATGTTGCAACATGTGTGGTATATATTATAGGCTCCTAACTCACAGGTGGGTAATGGGAGTGCAGTTCACAGTGACAAGCCATTAAAAGGCCCATTATTGTGAAATGAGCTGCAAAGTAAAAAAAAAATGTAAAAAGTAATGCATCCCTGTTTATCATATAGAAATGTAATTAAACAGTAGCGGTCAGGAAAACCCTTGTCATGTATTGTGCATCCCACCATGCTTGTTTCAAACAGGCATAGGTGGATGTCTTTGTTTTCTGTGCATTATAAAGCCATAATTTTTCAGAATGTGGTATGTACTTTAAAATACACAGAAAGGCTCCTTATTTGCAAAAATATGCAAAGTGTGTCAAAAAGGCATCGGAATAGGTGCATCATAGGTGCGCACATTTAGACATACATGCCCACATTCAGGTGCCCTTTGGGAATAGGGTGAAAGATTTGTTGGTGCAGATGAGGAATGTACTAGCATATCACATCACTTGCTAAATAAAAAAAACACTCTACCATGATGTACTTAGAGCTCTTTTCCAACAACTGCCCTACCTTTTGTGATGTCTTAAGAAAAACAAATATACTTATAGACATATAGATGTTACTTTGATAGCATGTAATAACTTGATTTAAAAATTATCTATTCTAATAAATACATATACACATGAAAACATTAATTCTCAGTTGTTTCATTGTTTATAACAAAATGTCATGTGCATCAAAATATAACACCAAGTAATTATAAGAATTGTCTGCATCCACATGCTGTAGGTCCTTGCACCCTAAAAAAAATAAATGCTACCAAAAATGAACCTATATGAAAATTGCTAACATTGGAAATAAAAACTGTTGCATAATGTCCCAGTGCTGACTGGAAATCCTACAACAACATGTTTCAATCACCAGGTGGTTGGTAGGATTTTTTTCAAGGGCTCTCATGAGTTGGTATTGATGGAATGCTATAAGAATAAGGAAATAAAGACAACACATCGTACAAAACATAGCTACTAGAAATATAAATATCCATGCCCCTTACTGCGTTTTGTGCATTAAGCAGAATTCTTGTTAACAACATGTATCTTCCAAAATGGAAGATTCCCATTCTCCTTTATCAACGCTTAGTGTTTGTTACTTTTTATAATAACCACACCGTTTTATAACAGAAATGTAATAATATTGCAATGATGAGTATGCAGATAACAGGGACGGTCTGAGGATTTCCAAGAAAGGTGACAATATCAATGTTTCGTCTCACTAGAGCTGGATAGGATCGAAGTATATATGTAAAAACAGCATGCAAGAATGTGTGCAATGTTATAGGCAACTAACTGTGGTGTACTCTTTTCTTCAAAACATTGTCTATTTTCTCTAACAGGGGAAGTTCTGTGAACACTGAAAAGTTATTTATTTCCCTTTAGACTTGGAAATAATTAAAAATCTGAATTGTTTTTATTTTGATCACTCCTGTTGGCTTTTGGTAGCCGAGGTGGTCTGCATACATGGAACTTCTTCTTTTGCTTCACTGTCAGTGGTTGCCAGAGGAGTAGGGGTCTCTACTTTGTAGAGCTTTACATCATTAAGGTGCAGCCAAGGTCATCTTCCATGTACTTTAACAGCTATGGGAGCGATCTCCTCTACCAGGTACATGTCATGATGCCTACCCCCGGGGACCCAGACCACATCCAGCAACCCCGGAAGCAGGCATCAAGTTATCCTAAACAAGCCCAACAACCCCTGCTAGGGGCTATTTGGGTACAGTCCTGGCGCCTATGGCGCCAGGCTCATATGGGGCGCCAGGCTCATAGATTAAAACTTACCTGATGCAGACCATGCTGCAAACTTACCTGATGCAGACCATTCTGCAAGAGCTCCAAGACAAAAGAGGCATGGAAGGGACTACTTTACTTAGGGACTATTTTTTACTTGGGCAGGGCTGGGGAGGAATACTTACCTGAGACTACTTTGGAGGCTATTTAAACTACGCCCGAAGAGCAGCACACGCTTTGCGTTATTCTGCATCCAGCAGCGTAACGCTCACCGTGCCTGCAAGTCTGCATCCAGCCTTCTGCCACGCCCGCCTCGAGTTTGGAGCTCCTAGGAAAAGGGAGAAAGAAGGAGAGAAGGGTAGAACAAGAGCAATACCTTTAATCCTTACGTGAATTCCCGATCCATTGTGCCTTCGAGCTGGAAGAAAGAAGTTATTTTATGCGCATCGCCTCGCCTGCTGCAGCGCAGCGCTGAACTCACCGGCCTTCGCAGCATCTTCATATTCCACCGCATCCTCCTGCATGTTCCCGCCGCACTCCGGCACCTAAGGAGAAGATAAGAACAGCAAGGTGAGCCAAGGGAATACACAGAGGAATATTAGTTAACCCCCATAGGCATACCTGATTTTACCACCGGGGGTACTATTCCTCTTCACGGGTCGGCGCAGCTTCCACTGCATCTTTGCCGAACCCCGGCCCCTAAGGGGAAACAAAAGGACAGCAAGGTGAAACAAAGGGACTAACAAGGGGAACCCTCCTCACCACAATAGACTTACCTGATTTTACCGCCGGAGGTATTATTCCCCAAGACTTCATACTTTCTCTCAGCGCCTGAATAAGGGAGAAAGCAACAGGTTACATATTGACATTATTTTATTGAACTGTGTTGGAAAATACAAATCCTTACCAGAATACTACCGGTTGCCACGAGGAACTGTTCATTAGGGTCAAGCTGCAACCTGCAAGGAATCGGACAAGAGTGAAAGATTTGAACTCTTACAAACTTTATACTTACGGCGTCTTGCCGGGAATCTCGGAGTCAATATTGTTCTGGAGCTCACCAATTCCTTCGAGCCAGTGAAGCAACTGGTTATCAACGCGCCCCTGTGCTCAATGAAGGATGGAGAGCTCATCTTTTTAAACCATCAGGTGAGACTATAAGAGGGGACATCAAAGGCGATCTTTGGGGAGAACTGCGGGGGTGGGGAGATTTACGCTCAACTCCACGGGTGGTTAATTCCCTTTCTCCATTTGCAGAAGAATATTCCTACGGGCCAAGCAAGCGAAGCTAGGTGGGCCAGTCCAGTCGGTCATCTCGGCCCTATGCAGCACATTGGTGGAGACCGCAGCGGTCCAGTTCCGATTGATGCCTCTGTGGGAGCCAGGTGAGCATAACAGTACATCCCTTCGAAACAGGATTTGTGCCAAGTGTGGACAACACCTTTAATGAGCACTTGGTCCCCAGGATAAAAACTCAGTGGTTTCAAAATTATGACAGGGTTGATCAGTTGGCTCTCTTCTTTAATCCTCTTCGAAACCTTCCCTCTGATTTTTGATCTGTTGGGATTTAAAAGAAACACTAGTGGTCCTATTTATCAAACAATCATGCATCTCATCCCCTAAAGTTTTCGCTATATTATGGGCCTCAGTTTTTATTCTAGTGGGAGGAGCAAGGGGTACTCACATGCAGTGTCCTGTTATCAACTCATGAGGAATCAGGGGGTTATCTGAGTCAGTTTGGTTTCCCATTGCAAATAGAGCAAGGGGTAGGCAATATAGGCATCCCTTCTTCAAGGTGATTTTTATGTTCGCTATCCTTTCTTTGAGGAGTCTGTTTAAACACTCACAAATACCATTCACCTGTGGGTGCTAATCAGATGTAAATGTATGCTTTGTGCCTAATAGAAGAGTTATTTACTCAAACATTTCATTTACAAAATACAGCCCATTATCAGACCATAGAATTTTGCAAACACCCATCTAGGAAATATCTCACGCATGAGAAACCTGGCAGCACATGTGACATTGGGGTGCATGCATGGACTTGCCTCAATCCTTCAGGAAAAGGGACATACTAGCACTAACATATATCTGTAGCCATTGCACATTTCCAACATATCCACATAATCTATATGCAGATGCTGAAAGGGACCATTGGGATGGTGTATTGCTCCTCTCATTGTTCGCAAGGTATGTCCTGCTGTGAATTTCTGACAAACAATGCAGTTCACAGTAAATTGTACTATGTGTTCCAGTAAATTTGGTGAAAACCAGTCTTCTGCGATCATGGCCACAAGACTCTCTCTGGTTATATGCTCAGGATAGTGAAGTTGATCCAGCGCAACTTTGAATAATACTAGCAGCATAACTGGCTTACCAATACTATCTTGTCTCCATATAGCCTCTTTGGGGGATAAAGAAGACCCTGTATTTTCCATAAATCTTGTTCCTTTTTTTGCAGCTCAAACTTGCACCTCAATTAACTGTATAATGAACAGCACATTAAAGAATTCCTTCATCATACATTGTTCTGACATTTGCTTAACATTGTCTACTTCAAAGTGAGAAATATTGGGAAAATATTCTGCTCTTTTTTGCTTCAATGTCTGCGGCTTTGTTACCGTGAGAAATCATGTCTGCCCTTTAAGTATGCTCTGCACACTTGACCATGACGATATCCAATTGAGGCTCTAGTACCTAAATATGTTTGTGCAAAAGCAACGTATGTTGCACTGGTATGCCGTCTGCACAAAGGAATCCCTTCTTTTTCGAGACTCATAATCCTGCGTGTACGGTTGATGTCACGTTGGTGGAGTCAGAGTACAGTGTCACTTCCTCATCTTCATATCTCTGGAGTGTGGCAAGAAGCACCACTAATTCTGCAGCCTGATCTGAATAATGTGAAGGCCGTCTTGCACTTGTCAGTACTTCGAATGTAACTCCTGTCGTTAGATACATTTTCAAAAAAGCATCAATGAATAGAATGTCTCCCTTCCTAGAGCGTTTTCCTTAAATTGGGGAATATCATCATAAAACTCAGTTTACGTTGTGCAATTATGTACATAATCTCGCTTCCCTACTGGTTCTGCTATGAATGTCACAGATTTACTACACTATTACACGGATTACTGACAATTTGAATTGCTGGGTTTGGAATGATCACCTCATATCCTGGCACTCTTTGTGTAGCCAAAGTATGTTAGGGTTTCTCCAAAATGGTGATTAAGGCATGCTTGAAGTATAACTTCATGGAGCACCCCATTCTATTACGTGCAGCTTTTTCAATTACGAAAACACCCGCAGCAAACGCTTGTTCGCAAGGGTGATGCCATCTCATTACTGGGTCAAAAGTCCCACTGTAATAATCTAATGGCTTGTGTCCATGTCCTATTGTTGTCTTCTGCAAAAGGACTGCTATCATCACCACTCCATTTGAATGTGAGAATGAACAAAACTCATTATAGTCTGGGATCCCTAGCACAGATTGCCCTAATCCTTCTGTCATCTTGTCTGTCCATATTATCACACTTTTACTTGTCTGGTCATCTAATACATGTACTATAATCAAAAACCCAGGCCCTACAATAATTACATAGGCCTACCAAACTGCTACATTTCCCCTCACTGTCTCAGTTATTAGAGTTTTCATGATGGCTTCCACTTTCTCAGGTGTCACTTTTCTCCCTTCTTGAGCGATTAGCTGTCATATATACAGCACCTCTGCCTGACAATACTGTTGGTTCTCCTTGTCCACTTTGGATCCTTTTTCTGCCAATACTGTCATTGTGCTCTGAGGCCTTCAGGCATGTGGCACAGTATATACACATTTCAAATAAATAAATAAATCAAATAAATAACTGGACTGAATCTTTTCTGCATTTTTCCTCCATCTCACTGAACACTAATATGTCATCTGCATTCTGAATTATTGTGCTCTCAAGTTGTATGTTACCTAGGTCCATCTGAAGGACCCTATTTAAGTTGATGGGGACTCATGGTAACCCAGCGGTGATTTTGTATGTTTCCACCACTGATTTCTATAAGAAAATGGGTAAAATCTTGGGAGTCCTCATGAAAGAAAATTGAAAATAAGGCATTCTTTAAATCCACCACTGTAAAAGATTTGAATATAGCTGGGATATTACATAATATTGTAGATGGGTTTGGAACCGGAGGAAACTCTGCTTCGAGAATATTGATTAGGGGCTAAGATCCTGAATACATCTCCACAACTCTCCATTGATTTCTTAACTGGGTACACAGCTATGTTACATGGGGAATCTGATGGTATCAATATTCCCTGCTGTATCAAAGTGGAAATTATTTCAAATATACCTTCATCTGCTTCTCTGGACATGGGGTACTGTTTTTCTCATGGTAACATTTTTCCTGACTTAAGGTTTATTTTATAAGCTCCTGCTACACTGAATAGAACCGCATCATATGGATTATTGGTCCATAAAATGCTTGGCACCCTTTTCTAGATCTGTATAAAACAATGATGGCTTCTTTCTTATCAATGCCATTCTCTGTGATATTTAATTGTTCTCAATTTTCATCATTAAGTAAAAATTATGAGAAATACTAATTCATCCTCTGAATTCTCACCTCTGAACAACTCTTTCTTTGTTATCTGTCCCATGAATAATCACCCTTTCCTCTCTTACTACCACTTACTCCAATTTTGTTGGGATTACATGTCCTTCCTAATTGTCTATAGGTACTTCGGGTCTAAACCAAAACTTGTCAGGTATTTTCAACAATTTACTTATCATTCCAGGAAGCCATGTCAACAACATGTTTACCCCAAACAAAAATGCATCTGGATCTTAAGGGATACCTTGTAATGTATTTTCGCCTGTTAATGCTAATATAAATTATCTTACATTGATGTAATGTATTCTTGGAGTGGAGAATATTATCCCCTTGTCATTGAAAGATATTGTCATGTTAAATTGTGTCATCAAGTCACCGCCTAATATATTAACTGATATCTGTAGAGAATACAATAATGGGATAGACACATCATGTTCTGCTATTGAAATTGGTAAATAATCAGTAAATGGAAACACACTAATATCCCCAGAGAATCCCTGTGCATTCATGGCAATGCCCAACATTGGATACTTTCCCTCTCGAGCACAAGAGCGAGTCACTCCTGTGTCTACAAGAAACAACAACGTCTTGCCTCCTATCATTACACTGACCCTCATGGGGGTCTGGTGTCACTGATAGTACTGAACACATCAGATGACTCTGTGGGCTTTTCTATTGTGTATATAAGTTCATCTTTGCACCCATTAAAAGATTCCCTCCCACTACTGTCACACTCTCTATCATGGGTGTAGGTGTTTTTGGGGATACTGTCTGCCATTGTGGCATTGTCACCTGTTGCATAAGCGGATACTGTTGTGTCTGTTCTTTTTGTGTGTGCATAGGTGCTTGCTCTGATTTTCCTTGTGGCAAATGTGGTTGCACCAGAATCCACTGTGTTTGCTGCATTTACGGCACACATGTATGATACTGCGTGTGATTCTAGGCATAATACTCTGGTGGTTCTGTACCATATGGTGGAAAACATCCCATACCCCCTGTTGGAGCTTGCCAGTTATGCTGCTTCCCCTCTCTAATTCTTCATGTTTTTGCAATATGTCCCATCCTCCCACAATTCCAGCACTGCTGAGGTTGTCCTCCATTAAATCCTCCCCCCTTGAGGGTTCTGAAATCCACCTTCTCGTCCTCTGGAGCCATTCCCTGTACTATGCGGCCAAAAGTTCCATAGCAAACGTCTTCTGAATTAACTTTCCTTCCTCAAGCTTCCCATTCTCAGCTTTTTTCTTATTCTTCTCTTGTAACAATTGACAATGGTGTACGAGAGTCAACTGTATTTCTGGCCATGGCTTCATTTCCATCCCTACCTCTTTTTTCATGGGCCTTTCAACTGGCTCGGGCAGTCCCTAACATAAAATATGATAAAATAATGCTACAGACTTATCCCACGGATCCCTTGTCTCAAGAGACCAACGTTTTTGACTCTCCTGAATGAATATAAGCAACAGGATCTACGTTCTCACCTATTTTCCATGTCATATTCCCATCTAAGAAACAGTTCTGGAACTAAAAACTTTGCAGCACAAGTGGCATCGGGATGTTTACCGGCCTCATTCCATCTAGAAAAGTGGCACACTACCACTATCATATACCTATATCTATTACAAAACTGCAGCATGTCAGAATAGAGAACATGTAAATGCTTAAAAGGACCATTTGGTCAAGGTATTACTCCTCTGACTGTTTGCAGCATGTGCCCAGCAGTAAACCTTTCACATATGATGCAATTTAATACATACAAAGCATCATTTTCTAACAGGTCTGGTAGGAAAAAGTCCTCTGCAATGGTTGCTGCGACACTCGCCCTAGTAACATGCACAGGGTAGTGTAGCTGTTCTAATGCCACCGTTAATAAGGCAACAGGCATCACCGGTTTGCCAGTGCTGTCTTATCGCCACAATGCTTCAGAAGGGGATAAAGAACACCCCCTCCGAGTCCACAGTTCCTTTTCTTCCTGTGGAGCGCCACCTTGAATTTCCAATCAACTGTGTTCTTGACAAATGATTAAACCGTTCATTCACAACCATTATTACAACCATTTTTTCTTTCACATCAGGAGTATCAAAACTAGAAATATCAGATGAATATGCAACCCCTTTGACCTCTTCCTCTGTGCCTTGGTTTACGTGTGAAATAAAGTCAGTTCTCTTACTATGTGCTTTGCACTTAACCATTGCAATGGCTACTGGAGGTTGTAGTGCTTTAATAAGCCTGTCAAATAATGTGGCCTGTTGCACTGGAGTGTCGTCTGCACGGTTGTAGCCCCTCCTTTTCCAACGTGCTAGCCCTGCATGTATGGTTGACATCACCTAGGCTGTGGGATGTTTTTACCCATGCATCCAAGCCCTACAATAAAACTGTGCAGTACTGACATGGAAAACATCATGATGGCCAGAACTCCCCAGAGAGTGCACAGGGAAAACATGAAGAATAGGCTGCCACCCATTTTTGCCTATGTTGTGAGCGCAGGAGGACACTGCCTAAAACCACCAGTGGGCTACACACACAATAGCCTGAAACCATTGGGAATGGCAATGCTGATTGCCAAAAAAACAACTCAGAACTGTGGGGAATTCATTTTCTTAATCCCAAAAATGGTTGCATTACCAGTAATCACCACTATCAGAAAGCCGGCGTTTTAAAACCACCAGACTTTTGTGTAAAACTGAAGAAATGAAACAAAACCAGACCAAGGAAAGACTTGCTAAGAGGTGGATACAATGTAAAACTATATTCTGAAATGACTTGAAGGAAGTAATTATTTAATGTATATGTAAAAATTGTCAGTTTGATTTGAATGTAGAAAAACTGGGAACAAAAAGTGACATTTATCTGAAACCTGGCTTAATGAAACTGGATTCTGCCTGACAACTACCCCCGACAGGAGTTGAAACCTGCTCAGCCACTCTTCCCCTTGCCAAAATGAGTTGTCACCTCTCTGATTAGATTAGGGGTGGAGCAGCTGGGGACTACACGGAGTTGAACAAAGGCCTGTCCTGGACTCAGGCAAATGTTATATTGGGGGCGTCGTAAAAAAGTGGCTTCCTCTTAGGGGAAACTGGGAGGGGCAGTGCCTCTGCTAGCAGCTGAGCTTGGGGGAAGTGGATCAACCAGTTATTCCACCCTGTGATGTGGGAAGCTACACCCCTTTTTGACCAGGGCATAATTTTAAAAAGCTAGATAACTCATAGTGCGGACTTGTCAGAATTATATAAGTAATATCATTATTTTTGTGATTTTTCTGTGAACATTTTGAGAGGCGTTAGGACCCTGTGGTGTATTCTGGGGGGTTGCTAGCGGAAAATAGGGTCTCACTCCAAATGTCTGCATGTTAAAAATCTGACACTTCATCAATTAATGTCCATACTCCTTGCGCACATGTGTGTAATTTTGGTAAATGTCCGATATTGCAAAACCAGTTAAAAAGCGCAAAATGTTGTCATTTTTGAATGCAAGCCCCCAGGAAGATCAGAGGCGGACAAGCATGGGTCATAAGGAATATATAATGTGCACATGTAATTTCAACAAGTTGTATATCTGGGAAGGATGTATTTGAATCAAATATAGATTTGTGGGCAAACTGACCAGGGGAGGATCCTCTGACCCATAAACAGACTTCATCATGCTGACAATCCATTTCCTTCCCCCAATCATGGGAGAGGGGAGAATTGGGCCAATGACAAGTAGAGAGGGGCAGGCTTAGCTACGCCCAGGCACACACCCATTTTCAAAACACATAAAAAGAGACTGCTGGGACAGGTAGAGACATTCAATTCCATTTGCTGCGGAGCATGCTGACCGACGACTTCACATCCAGAGATCCAGACTTCAAATCCATCAATCCCCAAAGACCAGAACTTTACTTCAGAACTTCAAGCAAGGGCCTAAACCCACAAACTGAGAACTCTTCTCAGCAGGCCTCAGCAACCTTAAAATCATTTGCAAACTCTTCCACAGCCGGGCGAGCTGTTTGAATTCTTTTGCCAAGAACAATTGCCAGAGACCAGACCAGAGATCTAGAGTGACCCAGACCGCTCTGAGCAGGACCAGAGAGCTGACCCAGATCACCGTGAAGTGCCGAGACCAGAACCGGAGTCCAGTCCAAAACCTGACCAGATCCGTGGCAAGGCCTATTTCAAATTTATATTGTGAGTACCTACCAGAACTGTGCAGAACCAATCTCTTACTTAAAATAATCTAATCCAAACTATTTTAACCTAAGTAGAACTGCCTCCTAGAAATCGTGTCATCTGTCATTTTTAGAGCTACACAACTGTCACCTGTCAATTCTGCAGCTGCAAGCTGTCACCTGTCATTTTGAGTTTTACTTTAAATCCGAAAAACGACCTTTACAAAATCATATCTCTGGAACCGTTTGTCCTAGGAACTTGGTGTAACTTTCCCTTGAAAGCTTAGAATCTCAGATTTCCAACGAACCTAGAACCGACTTGCTACTCCTTATACATTTGCCGTAATCACGATTCACGCACTCGCGAATTTTGCCGCGATTTGCGATCTGGCCTGATGTCTTTACCTGTAAAAAGATAGCAGCTTTTTGCTTTCCTCTGCTAAAAATTTGTTTGCCTCTTAATAACCATCCCTGAATCATTGCTAGAGTGAGCCTGAGCTCATCCCAAGTATCTCTCACTCAGCCTGAACCTCCTAAAGGGAATTAAAAGCATTTTCAGCATATTTCTCACTTCATTGCCACCACATTCAAAGCACTTGGGCCTGTGTTTTAAAACTCATACCGGTTTTCTCTAAGCTTGCTGGGGGGGAACTGAATTTCGTATTGTATTTGATTGCATTCCTGAGAACTGTGTGCTCCTCTTTCCATCTACTTCCATTTCTTACATTGCATAGGGGAGGGGGGTGAATTGCCAGAGAAAAAGTGATTATCTTATCTTTTGCTAAAATCATCTCAAGTATTTCTGTACTGCATTTTATTCCTCATTGCTTTTCCCTTGAAATCATAAAAGTATTTTTGCTACTTGATCCATCCTATACTAACTCCTCATTGATTATAAAGAAGTGTGCTAGTGTCAGATTACCCATTGTTGATTAACATTATATTTATAAGGGCGATATCGATTATTAATTTATTATAAAAGCGTGGTATCTATATTTTGTTTTATTTCTCAAATAAACCTTTTAAACTTGCAAAACAGAACTAATTCTTGGCTCAGTGGGATCAGGGAGATTCTAAGAGAGGGGTGTTATATAGGGGTAGTCATCCAGAACTCATGAACTGGACATAAAGATATATCAATAAGGGTTTCCATTCAGTATCCCAGACTAGGCATTGACTTAGCTGTAGTTTTGGATTGAATCCTCTTACAAGACGGAGTCACTGTACACCATCACTTCCTGCGACAATAAGCACCACCAATTCTGAAGCCTGTGCTGAAAATTGAGACGGTGGCCCCACACTTGCTACTTCTTCAAATTCCCTGTTAGCTCTGTGACTTACCACAGCTGAAATTGAATGCCTTTCTCCATAAGTTTGATTAAGATTCGAAGACTCATCAATAAAGAGAACCTCCCCCGCTGCTAAAGCATTCTCTTTTACCCTTGGGATTTCGTCATAGAACTCATAGTTAGAGCAATTGTGCACTTGCTCATCCACTGCCAGTGGTTTGGCTACAAATATGGCAGGATTCGCCATTTTACACCTGAATATTTTGATCACTGGATTCGATATAAGTACCTCATAAGTAGAAGCTCTTTGAGACATCAGTGAACCCTTAGGTTTCTCCGAAACAGAAAACAAAGCATGCTCATCAAATAAAGTCATGGAACACCGCATCACTATGCTTGCAGACTTCTCGATAGCAAACACGGCTGCTGCGAATGATTGTTTGCAAGTAAAGTGACCCCTCATAACTGGGTCTAATATCCCACTATAATATGCTAGGGGTTTGAATCCAAATGTGGTTCTCTGTGTGAGTACTGCTGTCATAACTGTTCCATTTGTGTGCGAAAACAAAAAGAACTGGGAAAAATTGGGAAAACTGGAGCTGTGCAAATTGCTTCTTACAATTCGTCAAATCATTCCTCTGTCCATTCATGTCTTTTCCTTATTCACCTGTGCTTTCTTCAGAGCCTGCAAAAGGGGTCTCCTATATGAACTATAAACAAATTCCCTCGCTCTGACAAAATTGCACAGTCCCAAAAATTGCAGCATTTGGTTTATCGTGTGCGGTTTTGACATTTTCATAATATCCTCAGCTCTTTCAGGTGTAACTTTCTTTCCCTCATGCAAGATTATCTGACCTATGTACAACACCTCTTTCTGACAATATTGCAATTTCTACTTATCTACTTTGTATTCTTTGTTTGCTAGAATAATCATCGGCTGAATCAAATCTTGTCTGCACCCTTCCTCTGTTGTGCTACAGATTAAAATATCTACTTATTACAGCATAATACTTGGCAAATCAATACTGCTCAGGTCCATCTACAGGACCCTATTAAAGATTGATGGAGACTCACAGTACCCCTGGGGTAAATGTATACTTTTTAACTTGGTCTGACGGAACATAATGATGTAAGAGCTTGGGAATCTTTTTGCATTGGGATTGAGAAAAACGCATTTTTCAAGTCAATCACGGTAAAATATTGTGCTTCTAGTGGAATACTGCATAAAATCATTGCATGATTCAGACCTAGAGGAAACTCTGCCTCTATAATATGGTTAATCGGCCTCATGTCATAAAACTCTTTGCGATGACCTGGTGGCTTTTTTTATTAGCAAAGTTAATCACATACACAAGCAGATTCGCCCATCCTGCTCCCCCATTCTTAAGCAGAAGACTCTCCCTCGCCTATCTGACCCTAACTGGTCAGTATTTCCCATATTCTCAATTCAGGAGGTGGAGCTTGCTATTGGTCATTTTAAGTCTCCCTCGTCTGCTGACGCTATTCCTTTGAGAACATTAAAAGAAATCACTCCGCAAATTTCCACATGGATGACAGAAGCAGTTAATGACTCCTGCCAAACTGAATCCATCCCTTCAGAGTTTAAACAAGTGAGTGTTATCCCTCTTATGAAAAATCCTTCTTTGGACCACTCACTGCCTGCACATTTTCGATCCCATCTCATTTCTGACCTTCTTTATGACCTTGTTGGAATCTCTTATTTCCCCTCTTCTCACCTCTTTCTTGGAGCATTCATCTTTTTTTAATCTGTTCCAATCTGGTTTCCATCCCGGTCGAGGGACAGCGAGCATCCTGGTTTCAGTGCATGATGATCTCTGTTTACTGCCTGACAGAGGCAGGGTGGGAGCCCTCATTTTGTGGATTTATCAGCTGCATTCGATACAGTTGACCATCAGGTATTATTGGATCGTCTTCAAGTGGCTGGACTTTTGGGTCAGGTCTTGGCTTGGTTCACCTACTTCTTGGCTGACGAGAGCCAAACATTGATGCTCACTTCTTTCTTCTCGGCCGCTTCTTTCTTACTGTGTGGGGTCACAGAGGGATCGGCCTTGTAGCCTTATCTTTTCAACATCTATATTCAGCCTCTGGTCTTTCTCATTCACTATCACAGTTTTAGGTGCCACTCCTATGCTGATGATACGCAAATCATTGTCCGCTTGTATTCTATCCAACCGGGCCCAGTGTCTCAGCTTAGGGGTTGCCTATTGGCCGTGTGTAAGTGGATTGACAGCAACTGGCTGATGTTAATTGTGACCAAGACGGAGGTACTGATGGTGTATCCCCGCCCGGCTATCACTCAAATGCTTCTGCCCCTGCTTCGGCCTGGTCTCCAGCCTTTTGGCCTACTGAGCTTGGTCTTTGCCCTACCCCAGTGCCGGAGGTCAAAAATCTGGGAGTGATTTTCTCAGCATCTCTGTCTATGAACGCTCAAGTTGGGACTATCTGTAGGGCTGGATTCTTTCAACTTCGAGTTCTTTCTAAAGTCTTACAGTTTCTTCCTATCCAGCTCAGGTACGCTGGATTACTGTAACTCTCTTTTTTTGGCCCAGCCTTTGTACCTTCTTCATCACCTGAAGCTCCTCCAGAACTATGCAGCAAATATTTGTACAGGTAAACAATATGGTTGCCACATTTCTCCTATTCACAGGTCTTTAAACTGGCTTCCTGTCCTTCAGCGGGTTCACTTTAAATTGCTGATGATAGTCCACCAGGCTTTTTATGGATCAGTCGCTGAATACATACAGGAAAAGTTCTGTCCTTATATGCCTTCCAGCGAACTACGCTCCAAAGGCTCCTGTCTTCTTCCGATCCCCCGCTATCAGTTTGAGAGTTTTGGTGGCCGCTCCTTTTCTGTAGCGGACACTAAATTATGAAATTCTTTGCCTGTATCACTTCGGACCACCAAAAATCATCTTACCTTTCATTGGCTGTTAAAGACGTACCTGTTTTAAAATACTTATTTTTGCTAGCTAGTCTTTAAAACATCATGTATCATTCTTAGCGCCACGATGCTTCGGTGTGCATGTGCTTTATAAATATATATAATGTAACACAACTCTAGGACTGGTAGAGACCAACCAACAATTTTTGGGACGTCAGGGGAAGACTTTAGGGGTTGCTTGTGGAGACGATTTATATATAGGCAGAAAAGTAGGGACGCTTGTTAGGCAAAATCACCTGCAGTATACTTTGGGAACACTACAGGCAATTAGGACTACAACTGTAAGCACAATTTCACCTTTGGTACAAGCCCGTACTACACAGTAAAGTGGTAGCAATGGCTGAGCAGCCAGACTTATCTCAACAGTTTAAGTGAGCAGTAGAACAAGTTACACAAAGGACCAACAAGTACAGTGATTCAAATATACACTTGTTCAAGGTTTCTTGGTAAAAAATATACATTTATTTATCTAGTCAGTTAGAAAACATTACACTAGCATAAGCAGCTCAACATCACAGACTAATAAACCACAAAAACACAACCAGTAAGTAAATGAACAAGTTTAGCTCCAATGAATTGGGAGCAAAATGGCACCTCAGATACTTATTAGGAGTAAAAAGACAAGGTTATCAGAATAGACAGCCCAAATACATTAATAGGCAGAGCAGAGGGTTTCAGATAAATACAACCAGCAATTCTTCTCAATAGGCCTGGGCCAAAGTCAATGGTTCAGAGTCTCTGGTATAGGATAGCACAGTTCTGGTTGATAACTGTTAAGTCTTTGCCACAGAGATTAGAAGAATTTGGCTAGGCAAAAATTTTGATGAACATTAAGGTAAGGACATGCCTTTGTAGTTGAGGAAAGTTTCACACATTTTATCGTTGGCCAAAAAGATGTTCGGACCGCGTTTGCACAGTACCTTGTCAATGAAGAAGAGCTGTAGCTGAGGCAGTTGTTCCTGGCAATTTGAGCAGATCTCGCTGTTCCTGAGATGTAGTCATGGGGACAATAAGGAGGACGTCGGGAGGTTCCTGCACTGCCCTGGGATAGTGCTAAAAGCTTCAGCAAAACATTGGTTTAAGGTGTGAAAACCGTGAAGTCCAAAAGCTGGTTTCCTTCCCTCTGGCTATCCGGTTTTCAACAGCACTCTGATAAAAATTCGACCAGATGGGGACGGTGTTGAGGTGGCTTGCGAGTTGGTTGTTCCCACCAAACTCAAGGGAAGAATTTAACCTTGAAGGGCTTCTCTGTCGATGGAGTTTCAGGCAATTCAGACCTGCAGCAGGGCTTCACCAGTCATCCAGGAGTTTCAGCAGTCCTCTTCCTTCAGCTCGTCTTCGGTTCTTTCATTCCAGTGATCAACTCTGCTTTCCAAGTCCCAGAGACCTGCTTTTAAACAGTTTTCCACTATTCATTCCAGCCTGGCTGTAACTCACACAACAGGGTGGCTGTCCTTGCCGGACATCCAGCCAGCCAATCACGCCAGAGTGCATTCAGGTCTCCTAGGAGACTAAGCACATGGAGTTTCGGGCACCTCCCTCACATCCTGTCCACCCCAGACACTCAGGCGCCACAGGAGGGCTTCAGCACTGAAGTCCGCCAAATGCCAACAAACAAAGGGACCAAACATGGTTTGGCGCACAGAAACAAAAACAAGAAGGACCTTTCCTAAAAGAAATTGGCAAAACAAGATGACCAGAGTCTGTTTTTACATTGTTAGCGGTTGAGAAAAATCATGGTTGTTTGATCTAAACCATTGCTACCAATCATTTAAAGTAGGAAAGGGTAACCTTTTATTGTTTACTGGGAAGCTAAGCAACCCCTCCAGCACTCTAGGGGAAGATAGGGTGGTCTGGGCAGTAATATAAAGAGATTAGTAAAGTCAATTTAACTTTACATGCTCTGGAAGATGGTAGTCAGTCCCAGAGAAGGTATTTAAACCTTGGGAAGTCTGAAAGACAACCCTGTGCCACTGCACTGAAGGTGCTGTGTTACACAAAGAAAAGGATGATGCCTATGGAGTTGTTTTAAAACTCCATAACCAAAGAACACAATGGTAAAACACATATCAAAATACATGAACAAATGGAAAAAAGGTTCACACTCTTTTCAAGTAAAACAAATCAAATCCTAGAAACCCAGCAAAGTTGCTGGGGGTCTCAAAAGGTAAGGGAAATTAGCACATATTGAGAATTCTCCATAACACTGCCCCCCCGACTAACAGCCAGGAGGATTTAATCCACTCCTGAATGAATCTCTGTACTCCAGTCGGTCAAACATCCTGGAGAGACCATCAGCATTTTGGTGGTGACACCCAGACCTGTGTTCAATGGTAAAATCAAACCCTTGTAGGCTGATTGACCATCTCAGTAGTTTTGGGTTTTCCCCTTTCATTTGCATCAACCATCTCAAGGGTTAGTGGTCAGTGTGAATCACAAAAGTAGATCCATACAAGTATGGTCTAAACTTCTTCAGTGACCATACAATAGCAAAGCACTCGCGCTCAATTGTTGCCCACCTTGTTTCTGGTTCCTTCAGCTTCCTGCTGATGAAGCAAATGGGGTGCTCCCTACCTTTCTCATCCAGTTGACTAAGGACTGCACCTATACCTGTATTTGAAGCATCTGTCTGCACAATGAAGGTTTGGTTATAGTCAGTAGTTCTTAGGACTGGAGCTTGACAAAGGGCTTTCTTTAGGCCTTCAAATGCTTGAGTGCACTCCTCATTCCACCTGACCTTTTTAGGGAACATGGGAGAGGAGATCACATTCAAGGGAGAAGCTATGGTCCCATAGGTCTCAATGAAGTTCCTATATTACCCAGTGAGGCCTAGTAATGCTCTCACTTGGGTTTGAGTAGTAGGGCTGGCCCAGTTTTCTACAGCTTGTACTTTGCTAGACAATGGCCTGATTTCACCTCCTCCTACCTCATGTCCAAGGTAGACCACTTTACTCTGAGCAATTTGACATTTACTAGACTTTATGGTCAGATGGGCCTGCTCAAGAGCCTGCAAAACATATCGTAAGTGGTCAATATGTTCTTTCCAAGTAGGGTTGAACACTGCAATGTCATCCAAGTATGCCATGCAGAAGTCCTCCATCCCATTCAGAATTTGATTAACTGTCATTTGGAATGTAGCAGGTGCATTCTTTAGTCCAAAAGGCTTTACCTTAAACTATTAGAGGCCTCCATGGGTTAAGAAAGCAGTTTTCGCCTTGGCAAGGTCTGTCAGTGCTATTTGCCAATAGCCTGAAGTGAGATCAAATGTACTGAGGTACTTGGCTGAACCAAGTTTGTCCAACAGTTCATCTGTCCTTGGTAAAGAGTGGACATCAGTCTTGGTGACTGCATTAAGTGCTCTATAGTCCACACAGAATGTCAACTCCTTGGATCCTGCCTTTGGTACGAGAACAACTGGACTAGACCATGGACTGGTAGAGGGCTCTATTACCCCGAGATCAAGCATCTTGTTGACCTCCTCCTTTATGTGGGATATTACATGATCTGACATCCTGTAACCTCTGTTTTTAACAGGTAAACATTCACCAGTTTGAATATCATGCTGGCCCCAAAGGGTCAAGCCTGGTGATAGTGAAAACAGGGAGGCAAACTGATTTAACAGTAACTTGCACTCCTCCAGTTGTTCAGGTGTCAAATTAGAAGAGAGATTAACTCCTTCAAATTTCTCATCTAAAGGCTGGCCTCTGAGTAGGTCAGGTAGAGGTTCACCCTCCTCCTCCTCTTGAGCTGAAGCTAGAAGCAAATCTCCCACTTCTGGTCTTGAGACATAAGCTTTTAGACCGTTGGTGTGAAAGACTCTGGGAGCTTCCTTAGGATTGCCTAAATCCACCAGATAGTTGACCTCTCCAAGTTTACCCACAACTTTGAAGGGTCCTATCTATTTGTCCTGTAAGGCCCTGTGCCTTGTAGGTTCCATAACTATAACTAGCTGGTCTTGAAAAAACTCAACCATGTTGGCCTTCTGGTCATGCCAATGGTTTACCAGAGCCTGACCTGATTTCAAGTTGTCTGATGCTTCTGCCATTATGTGTGACATTCTCCTCCGGAGACCTATCACATAGTCAGTGACTCTCACTGGCTTGGGTGAAGGCGCACTCTCCAACCCCTCCTTAATTAGGACCAAGGGGCCTCTAACTGGATGGGCATAAAGAAGTATGAAGGGACTAAATCCAACTCCCTCCTGAGGGACTTCTCTATAAGCAAAGAGAAGTCATAGCAGTAGAAGGTACCACTTTTTTCTAAGGGGTTCCTCTAAAGCACCTATCATGCTCTTCATTGTGTGGTTGAACCTCTCTACCAATCCATTTGTCTGAGGATAGTAGGCAGTTGAGATATTTTAAGTCATTCCACAGTTTTTCCACATGGCCTGCATTTAGTGGGACATAAAAGTTGACCCCCTGTCAGAGATAACTTCCTCAGGAAAATGTACTCTGGTAAAAATATCAAATAGGGGCTTAGCAACAGCCTGAGCTGTAACAGCCCTCAAAGGTATAGCTTCAGGATACCTAGTAGCATGGTTTACTACAGCCAGGATAAACCTGTTTCCTGAAGATGTGGGAGGGTCTAAGGGACCAACAATGTTGATTTCTACCTTCTCAAAAAGCGACTCCCACCACTGGGAGAGGCACCAATGGTGCCATATTCTTGGCTCCACTCTTGCCAGAGGTTTGGCAAGTGTGACAGCTCCTACAGAATTATCTACATCAGACCCAAACTTAGGCCAGTAGAAATATAGTGAGATTGTTTCCTTGGTCTTCTTAAAACTTAAGTGACCAGCCAAAGTTATCCCATAGGCTAACTGTGGGAACTGGAGTCTGCTTTCAAGAGGCACTAGAAGTCTCTGTAGTCCCCTGGGATAGACTCAGTCAGTTCACTGTAGAAGAGCCCATCTTCCCAGTACAACCTATGCTTCCCTGGCTCTTGCCCATCCAGCTGGGATGTTGGCGAAGACCTTCGAAGACAGGTTTTCGAAGACCTTCGAAGAACTGTTGGCAAAGACCTTCAAGAATAAGACACTCTCTTTGACCTCTGCTGAAGTCTGCCCTACAGGTTCCACCTTCTGCCAGTAAAGACTGCAGCTCAGGGTGGTCTGCAGGATCCAGATCACCAACAGGAGTACGGTCCTCTTCCAGCTCTGATTTCTCAGCAGCTGATTCAACCACACAAAGTCGTTCCACACACTCAGCCTCAGCTGGTGGAGGAGTCACAGGTGTGACTTTGGACAGTCCTCTCAGGAATGTCCTAGTTGGTAGCACATGAGTGCTCGCTGGTTTCTTCCTGGAGGTTTTAGGTTGCCCCTTTTCCTTCTTCTTTTTAGAAATTGCAGTCAGTAAGTCCTAAGGATAGGAAGTTATAGTTTCCTCTATAATCTTCTCTGGAGAGCCCCTTATGGTACGCTCTCTGGCCTCCCTAGTCTGCTCCTGTTTCTGTTTTCTGGGAGGCCTGTGGGTGCTTGATACAACTCCAAGAGTTTTTAAGTCATTCCTCAAAAGGACTATCCCAGGTACTTCACTCTGCACACTTACAGGTATCTTGACATCATGTCATTGCACTGGATGAGAGCAGGTAACTGTGGAAGGATTTGGACAGGGCCTCCAGCAAGCTTAGTTATGAATGTGGGTGCCTTAGCAACATCCTCTTCCTTGAAGAATGATTCATCAACTACAGTTATGCCGGCCCCAGTGTCTCTGATGGCAGGGGTCTCCTGACCATTCACACACACATTGTCTTTGTAATACTCTTTAGTATTGTCTGGAATAGAGTTATACACATCTAAGTTATGTTGTTCCCACAGACCCAGGGACATTAAAGAAACATTGGCTGAGACTTTCATGGGTTTCTCAGCCAGTAAGTGAAAGTTTCCACTTGCCATTGGTAGTTCATCCACTGTGGAGAAGGCTAAGGAGGCAGTGTGGACCCCTGAAGGTTTTCCGTTACACCTGGGATCCCCTTTCACATGGCCAGTTGACCCACATGCACAATGTTTACCAAATGTCTTTATGAATGGGAGTTTGTTCTGACCTCCTTCTGGTTTGTCACCAGGAGGTACACTAGCCTGATTTGGTTTCCCTTGGGGCTTACCTTGGTAGGTTTGTGGCCCTCTTCTGGAGTGGGAGTATTAGAATTCTCTTTGGTATCTTTCTTGTGCTGCTTCCCCTCATCCTTCTTCTGAGTTGTCCCACAATCCTTGTGAGTAGCCCTGTTGGCAGCCCTTGCTAACTTTGGAACAATGTCCTTACAGTCAGCCAAGTGCTGTCTCAGCTCAGGAGATCAGGCATCATAAATACATTCCAACATAAACAGTTTTCTCATACCTTCATAAGTGTTCACTCTGTAACCCTTACATTCCCCCAACTCCATTATCACATCAGTTGCAACAGGGGGAAGCCTATAAAAAAGCCAAGGAATCCACTGATTCCCTGTAATGTCTTCAATCCCATGGATACATTCAAAAGCAGCCAACCAATACAAAATATCAAGCTTACCCTCATACATACTTACTGCATCTTTGGGCATGCAAATCCTCTTAGGACTGGACAACCTAAAGACTCTGGGAGAGAACCAGTTTCAAGAGACATTTTTTTCATTTCAAGTGCATGATTCAATTCTATTTCTCTGAGTCTAAGCTCTTGATGCTTGCTTTCAGTTTGAGCTTGGATCCTTTTAAATTCTAACTCAAGTCTCAATTTTTCTAAAGAGACAAATTCAGGGCATAGGTTTGGACCTGATGGGGTCCTTGTGGTCAAAGGTTGAGGCCTATGAGCAGGTAGAGGTAAGACAGGGCCTACATTCTGAGACTCTTCTGCCTCATCTACAATTTTAGAGCTGGGCTCTGACATTTTATCATCGTCATCAACATTTTCCATACTTGCTGCAGGAGTGGTGGTTTCAGACCCACTCCTCAGACATTTGTATTCTAACAAGTTTTCTATTAATTCAACCTTTTTACCCTTTACAGTGAGATTCCTAGCTTTACACATATCTCTCAATTGATCAACAGTTAAAGTCACTAGGGTCTACTGTTTGTAGCTTTCCATATTTGTCATGATAAAACAATGGCTTTACTAGTGTTGCTTAGCCTTGGGAGGTTTATTTGAAAAAGGTAAAAGTAGCACTCTAAATGTCACAAGTATAATTTATCCTCACCGCTGTACACCAGCGTTAGGCAGAATCACCTGCAGTACCCTTTGGGAACAATACAGGCAATTAGGACTACAAGTGTACGCACAATTTCGGATTTGGTAAAAGCCAGTACTACACAGTAAAGTGGTAGCAATGGCTGAGAACAATTACACAAATGACCAACAAATACAGTGATTCAAATACACACTTATTCAAGGTTTCTTGGTAAAAGAATATACATTTATTTACTCAGTCAGTTAGAAAACATTACACTAGCACAAGCAGCTTGATATCACACACTAATAAACTACAACAATACTACCGGTAAGTAAATGAACAAGTTTAGCTCCAATGAAGTGGGAGCAAAATGGCACTCCAGATACTTATTAAAGGAGTAAAAAGACAAGGTTATACGAATAGACAGCCCAAATACATTCATAGGCAGGGCAAAGGGTTTCAGTTAAATACAACCAGCAATTCTTCTCAATGGGCCTGAGCCGAAGTCAATGGTTCAGAGTCTCTTGTATAGAACAGCACAGTTCTGGTAGATAATGGTTAAGTCTCTGCCACAGAGATTAGAAGAATTTGGATGAGGCAAAAAGTTTGACGAATATTAAGGGAAGACAAGCATTTGGAGTTGAGGAAAGTTTCATGCACTTTCTCGATGGCCGAAAAGATTTCAGGACCGCATTTGCACAGTACCTTGTCAATGATGAAGAGTTGTAGCTGAGGAAGTTGTTTGTGGCAGTTCGATCAGATATCGCTGTTCCTGAGCTTCAGTCATGCGGACAAGAAGGAGGACATCGGGAGTTTCCTGCACTGCCCAGGGATGAGGCCAAAAGCTTTAGCAAGACGTCAGTCTAATGTGTGAGTGCCTTAAAGTCCACAGGCTGGTTTCCTTCCCTCTGGCTATCTGGTTTTCAAAAGCATTCTGATGAAAATTTGACCAGACGGGGATGGTGTCCAGTTGCACAAAGAGAAGCAGCGCTTTGCAAATGAAATTCCAAAAAGCGCCTTTAAATAACATTTGCTTTGTTACTAAAAACACCAAAATGTCTATAACACAACACTTTTCAACATTCAAAATCTTGCTTGCCGCTAAAATTCATGTAATCTAACGAAGCCCTTCGAACATACAAAGTCCTAATGTGAAGAGCAAAACATTCATAAAACAAACTAGATTGCCTGTAAACTGACAGCCCCTGTCAGAATCTGGGTGCAGTACCCTGTGCTACCTGATTAACAGCCCTCAGATAAGTTACTGATGAAACGTTAAAGTGATCTAAACTAAAAGGTCTGCCTGATTA
Organism: Ambystoma mexicanum; assembly: GCF_040938575.1. Taxonomy (NCBI): domain Eukaryota; kingdom Metazoa; phylum Chordata; class Amphibia; order Caudata; family Ambystomatidae; genus Ambystoma; species Ambystoma mexicanum. The sequence goes on along the minus strand of NC_090926.1, from coordinate 702,076,364 downwards.
GCCAACATAAAAAGGATTGTGGCTAAAAAGAACACACATCTCAGTTGCTTTTATCCCACAGAGTTAAAGCTAAGAAAGTAATGTATTTATGTTTGATGCAACAAATGTGGTTTTTCCTGGTTTTTAATTAAGAATACATTAGCTTGGCTGAGCTGCAACCCTTTGGAAGTGGACAAACAGGTTTCTCATAGGGGGAGGGATATCCTCTCAACTGAAACTCACGGGGAGATGATAATTGTGGGGTAACACAGACGTTTGTCTACAGAAAGAGAATGAACAATTGCAGGCCCTTCAGCCCAGGAAACGGAGGTGTGAGAGGGCCGTAAATGGCTCCTGGAAGGAACAAACAAGGAGGGGGATGCTCCTGGACTCCAGTGAGAGAAAAAGGGGCATACCATTTTCTGCTAAGCATGAACAAAGAACAATTCTTAAAGACTCATAACTTGTGATTCAAAATGGTGAAAAATATACCAAGGACACATCTGTTAGTCTAATTTTTGGCTGCACGTTTTAAGAGGCGGCAGAACCGTGTAAAATGTTCGGGACAGGAATGGCAATATATGTGGTTTTATGTGAAATGTATGAATCCTAGAATTGTGAACATTTACACACACATCCCTATGTTAAACACACACATTTGTGGAAATTTGCATAAAGTTCGGGAATTGCGTTCATAGCAAAAAGGACAAAATTCTGTAGAAAGTTGAAACAAGACCCCACAGCTGCGAGATTTTGAGGAACATATGCTACATAAAATATGACATCTTTGTGTGTGATTTGTGTAAAAGGGACCAATGTAGAAATGTGTATTTAGTATAAAATCTGATTTTGAAACCAGTAGCTAAAGGGAGGTTTCTAAGAACTGTAAAGCACACCATGAAATGTGACATCATCCGGCCTTGATCCAATCACTCAAATGCAAGGCGGAGATGAAATTTTGACCCAATGTCAGCTCACAGGGGAAAGCTTAGTTAAGCCGGCCCATACACCCTTTTTGTGATGTCATTTGAAAGGATAAATAGAGACAGCTGACAACACATAGGGACTTACTGATTCATTCACTTTCCTGATTTCGGTGAAGCACTCTGATCCAGCATTCTACATCCAACTTTAACATCCTTCCAGATCCAGATGCCAAGATTCTTGCAAGAAGTAGAGAACTATTGAGTTGCTGCAAGGCCTAAATCTTCAAACTTATTCTTGCTACCCAGTGAAGCGCTGTGGTGTGAGAAGGCCTTTTGAACTAGTATCCTGAAATTCTCTGGCTTGCTACCACCAGGCTTGCCTGGGGAACTCGATATCCAGCTGCTTGAAGTATCCACAATCAAGAAGAGAGATTCTGTGCAAATCCGGTGACCGGCCTAGCTGATCCGATCCTGTGCCCGATGTGCTGTTCTTCCTAGACAAGATCCAATCCATGACCACAACTGACGTTCCAATTTAATAACTTATCCTGTGAGTATTAATAGGAAGAACTGTGACCCATAGTATATTTGCATGGTCTTATCCCAATCTCACACCCATCCTATCTTTCATTCAGAACCATAGTGTTGCTAGAACTATCTTTGCGCTGACTCTTTTTTCATCTGAAGCAGTAGAGTATCCACAACTGGTGGGTTACGCTGATCACGTGACTGTAAGATCCATCTGTGGCATTTGCTTTTTAATAGTCATAATCTATTGTAATCAACCCATCTGTAATTTTCTGTTTTCAATTCTCGCGCCTATTTTACAAAAATGACCTTTACTAAAACCTCTATAACTCCCCCAGTTTTTGTGAAAGAAACAGAATTTCAACCCCTACTCGTACCTAACATCCTTAGCTATCCAGAGAACCCATTGCAAAACAGTGTGATTCTCCCATTATAGCGAATATCATGTAAGGAAATGTTTGCTGCGATTTTACATTCTGAGAAATTTTACACGTGTGAAATAGCTTTAAATTGTTTCTGACTTGGACTTTGAGATTTCTATTGTTTTCCTTTGACTAAACCATTGCTTGTGAATGTGCGCAACTGTTCAAAGCAGCTCCCATAGGAATTTATAACAAATTACGTTTTTTTTTTTACCACAATTGGTGTTTTTGCTCAGTCAATTCCAAAGATGAATTCAAAGCCATTCAGACAGCTGAAAAGTCCATTCCGTTTTTCTCCTGTGTTTGAAGGGGGAAGGTGGGACCGATATTCTCTTTGATTTGTGCTATTCCTGAATACCTGCTCTCTCCTACCATCTCTTTACATTGCTTATTGGGAGGTTGAGGGGGGTTGAAGGGGGAACTCCTAACCATATTGCCATCTGTTCTACACCAATTCCAAAGTATTCTTTTCTGTACTGCATTTGTTTTTGTGCTAATTCCTTGATTCCTAGTGTATTAAAGATATTATTCAGTGTTATGTCACCCCATTGGTGATTATTGTTTACCTATTAAAATCTATTGTGGTTAAATTTTAAATACATAAATAAATATTTACGTTTGCAAACTAGCCTGATTCCTGGTTCAGTGTGACCGGGGGAGTTCCAGGAGAAGGGTGTGATATGAGTGGTATATCGTTCAGAATATTGAACTTATAGATACAAATAAATAAGGCTTTCAATTGCGCACTACATGCTGGGCGGGACTTGGGTGTGTGGCGAATAGACATCACTTACAACCACCAAACTCAGAATGAGCCTCATTGTACTGAGGCTTACGGCCTCAGTACAAGTTTGGTAGTGATGCCACACATAACACCGCCAAACTGAATTAACATTACCATACGTGGTAATGATAATTCTCTTCTGCAGTATTTAGTTAGAATGTAATCCTCATGTTCAAACTCTGTTGTATTCATTTGGGGGCCCATAATATTACTACATGTGGTGATACTGCATACTATCATTTTAAGCAGAGGTAATAACTCCACTAAAAACCCGATGCATTACACATATGGGATACTCAAAACCAATACAAGTGGTTATGTCATTCCAAAATTCCGTCTGTTTTACTGTTATCCCAAAACTAACATGAAGCCCTTGGAGTTTTGTGGGAAATGAAGAAAGCATCCTGCTGGTAAGTAGAGGAAGCAGATCAGCAACCCGTCACCACTCTGGAACGTACCCAATAGCAGTAAGTTTATAGACACGTAAGAGACCCTTTAGAAAGAACCGCATGGATCACCCACACATTCGCCAAATGGTTCCTAAAGCCCTCATATACACTTTGCGTATGTCAAACAAGCCCTCTCATTCTTGATTCTCATCACATGCAAGACACTACACACGATGCTTCCTATAACGAGAACAATACATGGTGAATACAACAGAATGCAAGCAATCAATGTCAGAAATGTACCTAGCAACAACAAAAGAATCTATATGCATTCCGCAACCATCAAGTATTTACTCATTTCCCAAGGATTACAAGCCTTTAACCAGGAAGCAACTCTCGCTCTGCCTGCAGAGAACATATGAAAAATCACCTCCTAACTAAAAGGGGTGCATTTTCGCATGTTCCCCAACCATCCCGTCCAAAACACATCAGAATGCCCACACATCCAGGAAAAACCAATCACCCTCAGTTACGAAAAATGTGCCCGTGGCACATTTGAAAATCAAACACACATCCTCTTCCTCGCAGAACCTTTTAAAGAACCACCTGATAGGAAATGAAACTCACACAACATAATACCCCACTGAAAAACAGACGTGCACTGCAAGGCAACAGTCATACTCAAAGCATGTAGATGTGTAGGCTAATTGCTGCCATGCCACAGTGGGAACATGTATTAATACAATAACAAGGGGTAACTGAAACTAAACCCCTGGCTACCACAAACCAACTAACGATAGCACAAATAAACCTGGAATGAATGCCAATTTGCTGCAGACATTTGGAATGTGCACCCGTTCGCTTCAAATAACTGTAATGCATGCCCATTTGCCTCTGACAACTAGGATGTGCATAAACAAAATCCACAAACCATTGCTTGTTAGCCATGAATCCGGAAAACAACATCACCCCACTCTAGAATACACAATAACCACAAGAAGCGAACATTGCATACACCAGAAACTAGACTTACAAAACAATATGCTTAAGAAAGTAAGAAAATTATATAGCTGGCACCAGAATTCCCATGAAATGAGAAATGCACTTTAAAGATGTTCCAACTTCATACGACTATGAACGTAGAATAATTCGGTGAAACAACTCAATAATGCTAAATAGTGACATTGGAAAATATTTAGTAAACCTCGATATTTCACGTGACACACACAGTACAAGGATATGCAGGCGGCACTGCATGCAACAAAACATGCATGACATTGAAAATGTACTAGAGATCAACCATAGGACATGTAAGTGAATTGCACAGATTCCCAAGGCATATGATACTTCCCCCATTACACGTAAATAGCCACAATCCGTGCCATTGTCATAAGCATTCTAAAAAGTATAACAAGCTTGTAAACAATGGAAACAAATCTCATCACAATTAATGGTGGTATAATGTGACACACTATGCAAGTCTGTATTGACATTTAGTAATAAATAAAGTACGTAAAGTGCTTACAATGAGTGGTATTTTTAAATAGTTAAATAAGTAACCGTGCCGTGGTAACCTACATATATATTCTGGTTACCAATTATGAACACACAGCACACTGTTATTGAACAGCTCGCTGCAAACTGGCAACATAAAAACGAAGCAGCTAAACAGCACTTGTATCTATCCACACGCATTTCATCATTATTATGAAGATCACGTGGTGCCTATAGAAAGCTACAATTGAAGATGCTTAAAACTATAGGAAACATCACTGGGCACCCCTGTGAAATTGACCTGTACAGCCACTGAGCGCTTGGTTACATGTAAATGTCCTGTGTGCATGCAAATTAATAAAGGTACCCTCACAAGTGCCTGTCCATAAAAAAAGACTCGTTGATGTGGGCAAAAAAGAATGTCCAGTACCAAAACTCGCAGTCCTTCCATATCAACAATAGTCGAAGTGTTCGCAAAGAAGTAGTGGAACTATGTTCCCTGCTGGCCTGCCCCCGCTTCCCACAAACCACATCGCCAATCCCCCTCCCAGGCGCAATCAAATCCCCCAAACAAACACAAGGGACTGTTCAGTGCAGTGCACTGAAGGGCACGTTTCAACTTCTTCCTGCACTTTTATTTTAAAACAAAACCATTCCAGAACTGTTTAAAAAAAAAGTAATAATAACGTATAGGAATAGTACTATCAAAAATAAAATTAGACGAGCAACGCCGCGAACCACCTCTGCCAACTTTGACCACTGCATATCACTTATATTACTTCCTCATGTGTTACCAGATAAATAGGTAATTCTCAGCAAATCGACAGAGATGAACTTGACTTTCTAGCTGTGTAGTGCTTCTCCATTTTTGCGATGTCTTTCTCCATGACACAGGCAACGGGGAGCATGTGATGGCAGTAGAATTTGTAATACGCATGTTGAACAAAGTAAGCGTTTCAAACCCACCGCCATCCTACATTATTTACAAGCCATGATGGAACTTCTCTCGCTGCCTGTAACAAGAAGAAAAGGTATATCATAGTACCAAGCTGCATTCCAGGAGCCTGCCATGCTGGAACACAGCCACATCCCGAGGCCAGGGTACTTTGATAGCCCCCAATGCTGCTGGCACAGCACACACTTGTAGAACCAGTACTTGGGACACATATTTAATCAGTCATGCTGCTCCCTAAGCATTAACAGTGGCAGAGCTGGGAGGTGGGCAGAGAGGGGTTGGTTCCCCCATGGACCATCCCAGAAGCGCAGTGTGGCCGACTTGACTTTGACAGGGCTGCTGCTTTGAACGTCAGACCTGAATTTACCAATTTAGCTTTTCTGAAAAACAAATTATTATAGAAGCACGTTGACATGTACGGAACATTACTCCACTTATCCAAGGTTGCTTAGCAACCACATTGCTCAAAAGCATGGCACAGGCACTCCACGTGCGTTCTTGTCCTTTAAGTGTTTGCAGGTGGTGCAGCATGCCTGAATATATTAATGCTTGGTGCCAGGTGCTACGCCCTGGCCTGTTTTCATTTGTTGCCAAGAGAAGAGACGCTCTAAAACAGTGGGCCTCATTGCAAGTTTGCCGGTCTGGTAGTAATGGCGCTGGTAAGCTACCAGTGCAGTTACTACTAGACCAGCAAACTATTAGTTCTGCTCACGGGTGCCTTTCCACCCGCCAAGTCAGACCTGGCGTGCGTACTGGCACCCGCGAGCAGAGCATGCCAGATGCACTGGCACCATTCACGAATCCGACCTACCCATTCCCTTTGAGCCCTATTGGGCTCAAAGGGAATGGGGAGTAATTATTACCAGCACCTGGCAATGGGGATATGCCGGATCCGCCGGGGCTGGAATGCCCGGTACATCCCCATTGCAGGGTGCCAGTAAAAAAACACTCTGGCACGGCTACCGCCATCGTCATAATGAGGCCCAGTGTCTCTTGTGTGAAGTGTGTGAATACTTGTATGTATGTTTGAATGTATGCTGTGCACACTACGGGGTAAGGCACCATCCTGCCCACGCGCTGGCTGCAGCAGATCCAGCAGCTATTCTCCCTTCATAAGCACGGAGATCCGTGCCTGACCTTCACGGCCTGACTCCATGATGGCGGGCGCAGCGCGGCGCCAAAGCGAGGCTGTAGCCTCGTTGCTAGGCAACTAGCTTATTCTTATTTCGCCAACATCCGCCGGCAGGCGGAAACGCCAGCGGCCCCTCTAAGGCCTTCATAAGGCCCCTGTTTACTCCTGTTTGCACCGATTGTGCCGGTGCCGCCCTGTATAACGGACCCATACTATGAACGTCTTGCAATCCAGCCGTCGTTCCTCCTGCCTATCATTAACGTTCATCCTGCAGTAAAAACGCTCATGGACATCTCGTAAGTCCCTGCTCAAACCTGACTTTCTTGACTTTCTGAACAATCTCGTATGGTCCATCTGAGACGTGTTGTAATATCTCCCCTCAAAACATGCCCTATGTCTCGCTAAACACATTGTAATACTGCATTGTTAGTCTTCTGCTAGGCTAGATTGCTAGAGACATCTGCTATGCCTGATTGTAAGACTCTGTCTGTACGTAATAAGATAGTAGCCTCATTCTTTAGTATACCCAATGTGTACCACATGTTCTGTTACCTACTTATAGACCTGTGGTCTGCTCTATGACTTGAGCCTAAAAGAAATCTCCACTCTATCTCCATCCACAGTCCACCCTACAACTAGCACTCCTGTACCTGCTAGGTAGCTTGTAGGTTATAACTACAGCTTAGTACTAAGAGCATATGTTGACAACATCTGCCTTGCCAAGCATCTTGCACCATGTGCTTAGTCAGACGCTCAAATATAATTCCAATCGGCCTTCTGTGTTCTATGCTAGAACGCCTGTATACTTGCATACTGTGTCTTAGGCATCCACTGCTAAAATCGAATCTGCCTACTCTGTACCACTGGGCCACTGTGTTGTGCCTTATGGTCACTTAGAGACCAATGTGTTATGGTGTTGTGCCTTATGATCGCTTAGAGACCACTGTGTTATGGTGTTGTGCCTTTTGATCGCTTAGAGACCAGTGTGCTATTGTGTTGTGCCTTATGGTCGCTTAGAGACCACTGTGTTACTGTGTTGTGCCTTATGGTCGCCTAGAGACCACTGTGCTATTGTGCTGTGCCTTATAGTCGCTTTGAGACCACTGCGATATTGTGTTGTCTAACCCTTATAGCATCCCAGCTCTCGCTGCCCTATCTCAATATGTACATCGCCCACACACAACACATCCTCATAGGTTTAGTCTACATCTTACTTAATAATAGTATTGCCTACTTCGTGCCCACAGGGCACCCCAACAGCCATATCATGGAACTTAGGCACATCACCACACGCTACTCCCCCCAAAATGCCTGAGATCACACTCAGGCAGCACAGACTTAGAACACGCACATTCCCTTTAGCATTCCCCTCCACACCCATGCAGGTAACACTTAGGAACTCACGCCTAGGCTCACGCACTCACGCTAAGAACTGCCGCCCGCCATACACTATTACCCACAAGCGCCTTAACAGGGCGCCGACGCTCGCTCCTCCCAGACATCACAGGACCAATAAGCCTACCCAAACTACCAAAAAGCTCATTCCTATTATCAACCTCAAGCCACCACAATCAAAAAAGCTCCAACACCTTAAATGTGCTCTATTAAATGTTCGCTCACTCAACGCCCACGCGTTAGAAGTCAATGATATTATTACCAGCCAAGACTTAGATATGTTAGCCATAACAGAAACATGGCCGCATTCTGCCTCTGGCCCTACTATCAGCCTAGCTTTACCATCACGTTACTCGATCTTAAGGCAGGACAGGGTAGCTAAAACGGGAGGTGGGGTTGCTCTAATTTTTAAAGACACCGTAGCCTTAAAACAGACTTCCACCACCGGGGAAGACACCACTAACATCCTCTCTGCCAAACTCACCCTTTCCCCTAAAGATACAGTAAACATGCATGTCATATATAGACACCCAGGCCCTGTCAATAACTTCACAGGCATAGTCAACCATCTCCTTGGAAAAAACATCAAACAAACTTCCAAAACACTGCTCCTTGGAGACCTAAACCTTGGATACAATGATAAAATTGACAAAGCAGCTACCACTCTCGCCAGAAACCTCACAGATCTAGGATTCAAACAGATAGTTACTGCCCCGACCCATGATAAAGGCTGTATCTTAGATTGGGTGGCAGATCACAACTGTGGCTCCACCCTGAACTCCAACACAGCCCTTCCATGGTCTGATCACAACTGCCTTAAATTCTGCATTCCCATGTCCTTATACTCCAAACCACTTATACCCACACCGGCCAAGATAGCCAGAAGTGCCAAAAAACTTTCAGCAGACAATATACATCCCTTTCTCAACAACCCCTGCCTAGCACCTCCTTTCTCCTCTGACCCCAACATTCTAGCAGAGATCTTCAAAGACACCCTTACCCATGCCATCAACGCCGCAGCTCCTCTTGAAAACAAAAAAGAAAAAAAATCGTTTCACTCCAACTCATGGTTCACGGAGGACCTATTAAATCTACGCCAATGCAAGCGCCAAGCCCTCAAAACATGGCAGGCCAATCCCTGCGAGGCCACCAAAATAGACTTTCTTTGTATTTAAAAAAAATACAAAAGTGCCATATTTAAGGCGAAGTCAGAAACCTACAATAAACGTTTCATGGAAGCTAACTCCCACTCAAAAGAGCTTTTCACTATCTTTAAAGAGCTCACCGTCCCCCCTATCTGTACAGATGAGATTGTTAAGGATGAAGCCTGGTGCAATAGCATCCAAACAGCAATGTTAAATAAAGTAGACCTTCTTCAAAAAAAAATAGCAGAACACTTCAAGGCCCTGCACCGCCAACAGACCCCTTCCGTCAATACTGCTAAAGATAAGCACACTTCCAAATTCAATTTTTCTCCAATCACCGAATCCGATGCTCTCCACATCCTCAAACAGCTCAAACCATCTCAATGCAAAGGCAATATATGCCCCCCCAACATCATTAAAGAGTGTGTGGCACCCCTCACACCGATCATCACAGCATTCATTAACGCCTCATTCAAGACGGGCAAAATCTCTGACAGCCTTAAAGAGGTGTAGGTGTGCCCGCTCTTAAAGAAACCAACCCTGGACCCTTGCCAACCTAACAACTACCGGCCCATTACAACGGTCCCATTTCTTCTAAAAATCTTAGATAAAGCTGCACACATGCAGATACAGTCGTACCTGGAAAATAACTCTGTCCTAGGTAAAAGGCAGTCCGGATTCCGCAAAGGTCATGGCACTGAAACCACTTTACTAGACCTGAAGAACCAAATTACCCTAATTTTAGACAAAGGCAAGCCGGCCCTTCTGCTCCTCCTAGACCTCTCGGCAGCATTTGATTTAGTCGATCATGCCATCCTCACTAACCATCTCACCCAGGCCGCACATTTCTCCAAACAAGCCACAAACTGGATCACCTCCTTCCTCGAAGGAAGAGTGATGAAAGTGTTTTCCAATATAGCTAGAGCAGAGCCTACCACCATCAGGCATGGAGTCCCTCAGGGCTCATGTACGGCTCCTACTCTCTATAATCTTTTTACCAAACCTCTCTTTGATAAACTGGACGCACTTGGGATCACATACACCAACTACGCTGACGATACCCAAGTACTCCTCCCGCTCACAGGACTCTACCATCAGGACGCAGCCACCCTCCAGAATATATACGCCACCATCCAAGCATGGATGGCCACGAACAGCCTATGTCTTAATGGAGATAAGACCGAAATTCTCATCCATGGTCAAAAATCCACTCGCACTAACCTCGACCCACTCTACACCAACTTCTGCATAGACAATTGTGTCATCCCAGTTCTACCTTCTGTTAAAACAGTAGGAGTCCACATCAACGCCTCACTCTCCATGGACAAGCAAGTCAACTCCATTGTTTCTGCCTCCGCCCTGAGCATTAAGTTCATTAATGCCATCAAACCTTTCCTTACCAAAGATAACTGCCTCTCTATTGCCAGAGCCACCATTGGAGCCAAACTAGATACTTGTAATGCGCTATTGGCTGGCACCTCCAACTCCAATCTCAATAAACTCCAAACAACACAGAACAATGCACTAAGAGCAGCTCTCAATATACCTAAAAGGGACCACATCGCGCAAGCCAGAAAGGCAGCACATTGGCTACCTGTCAAAGAGCGCATTACATTCAAAATACTCACCACCGCACACAAATGTATCAACTTGTCTGCACCTTCATACCTGTCTGACACGCTAGCCAGATCTCACTCCACCAGACCAACCAGGCAATGCCACACCAACCAACTTAGGGTCCCACGCATCAAACGAGCCAGAGCAGGTGGAATAAGTTTCCCCTACATTGCCCCTAAACTATGGAACGCACTACCTAGCATGCTCAGAGCAGAAACCTCTCTCACTGCCTTACGAAAAAAACTGAAAACCACCTTGTTTAACTAATTCCTCTTCCTTCGTGTCGTCTACTCTCTCCTCCTCCTCTCCTCTCTTCTCCTCCTCTCATCTCCTCCTCTCCTGTAGCTACTTTTTTTTTTTCTCTTGCAACTAAGTAATGACTTCACTGTATGTACAACAAGTCATTTTCATATCTGTAACAAGCGCCATGATGCCCTCTGGGCTGCCTGTGCGCTAGACAAAAGCAAATACATAAAATAAATAAATAAATAAATATATGTCTATGTTAGCATCAGAGTGTGTGTGTGTGTGTGTGGGTGTGTGTGTGGGTGTGTGTCTTGGCATGAGTAGGAGTGTACATACATGTGTTTGTATGGTGGTGGGTGGAAGTGAACACCAGATTAATGCTGATTACTTTCAGCTTTCATGCTACAGTGACTATTACTGGCATTAAAGGATTTTGGCCTCACTCAGGCTCAAGCAAGTATTGCACAGTGACCATTATGGGCATTGATAGATTGTAGCAACAGCTTCATGCATGTGATTTAAAGCGACCATTACTGACAGAGATTATGGCCACAGCTTCATGCAAAGGATTTACAGTGATTATTGGTGGCATTGATAGGTTGTGGCAACAGCTTCATGCATGTGATTTACAGTCACCATTACTGGCAAACAGGAATAATAATTGCATTATCATGCACAGGATTCACCGTTACCATTACTGGCATTTATAGGTTGCAGCAACAGCTTCATGGATTAATTTGCAGTGACCATTACGGCAAACAGAGATTATGGCGCCATCTCCAAGCAAGTAATGTGCAATGACCATTACTGCCATTGCTAGGCTGGGGGAAACAGCTTCATGCATGTGTTTTATAATGACCATTACTGGCAAACAGAGATTATGGGCACAGCTTCATGCAAGGGGATTACATTGACTATTGGTGGCATTGATAGGTTGTGGCAACAGCATCATGCATGTGATTTACAGTGGCCATTACTGGCAAATAGAGGTTATGGCTGCCGAATCATGCAAGGCATTTGCAGTCACCATTACTGGCATTGATAGTATACGGCCACAACCTCTGCAAGGGATATACAGTGACTGTTACCAGCACACAGAGCGTGGGGCAGCAGCCTCATGCAAAGGAGTTACGGGGACATTTACTAGTATAGCTATGTTGCGGCCACATCCTCATGGTGGGATTTGCAGTGACCATTACTAGCATAGATAGGTTGCGACTGGAGCCTCATCAAAATGGTGTAAAGTGCTCACATCTAGTGTACGATTTTTGACATGGCATTTACAGGATGTTCTCATATGTTACCTTAGAGAAGCAAATGGCAGGCCGTTTTCCTTCTTTTTTTCTCAACAATTGAGCTGCAAAATGCGTAATTTGAAGGCATTTCAAAAATGTTCTCAGGTTGGGAAACCCAAACAAACCTTCCTTTGTTATTTTAGCATCCCTTGCTCACCCTACTTTGAGGAAATACCTAGTGACGTATGTTGAAAATCATTGCCTGTGAATCATGACATGTACTGGATTTGTTTATGTGGTCCCCTAGAGAAACAATTGTAAATTATATAGATATTGAACCCATTTCCCTAAAGGTTTATGCAGCAAAATGTCTCATGTGAACAGACTCTTTTAAAAAATAATCTTGGGAGGACTCCTCCCCACCCCCAGACCTCACCTTCGTTAATTCACTACACGTGGTTGCTCATGTTGATTTGAGGAAGTATTTAGGCCACTCCACTGCTATCCACCCACCCGGCACCAAAAGATGGGTCCGGCACTGGACCTCTGGCACCAAAAACAAACAAAAAAAGAAAGCACAGATGAGGGACGTGGAATCCACAGCTGTTCCTCCTCTGCTGCACCTTAATGCACCCTCCACTCCTCAGCCAATCCACAAAGTGATGGGACTGGGCAACTCACCATCTCCAGCCTATACAACCTCCAGACTCCAGAAGGCACCTCCTGGGAATACTCCTCGAAGTTGGACACACTGTTAGCTGCAAATCTGGACACATATTCCTCGGGCCAGGATCTGGGAGATCCAGGCACCCTGGGCATTGCTTTAGCCAATTAAATAGTGCATATCTATGGGTAGCTGAGGGGCACTGCTGCATCTCCCTGCAGCACAGACCGCCATTTTTCATGATAGAACACATACGGCTGCAGCAGCACTTGCTACCTTTTCACTGCAGAGGTTCAATTTTAATGAAGAATGGCTTACTAAGGCTGGGTGGGAGGGAGAGGCGGGGGTGGCCTCTCGAATGTCTGTGTTGAAGTAGCAGCAGCAGATAAGTAGACAAGTTAGAGACAGATTAAAGCAAACGACCACTGGATCATTCATTGCGTGCTCTCTCTCTCTTTCTCTCCCTCACTCTCTCTCGCGCGCTGGTGCACCCTCCCAACAAGCAACAAACAACATTCATTATGATGACCATTATTCCTTTTTCTATTTGAGAAAGCCTCTGTTTTATCAACAACATGACATACTTATCGTTCGTCATCCTTAAGTGCTTCAAGGCCCAGAGTTCCTAATGGGCATGTAAATGCCCCTGCTGATATAGGGGAACAGTATGTTTTGACAAATACTAATTGTCGAGGCTGTGGATGCATCCATGAGCGTTGATCCAGCATTGCGTATACCATTGTGTTGGTTAGACAGTTTATTTGCTAATTCGTATTTAAAAGACTCAATTAAACAAAAATAAAATGTGTCATTGTCCGAACCCCATTCTCAATACTCACTCCCACTTGACTTTAGCACCGAGGAAATACTCACCTTTCATCGTTATGCTCCCACAATATGTCAAGTGGCACACATGCACGCCAAGAGCGGAATCGTGTAGTATTGCATGGCCATTCCACGCTCTGAGTATGAATATTTGCCCCGGCCTGCGATGACATTACCTCTGAAGGCAAGCAGAAGAATTCGGCTACACGACTGACCTTCGGAGGTCATTAAATAATACTCACCCTGCCCTGGGTCAGGACTGAATTGATTTCAAAGGAAGGAGTTGTTCAGATGCAATTGCCAAACGTAAACACGAGGATAGAAATCTCGGCACTGTACTGTGGGTGCACAAGTCAATGATCTGTGCATGTATTCGTCACTGCAGCTTTGTTAAGGGGTATGCGTACGGCTCCTTCAAAGGCCAAATTAAACTGAAAATGAATTTCACGATTTGATTAGATTTGACATTAGTATAACAATATTTATACCATAGGATCTTTTAGTGTTGCAAATACATTGTCATAAAGCAGAAAGAGGGTTGGCCTATTTTTGAAGCTAGTAGTGATTGTGAAGAGCATTGCACTATTTTCTTACAATAAAAAAAAAGATACCAAATTACTCCCGAACTTCCAAAATGTAGCCAATGTTCAATTGTAACATATAAGTGGAAAGCATGGTGCATTGGGGCACCACCGAACTAGGCACATACTGAGCTGAAAATATGTGCCACGACGCTTGGCACAACTGAAGTGATGGTGAAAACAAACAAAGATTTGTTTTGCTTACCTGCACAGTTGAATCATTTAACTCTTCATCTTTCCTCAACATCTTGAATAATTACCATCCATAAGAATGTGAGTTCAATAGAAGAATCCCAATATGGAGTGATCATATGTAACCCTTTATAATGTCACACTCCCGTTCATAGTGCAACCAGATTTCACAGCTACAAGGTGCAGAATGATGAGGTGAAGAGTGTTCCTTGACACAAACAAAAGTGATGCTGCACCACAGCCTTGATTAGCAATTGGGTCTTTGGCAATAATTCAATTGTTCTGGTTTTACCAGACATCCTTAGCGGGTCCCGTTTGAGGTCCAGCATGCTAACAACGGGCCCATCATTAATTAACAGGCCCATTGTTAGCATGCTCCCCATTCCCAATGAGCCCTATGGGGGCTCAAATGGGAATGGGGATGGACCGGGTCTGGGTTCCCTGAATGGGGAACCCAGACCCGGTACCCGGAATGGGGGGAGCCATGTCGCAAAATGCGGCATGGTTACCTCCTTCCTCGTAATGAGGCCCAAGATGTGAAATGATGCCGACATCACAGCCTTGCAAATGTTCTCCAGCAGCATCTGGTTTTGGTCAAACTTTGGAGTTATCACAATATACCTTTCACATTTTGGCTTCAACTCTGGGAATGGGACAAATTAACTCATTTTCGAGGTTCCAGAGGGTAAACGAAGGCTCAACAGTCATAAAGGTGTGTTAGCGTGTCTTAACGCCTCCATTCACGCTATGGGCCTTTTAATTGTTTTTGAAGGCATAGATCGTGGCAAAACGAGTGTTACATTTCCAACTCACTTTTATCCTCCGTCTTCAAAAACAACTTGATTTTAAGCCAGTATGCTATTTTTATGCTAGCATAAGACTAACTATTTCCAATGTAATCTGCTTGCATTGTACACCAGCAAAAAGCAGGCAGATTACATAGGAAATCTTTGTAAATGCTGCCACATTTACTCTATACTGTGGAGTGCAAAGGAGAGGCGTAAAAACACTTTCACCATCACTTTACACTTTTCCTTTGCACTCCGCAGTGCAAATGACAAAAAATGCTGTCAGGGGTCTGTTTAGACATAAGTGCAAACGTAAGTTGTCCCCTTTGGTCAATTTATTTTGTATTGTTAACAAGAGCTTCAAAGCATTTGTTAAATGTGGGTATCAAGATAACATTGTGACTTGGTCCCATGGAAATACCACAAGATTAAAAGTGGTGGTATTCCCCATTTTTGGAGTCCGTAGGACTGCATGGGGATTGTATGTGGATTTACAGCCAGTGATTTTACTGCGTGGTAAATCCAATGACTTTTGACAGTGAAGTGGCGGATTCACCTTCACTTTTTTTCTGGAGGTAAATCCTTCACTTCAACTCCAAAGTTATAATTCGTTGGGGTGGGAACAATGGCAATAATTCTTTAGTTCCAGAAAATGTGGCTGTAATGGAATTACAACCACATTTATCCTGCACGGCCAAACTTGTCATTAGTGTCAAACCTTACAATCTGGGGATATCAAGATAACACATGCCTGGTATTAAGAAGGGGAATCCCAGAGAAGTGAAGATGCATTTAGGATTTCATTATAACTGTTGTAGTCTTTCCATTAGGAATGCTGCATACTGGAATTCTTGTTTCTCCATGCTTTGTCCTGGGAAGACCACACAGATTGTGTGTTTACAGCTGCCATGGTAATAAAACCATTCAGTCCATGAAGAATTTCTGAAACAATCCATGTCCGCATTTGTGAAAAAATGTTAAAACACAATTCCTTTCCTTCTTGTCCAATGGAAAGCATATTGGATATCAGTGGTACACACAGCTGCTTTCCTGTCAAGACACAAGTATTGTGAACATTATGAGCACGGCGGTACGGGGAAAAACAGTGGTAATTCATGGAATATTTGCGCCGAAAAAAACGGGATTTGTGCACCATTCTGCCCGCAAATCCCTGTTTAACAAATGGGGATTTGCGGGCAGAATGGCGCACAAATCCCGTTTTTTTCGGTGCAAATAATCCATGAATTACCCCCATTGTCTGTTACCAGTGCATTATCGCTCCATTATGGTGCCACCATAATACACATTTGGTGATTAGGTGGAGAATATTTCTCCAGCAAATTGCTGGAGGTAAATCCTCCACCGTAAAGCCCAAAAATGGCAAAATCAGAAGAATTGCCACCAGTGGAAAACCTCTGATTCTGCCAATTCTACCGAAATACCCATGGAGTTCTATGGACTACAAAAAATGGGGATTTATACTTCTTACCGGCCCTTGTAATCTTTAGTAAAGCCATGGGACCAGGTGACGGTAACAGTAATTATGTTTGGTGGTTTTTTGTCAGATTAACACTGAAATACCACCAAACTTGTAATGAGTCCCATGGCTGCCATATTTAAAGGGCACCCCCAATAATGCCATTGTATGCCTGGCATTGTTAAAACCTGGTAAGGTATATCCCTCTGTCTTTAGCTGCTCCACTCATAATGGGTAGACAGTGTTAATAACAAAATAAAATAACGACAAACCTTTTCAATGACAACTGAATAACGACAAAGGGGTTGGGTAAGGGATGTAAGAGGATTCAATTCAACACTACAGCTAAGTCAATGGCTAGTCTGGGATACTGAATGGAAACCCTTATTGATATATCTTTACGTCCAGTTCATGCATTCTGGATGACTACCCCTATATAACACCCCTCTCTTCGAATCCCCCTGACCCCACTGAGCCAAGAAGTAGTTCTGTTTTGCAAGTTTAAAAGGTTTATTTGATAATTTAAACAATAGATATATATATATCACACTTTATAATAAATTAATAATTGAATATCACACTTAATCTGAGCAGTAATCAATAATGGATAGTCCGGCACTAGCACACTTCTTTATAATCAAGGATGAGTGGTTATAGGATGGATAAGATAGCAACAATACTTTTATGGTTTCAAATGGATGCAATGTGGAATGAAATGCAGTACAGAAATTAACTTGATAGGATTTCAGCAAAAGACAATGTAATCACTTCCTTGGACAATTCACCCCCCCCCCCCTTTTATGCACTGTAAGGAGATGAAGATGACACAGTTCTTAGGAATGCAATCAAATAGAATTCAGTTCAATTCCCCCCCAGCTGCTTATACAACAGATAGGAGTTTTGAAACACAGGCAAAATGCTTTGAATATGGTGACAATGCAGTGAGAAATATGCTGAAAATGGTTTTAATTCCCTTTAGGAGGTTCAGGGTGAGTGAAATATACTTGGGATGAGTTCAGGCTCACTTTAGCAAGGATCTAGGAGTAACTAGCAGGTTAAACGAATTTTTGGCAAAGGAAATCAATGAAGCTGCTGTTTTCACACGTGGCTGGATTTTTAACCAAATCGCAAATCGCGGTAAAATTCGTGAGTGCGAGAATCGTGATTATGGCAAAAGTATACAGAGTAGCAAGTCGGTTCTAAGCTTGTTGAAAATCTGGGATTCCAGGCTTTCAGAGGAAAGTTAAACCAAGTTCCTAGCCCAAACGGTTCCAGAGATACGGACGATTAAATAAAGGTAGTTTTTCGGATTTGAAATTTTAAAAGTTCAAAGCGACAGGTTACAGCTTGCAGCTAGAAAATGACAAGTGACAGCTTTGCAAATGACAGGTGACAGTTAGGAGGCAGTTCTGGTTAGATTAAAATAGATTGAATTATATTATTTTAACTAAGAGATTGGTTCTGCACAGTTCTGCTAGGTACTCACAATATATTTAGAAATAGGCCTCGCCACGGATATGGTCAACAGGTTTTCTTCACTCGCCACGGACGGTTTCTGCGCACAGCGTCTGGGTCAGCTCTACTCTGCTGGTCTGGTCTGGGTCTCTGGTTCTGATCAGGTCTGTGGGTCCGGATACAGCGGTCTCTGGTTCAGCTGGTCTCTCTCTGGATACAACACTGCTCCCTGGCAAATGGCCAGAGTTCTTGCAAAGAATTCAAACAGCTCGCCTGGCTGTGAATAGTGGCAATGATTTGAGGCCTGCTAAAGAGGGATTTAGCTTGTAGTTGACCCCTCTGCTACAAATTCTGAAGTAAAGTCTTGGTCTCTGAAGGTGGATAGATTGAAGTCTCTGTGTTGGCTCTCTGGAGGTTGATGGAGGTAAAGTATGGATTTTCCCGGCAGAGCGTCCCGCAGCAGATGGAATAGAATGTCCCTATCTGTCCTGACTGTCTGCTTTTATGTGTTTTGAAAGTGGGTGGAGAGGCTAGCTTTCTAGGCCCTACCCCTCTCCACTTGTCATTGGCCACTTCCTCCTCTTCCCCTTGATTGGGGGAATGAAATTAAGTGTCATCATGCTGAGGTCTGTTTATGATACAGAGAACCCACCCCTGTCAACTTTACACACAATCTATATTTGACCTAAAGACATATTTCATAGATACACAGTGGTTTGAAATTACATGCACCCATCACATATCACATGAGGTAGCCCCTGTTCCAATTCTGCTCTTCCTGGGGGCTTGCATTCAGAAATGGCAACCTTTGGTGCTTTTTAGTGGGTTTTGCAACATCGGATTTTTCTCCAGATTTATACACATGTACACGGCCTGTCCATACATACTCCAGTAAATTACCATGTCTCTAGCTTAAACACAGAGTCTGTAGTATACATAAATAGCAGGGTTTTGCCCCAGAACATCACACAAATTGGAGTTTGGGCTTGAATCGAAGGTGCATTTTTTAAATGAAGGATCTCAAAGTTATGCATTCCTGTCATTTCATTACAAAGAGTTATGAGTGTTTCTGTAAAATATATATTTTGCTTTCAATTCAGTTCTCCAAGTGTTGGAGTCCGCCTCCAAGACTTGGGTGGGTCAGTGATCACATGTGTCTTCTGGCAGGCAGGCCTTTGTTGACAGGAAACAGTCAAAATCAACATATTCTATTCAAGTGCAATAGCCTATTGTGTGGTCTCCAGGAGGTTGAGGTCAGCAGACCAGGGGGTCACTTTGCATTTGGTTATTATGACCATGTGATATCCTGGGCTGTGGTGTGAATCTCTTGAGGTGAGAGGGTTTCCCAGGCTTCTGGCCTCTGGGAACAGCAGGTGGCTAATTTTTAATTAAAATGCAGCCTTTGAAGTCAGCTGAGTCAAATCCCTTTGTCAGCAACTGCACTTAGTTCTCCTGTCAGAGTTTAGACCGCTAGCGCCGCCTTGAGGATTTTGTTGGTACTGCATCCATTTTTGGGATCTTTCTTGGATTAATGCATTCCAAACAGGAATGGTTCTTACATGGTAGTAAACAATCCTTGCTTAACATTGTTTTGATGGGGCTCCTTACAGTAAAATGGTTATGTGGAACCCCACAAAAGGGTTGAATCTTTAAAGTCGTCCGGTGAGCCACGATTTCAGCAACTTTTTCACATCAGTAACGGTGGATTTTGTTAACAAAGATCTTTCTTTACACTGGTGGGTGGCAAGTGAGGTAACCATTTTGGTGTGCGCACAAACTGCGTGGTTCTCCTGGATTCTGGCACACTTGTGGGCTTTTTGGCCATCTTGGATTTTCTAAGCCCACAGCACCAAATGTTGCAGCATGATAGCTCAAAGGTTGGTCAGGACACCCAACAAATCCCCCCACGTGACTGCCCTTTGAATTTGAGTCGATGGGGAGTCGGGTGCACAAGGGTTTTGACCCACGCACTGGTCTGTCCGCATAATCTTCTTCCAATTCTGTAAATGGCACAGTTCAGCATCTTTTCCTCCATCCGGTACTGATCGATCGGTTCTCCTCGCCGGTCCTGATGGGAATATTGGGCGGTACCCTGGGCCCCTCGCGTCTCTGCTCCCGGTATCTGGATCGTCCTCCCTGGCCAGTCTCAAGGTTTTCTTTCTCCTAGGACGACAAAGGAATAGCGGCAATACCTATTCATAGACATTTTTCCCCCACCATTGATATAGTGGGGTTGCATATAAATTTATAGTCAAAACATATGAACATGCACATTTCCTTTTGCATTCAAAAACGAAAACACCCACATTGAGAAACTCAGAATTTGATAGGCGATATGTAGGATATTTTAAGTTAGAACTGAATTAATCTGAGACAGTACCCTCTAGGATTCCAGAGGATTCCTCCAGTTGTTGCAGAGTGTGCCTGGGATGGCAACACTTCAACTGGTTAATTTGGACCCACTTGTCTTCCCCCTCTGCCAAACCGCCTTTGGGGATGCGGATCTTGTAGGCCACAGGGGAGATCTTGTCTATAATCTCAAAGGGTCCCTTCCATGTAGGCAAAAATTTTCGCTGTTTGGCCTGGTTCCTTTGGAAATTGTATAAATAGACCCGGTCCCCCACCTGATATTCCTTCCTGGAAGTTTTCAGGTCATAGTGGGTCCTCATACTCTCGGCTGATCTTTCTAGATTCCGCTGAGCATAGGCAAAAGCATGCTGAAGGTGTTTCCTTAAATTCTCCACATACTCATGAGTTGTGGAGGCATGTATCAACCTTTGCTCTTGGGTTCTGTAGAGCAAATGCTGAGGAAGCACCATCTTGCGTCCAGTTATCAACTCAAATGGTGACATTTTGGTTGCAGATGAAGGGGTAGATCTGATGGCCATTAGGACCAGAAGTAATCGGATATCCCAACTTGGCCCAGAATCTGCCACAAACTTCTTTAATATGCTCACAATGGTTCGGTTATATCTCTCTACTGCCCCAGAAGAAGCTGGCCTGTAAGCAATGTGTAGCTTTCTCTTGACCCCCCGTATCTCCCACATCTTTGTCATTACTTCACTGGTGAAGTGGCTACCTCTGTCTGACTCAATCCTTTGAGGTATACCAAAACGGGAAAAGATGTGGTTAATCATCAGGGCAGCTGCTGTTTCTGCCTTGCAGTTTGGGGCTGGGAGACATTCCACCCACTTGGTAAACAAGCACAGTCAACTTGTACTTATTTCCTCTAGACGAGCGAATCACAGGGCCTACGAAGTCGATTTGTAAATCTGACCATGGCAGTGTCATCCCCCTCTTTTGGAGAGGCTCCCGGTGTGTGAGGGATGTTGGCTGAAATTGTGCACACACAAGACAACCCTTCAAGTATTGGTTGAGGTCCTGGCCCATGTGTGGCCAGTATGCAACCTCTCTTAAGATTTCCAGTGTTGTGTGAAACCCCCTATGACCGGTGGTGGCCGCATAATGGGCGTGACTTAACATCAGGCTTCGGAATGAGGTAGGAACCACCCACTGATCGTGGCCAGCTTTGGATTTCCTTACCAACAAACCGTCTTGGATCCGGAACATTTTTGGACATTTCATCAACACTCTAAGGTCCTCTTTCCCGTTGTAATCGGTATCCGTCAGGGGAAAGTTCTCAGGGTCCTCAATGTGTTGGTAAAATTTACCAATT
The DNA here is from genome assembly GCF_040938575.1 of Ambystoma mexicanum. Taxonomy (NCBI): domain Eukaryota; kingdom Metazoa; phylum Chordata; class Amphibia; order Caudata; family Ambystomatidae; genus Ambystoma; species Ambystoma mexicanum. The sequence continues at coordinate 702,054,459 of NC_090926.1, read as the reverse complement.
ATTGGATCCCCCTTCTGAGCACTAAAGAAATCAGCATCAGGGGTCTCCTTGCTCCATTGGGCTGTTGACAGATCATTGTGAGCATTTGTCTGGGACCTAGTGATAGCAGTGACCTGGATTTCCCCCAACAGGGACTCTATTTCTATTAGATCCCCTTGGATGGCCCCGGTTTTGGCCAGCTGATCAGCTAAGTCATTTCCAGTTTTGTCTGGTCCCTCTACTTTGGAATGACCCTTGATCTTTTTCCAATAGATGGTCATCTCATTCGAGGTGACCAGATCATCAATGTTTTGGATCAACTTCCCATGTTTCAAGGGTTTATTATTAGCACATAACATGCCTCTGGTTTTCCAATTAACCAGGTGCTCCACGAACCCGTTCCGTACATAATCCGAATCTGTGATTATGACCAGTTCGTGGAGTTGATGCTGGTCAGCAGTGAGGATGGTCTGATGCACAGCCATCAATTCTGCCACCTGACTACTTCGGGGACCAATTTTGTATCCAGCGGAGGGTTCTGGGAACTCCTTCACCCATGCATTCCCTACGCCAGCCACCAGTTCTTTCTCCCCGTCGTTGTCAACATGGTACGAGCATCCATCCACATAGACAGTGGGCATTCCCTCACACTTGTCCTCTTCAAAGACTTTGTGTGGGGAATTAAGGTATGCCTCCATGTTGTCCTTGATTTTTAGACTTTCGTCCTCGAGACAGTTTTCTCTGGCACTGTCATGCAAGTCAGCCAGACCTTGCGCGAGGGGACTCTTCTTGTTTTGGCCATATCGGACCTCCACAGGAAAGCCTTGCATTGACAGAATCCAGGAAGTAATTTGGGAATTACTCACATTTCCGGCCCGGATTCTGTCACTTTGGAGATATTGCAGAGGCTGGTGTGGAGTCTCCACTATGATGTGTTCCCCCTGGATAAACGGGCGGTAATTCTTCAACACTGTTGCCAGGAGTGCCTTCTCACAATCGTTGAATTTTTCCTCCACAGAGGATAAAGTTTTGCTCGCATAGGAGATTACTTTATTGACCTTGTCATGCTTTTGGTATAATACCGCCGTCAAGCACGTATTAGAGAACCCCGTCTCCAGGAAGAACTCCTTGTTTCTGACAGGGTAAGCTAGGCAAGGCGCTTGTGAGAGGCTTCTCTTGAGTTGTTTTACCGCCTCGGCTTGTTCTGGACCCCATTCCCACTTGCCCCCCCCCCTTCAGGAGATGAATCAGGGGTATGGTGATCTCTGCGTAGCCCTCAATGAACTTTCTGCTGTAATTAGTCAGTCCAAGGAAGCTCCTTAGTTCCCGCAGAGTTGCGGGGTCTTTCAGTTTCTGAAGGGCTTCCACTTTCTTTTCCTGGGGACAGAGACCCTGAGGAGTAATCTCATGCCCCAAGAAATTAACACGGGTTCTACACCACTGTGCTTTCTGAAAGGAAAGTTTTGCTCCGGCGGCCCTCAACTGGGTCAGAACATAACGGATCTCCGCTATGTGTTCCTCCACAGATGAACTTTTGATGAGGACATCATCTACATAAGCCAGGTTACCCCTTGCACCCAGGTCGGGCATGGCCTTGTGTAGGAAAATGTTGAATTCATTGCCGGAGTTGAGGTATCCGAAGGGAGTCCGGGTCCATGTGTACTGCTGGCCCCCAAAGGTAAAAGCCAGCTTGTATTGGTCCTCCCTACTGACCGGCACGGTCCAGTATCCATTGGTCAGGTCTATTGCAGTGAATACCTGTGACCCCTGAATCTGGGCCAGCCCTTGGTCAATGTAGAGAAGAGGCCATCGGGAAGTATGGACCCCTTTGTTGAGCTCCCTAAGGTCAGCGCAGAGTCTCCACTGGCCGTTTGGCTTTAATATTCCCAGCACCGGATTGTTGAAGGTGCTGTGTATTGGACGGATTATTCCCCGGGACTCAAGGTTCTTAAATATTTCAGTAAGGGACTCCATTGATGCGAGAGGCAAGCGATATTGCTTCACAAACACTGGAGTCATGCCAGGGTCCGTGGGGATTGTTGTTGTGTGGATGTCGGTGCCACCACAGTCATATGAGTCTACCACAAAGAGATCTTGGAAATCCAAGAAGACTTGTTTCAACTTTTGCTTCTGTTCCAGAGTCACACAGGCATCAGCTAGGTTAACTCTCTCTTCCACCATCTGCCTGAAGCCTGGAAAGACTTCTGGTTTGGCTATCTCAGCGGCCTCCTCCAGCTTGGGTGGAGAAGTCCGTGGTCAGAGTGCTGATTTGGACTGGAGGCTTCAGGTGGGAAAGGCAGCCCTCATGGACCTGGAAAATCACCTCATCCCTCCTGAAGTCACAAGTCACATCTTCCTTACCATAAGGGCAAGAAGTGTACACCAGGAAGTTCCCACCATGGCGGGTAAAAATCCTGTCTGGTGTTGTATTGTCCTCACTGTCACTGTCAAAACAGTCCTTGGGGATTGGTCCTAACAGTTCATTTCCTAAATCGATGGAAAAATGTCGGTCATCAACCGCCATTCCAATAATGGTGTCTGCGGCTAGAGTAATACTCTTTAAGTCGCTGTTATCCACCTCTATTAGAATGGTGCCATGTTCTATGTTGACTAATGGAGTTGGGTTTACCCCCAACCCTTGCTGTTGGAGAGAAGCATTTAGATGTATGTAAGCATCAGGGTTTTTCAAATATTGTCCTCTTTTAACTTTCACTTCCAGGGAGAATTTTCGGGTCCTTTCTGGGATGGTGACTTCCTCTTTAATCTGAATTTCAACTGCATAAGGTAGCAATTGAGCTGACCTAAATGCTTTTTCTGGATCATCAAAACCCATGGGATTATCCGCTAATCGGGACCAAGCTTTGAAGTTTATTAGGTCCAAACTAATGGCAAAGCGATTGAGAATGTCACTGCCTAAGTAAAAGGCGGCAGTGACGTCTCGCAAGACTCAACAATTATGGACTATGCTCTTGTTGCCAATGGAGATTTTGCGCATACACCTGCTTGGCAGGAGATGTTTGGAATTAGGCGCTTCCAGGTCCATTTCCCATTTGTCTATCAGTTTGAATGTGGGAATGGCTGGATCTTTTGGGAGTTGGCGGAACATGGCTTCGCTGATGAAGCTCTTACCGTTGCTCACACACACTCGGGCGAGAACAGAGTCCTTTCCATCGTTTAACTGAACAGGGATGAACAACTGCTCTCCAATTTGCTGAATATCAGCCAGGCTCTGAGCTGATTTCACATCTTTCTGTATAGGAGTGGGAGTTTCTGATTGTGGATTAGTATAGAATTTCAGAGTGTTTCGTTCCAGCGTGGAATACCACTTTAGACTGGAAGGAAGGTTGATTTTCAGAAATAGAGAGGACCCCCCATCACCAGTCTGTTGTCCTACTGCTATTACTGTCACGTCGGAAATTTGGTTATTCTGGAAGTGGAATTCTACTTGGTCAGAATTTTGTTCAACCATGTGGCATGTGCCGTTTAAACTAACATGGTTGACACTCTGTTTTAATTTTATGGGTCGGCTAGTCTGGGTCCAGAGGACCTTGTTTAAGCACTCTATTAGGGGTGACAACCTTCTCAGGAGGTCATTCCCTAGTAAACAAGGGGAGCCCTCTGGAGTCACAATTATGACCGGGTGTTTCAACTTGTGTCGCCCAATTTTAATGTCCAAGTCTGCCGTCCCCTCGACAGGAATTTCCTTCCCGTCAAAGTTCTGGAGTTGTCCAGGAAGTGAGGTGAGAGGAATTTGGTAATTCCCTCCCCTTCCTGCATTCAGTTAATCAAATGCCCTTCTGGACAGAAGGGTAGCTTGAGATCCCGTGTCCACCAGCGCTGAAATCGTACCCTGCCCCTGTACTTGTACCGGGGCATAATATCTTCCCTTCTTCTCCTCAAGGGGGCACAGATAATGCACATTTTTTGACAACTGGTGGGCTAACTTTCTGGTTTTGGACATTGCTAGAGAAGAGATTTGGGCAGAATTCTGTGGAGAGTCTTGGGAATCTGAAAGAAAAAGTTGGCAGATCAGAGCCATTGTGGGTTCCCCTGGTTCCGGTTGTGGGCCGCCCCCCCTTTTTTGGAGGCAGTCACCAGGATGGGTTTGAACCAGGGGATTTTGGTATTGTGGGTTCTGGGATGAGATGATGGGCGGCGGTAGCTCAGTCTCCATATCTCCCCAGTCTGGATTGGAATCCCTTGAGACCCATTTTTCTTTGGGAGGAGTTCCCCCATCTCTGAAGGAGAAGATCCTTTTCCCAGGATCCTCTGGGGATCCCTCTCCTTCAAATTGGAAGATCTGTTTTTCTTCCACAAAACGGGTCTGTTTGGGTCCTGTGTTTCTCCTACCCCCCCTCTGCTCCTTGGGAGGCAGGCTTTCAGGGGCAGGAGATTTTGTTTCCGGTTCCTGGTTTTCCAGGGGCTGTTTACAAGTTGGGAAGGAAGCTTCCTCCAAGGCTTTACACCCCCCTTCCCCTTGTGCCTCCTCCCTGGGAACCGATGGGTTGTCGGGGTGCTGCCCCCATCATTGCTCTGGAGCACCAGGCCCAGAGTTTGGTGCATTCTGTGCCGGCCTGCCCATCTGAGGGTTCTGCTGAGCCCTTAGCACGCGACCCAGCTCCTGTGCCATGTTCTGAACCTGGCGCTCTAACTGGGAAACCCGCTCAGGCTGATACGGGGCCCTGCTTTCTCCCCTGGGCTGATCCCGGGAAGGGTAGCTATCCCTTCTCTGGTAATATCCCGGATTGGGAAGATTTGGGTACCCCTCCACCCTTGGCCTCCGCTCTCCCGGATTAGGTTGTCTGGGCTCAGGGGATTGGGGAAAGAAGGATGGATGATTTTGGGGTTGGAAGTTGGGTGGATACCTGGGGAAAAAGTTCTGCCCAGGATTTGGAGAATTTCTGCCCTCCGGTGGGAAGTTTGGAGGGAAGTTCCCTGGGTTAGGTGCTTGGCTGGATTCCCCCCTTGGGATGGAGGAGTCCACACATAACCCAGGATGGGTCGATTTCCCTTGTAACGGGGACTTACATAATCAGGAGAGCGAGGGACCCCATTTGTGGGGCTGCCTCCTTGGCTCCCTGTCTGTGACTGGCCCGAGGACCTTCTGGGCCTAGCATTATTAGGTGCAGGTAGGCTTTTAGGCCCCCCATCTCCAAATCCAAAAACGGGGGCAACCTTTACCTCTGCCACCTTGGCAGCAGCAGGGGTGCTGTTGGTTTTGGGGTTTTTGGGCTGGTTTTTGTTTTCCACCGGTTTCTGCACCTCGTAGATGCGGGTGGCTTGTTCAATGACCCATTCTAAAGATCTTTTCTCATGAAAATCTCTCACGAGCTGGGTCATTATGTATTTGGGCAAGGCATGGAAAAAAGTATTAACAAATTCTCTGCTGTCTGTGTGCACCCTTCTGGTGGTCTGCGCAAAGGCACGTTTCAGTTCTTGCACAAATTCTTGTGGGGCCTGATCCTCCCCACATTGCAAATTGTAGGCTGCCTTGCGAGCCTCTTGAGGATTTCTGTGAACAGAAAAATGTTTCAAGATGGCCGCCTTATAGGTGGACCATCTTAAATGATTTTGGTCCTCCAGCCCCGCAAAGAAACTGGAGTATTCTGGGGAGAATGTCCATTTGACGTACTGGATGCAGCTACTGCTGTCCTTCAAATGGAACGTCTCCATCATTTGCTCATAGAGCTCCAAGTGTTCCCAAACAGAGTACTTGGCGTTCTTATGATAAGGCGTGATGACACTCCTGATTGCCTTAATCTGTTTCAATGGGTCCTTAAGCAAGGCCCTTTTTTCCTTATTGGCCTTTTTGGTTCGGGTAACCCTTGTCCATTCATCCTCTGACTCAGAGGCACTGCTCCCAGAGGTTCCTGTCTGATCTTCCAGGTTTTCCCGGATTCTGCGAGCCTGGGAATGGCTGGCAGAACGTGGGGACCTGGTCTCCTGTGTCCTGCGCCGTTCAGAGGAGTCTTCAGATTCCTCCTTGCTGCCAGGATTTGATGGGTACCCCCCCACTGACCTAACTGGGCACAAGTTTTCAGGATGCCCTTAATGGGCCTATTCTCCTGGGGTTCCCCACTAAATTACACTGTGCTTGGGTGCCCATACCCGGATGCCCGCCCATCCATTCCTGGGAGGTACTGGCCTATGAGCCCCATGCTTCTGGCTGGATAGTAATCTGCCATCCCTGTGGCCCGGTGCTCATGTGTGCCAGGGGACAGGGGGGTGGCAGAGTCCAGGGACTGAGAGAGATAAATGCCTCTGGTACTAGGGGTCCTGAGGTTATGCTCAGGAGTTTCCCTTTCCCAGCGAACCTGGTCTCTATCCGCCCCTGCTCCCTATTGCAATGCAAGAGCCTGCGCCTTCAGTTCCTCAGTTAAGGCCTTACTAGACTCTATCAGTCTCTCCTGCATCGCTACCTGTTGTTGGAGCCTATCATTGTGCTGGCAGAGAGCCTCATTCTCTCTCTGTGTTTCCTGATTGGTCCTGGAGCACTGGGCCAGTCTTTGCTGCAGGAGGGTTACCTCCTGAGCTGTGTCCCTATTGGCCTGCTCCTTTCTTGCCAGAGCATCCTCCACCTTCCTGGTGTGCTCTAACAAGTTCTGGTGTTCTTTTTGAGGTCACCCAGTCCCTGGGGGCCAGGTGATTTTCTTCCATTTTCCTTTTTAAGTGGCAGACTTCCTGGCCTAAGGTATCCCTTTCCTGACTAAGAGCCTGCATCTGTGCCGCCAGGTCGTCCATTTGCCTTTGGAAGGCACCAGTTTTCTGGCGCTCCTGGTCAAACTCTGCCTGGGTATCCAGGTCTTTCAAAATCAGTTTATTGCTCTTTGCCTTCTCCCTATCTAGGTGGCTTTGCAGGGTGACTACCTGCTCAGCACATGCCCTATCGAAGTCTAACTGTTGCTCCAGCTTTTTCTGGCTCTGCAGTAGGGAGTCCAAACCTTCTTGGTGCTCCTTCTGCAAGGCCAGAAATCTGGTATCCTGGTCCGCCTTTTCCTGTTGCAGCACATCCATATCCTCCTTTATTTTAGTGATGTACCGTCTGCTGTCATTTTCTGACTCCTGGCTCCCGAGCAGCCTCTGCTCAGAAGAGTCCAGATCAGATTGGGCCTTCTGTAGTGCCAGCAGTTGCCTACTCGCCAGATCTTGGTCTTCAGCACATTTGTCTTGCATGGCTCCCATATGTAAATATAAATATGCTGCTGCACTGGCAATCTTGTGGTGCTCATCCTTGGCCTTCGGGGCCATGTATAGTTCACTCAGGGCCACATGTAGGGGACCCTGGTCTCCCCATCTATCTGACCCTGTTTCAGTGACCTGTTACGCGATTGCCTGCAACCAGACCGTTTGGTCCTGATGATTCCACTCACCTCTCACAAATAGCTTATGTAAGAAGTGTTCTCTGGCTATTTTCATATCTACCAAGGTTGTCATTCTGGAATTTGAGTTCCTTCCTGACTTACAGAAGTTTATATTTTATTTTTGCAAAACAGACCTTTTCCTTAGAGCGTTCCTTTGAGGAGTGCTTTACAGCATAACACAGCGTGGTGATCCGACCGGATATGTGTATCTGGTCAGCTGGCACACTGTATTAATCTGCACAAGTGATAGATCTAACCCAAACGTCCGGCTCGAGCCCCCAATTTGTAAGAGGATTCAATTCAACACTACAGCTAAGTCAATGCCTAGTCTGGGATACTGAATGGAAACCCTTATTGATATATCTTTACGTCCATTTCATGCGTTCTGGATGACTACCCCTATATAACACCCCTCTCTTGGAATCCCCCTGACCCCACTGAGCCAAGAAGTAGTTCTGTTTTGCAAGTTTAAAAGGTTTATTTGATAATTTAAACAATAAACATATATATCACACTTTATAATAAATTAATAATTGAATATCACACTTAATCTGAGCAGTAATCAATAATGGATAGTCCGGCACTAGCACACTTCTTTATAATCAATGATGAGTGGTTATAGGATGGATAAGATAGCAACAATACTTTTATGGCTTCAAATGGATGCAATGTGGAATGAAATGCAGTACAGAAATTAACTTGATAGGATTTCAGCAAAAGACAATGTAATCACTTTCTTGGACAATTCACCCCCCCCCCCTTTTATGCACTGTAAGGAGATGAAGATGACACAGTTCTTAGGAATGCAATCAAATAGAATTCAGTTAAATTCCCACCCAGCTGCTTATACAACAGATAGGAGTTTTGAAACACAGGCAAAATGCTTTGAATATGGTGACAATGCAGTGAGAAATATGCTGAAAATGGTTTTAATTCCCTTTAGGAGGTTCAGGGTGAGTGAAATATACTTGGGATTAGTTCAGGCTCACTTTAGCAAGGATCTAGGAGTAACTAGCAGGTTAAACGAATTTTTGGCAAAGGAAATCAATGAAGCTGCTGTTTTCACACGTGGCTGGATTTTTAACCAAATCGCAAATCGCGGTAAAATTCGCGAGTGCGAGAATCGTGATTATGGCAAAAGTATACGGAGTAGCAAGTCGGTTCTAAGCTTGTTGAAAATCTGGGATTCTAGGCTTTCAGAGGAAAGTTAAACCAAGTTCCTAGCCCAAACGGTTCCAGAGATACCTAAATAAAGGTAGTTTTTCGGATTTGAAATTTTAAAAGTTCAAAGCGACAGGTTACAGCTTGCAGCTAGAAAATGACAAGTGACAGCTTTGCAAATCACAGGTGACAGTTAGGAGGCAGTTCTGGTTAGAATAAAATAGATTGAATTTTATTATTTTAGCTAAGAGATTGGTTCTGCACAGTTCTGCTAGGTACTCACAATATATTTAGAAATAGGCCTCGCCACGGATCTGGTCAACAGGTTTTCTTCACTCGCCACGGACGGTTTCTGTGCACAGCGTCTGGGTCAGCTCTACTCTTCTGGTCTGATCTGGGTCTCTGGTTCTGATCAGGTCTGTGGGTCCGGATACAGCGGTCTCTGGTTCAGCTGGTCTCTCTCTGGATACAACACTGCTCCCTGGCAAATGGCCAGAGTTCTTGCAAAGAATTCAAACAGCTCGCCTGGCTGTGAATAGTGGCAATGATTTGAGGCCTGCTAAAGAGGGATTTAGCTTGTAGTTGACCCCTCTGCTACAAATTCTGAAGTAAAGTCTTGGTCTCTGAAGGTGGATAGATTGAAGTCTCTGTGTTGGCTCTCTGGAGGTTGATGGAGGTAAAGTATGTATTTTCCCGGCAGAGCGTCCCGCAGCAGATGGAATAGAATGTCCCTATCTGTCCTGACTGTCTGCTTTTATGTGTTTTGAAAGTGGGTGGAGAGGCTAGCTTTCTAGGCCCTACCCCTCTCCACTTGTCATTGGCCACTTCCTCCTCTTCCCCTTGATTGGGGGAATGAAATGAAGTGTCATCATGCTGAGGTCTGTTTATGATACAGAGAACCCACCCTTGTCAACTTTACACACAATCTATATTTGACCTAAAGACATATTTCATAGATACACAGTGGTTTGAAATTACATGCACCCATCACATATCACATGAGGTAGCCCCTGTTCCAATTCTGCTCTTCCTGGGGGCTTTCATTCAGAAATGGCAACCTTTGGTGCTTTTTAGTGGGTTTTGCAACATCGGATTTTTCTCCAGATTTATACACATGTACACGGCCTGTCCATACATACTCCAGTAAATTACCATGTCTCTAGCTTAAACACAGAGTCTGTAGTATACATAAATAGCAGGGTTTTGCCCCAGAACATCACACAAATTGGAGTTTGGGCTTGAATCGAAGGTGCATTTTTTAAATGAAGGCTCTCAAAGTTATGCATTCCTGTCATTTGATTACAAAGAGTTATGAGTGTTTCTGTAAAATATATATTTTGCTTTCAATTCAGTTCTCCGAGTGTTGGAGTCCGCCTCCAAGACTTGGGTGGGTCAGTGATCACATGTGTCTTCTGGCAGGCAGGCCTTTGTTGACAGGAAACAGTCAAAATCAACATATTCGATTCAAGTGCAATAGCCTATTGTGTGGTCTCCAGGAGGTTGAGGTCAGCAGACCAGGGGGTCACTTTGCATTTGGCTATTATGACCATGTGATATCCTGGGCTGTGGTGTGAATCTCTTGAGGTGAGAGGGTTTCCCAGGCTTCTGGCCTCTGGGAACAGCAGGTGGCTAATTTTTAATTAAAATGCAGCCTTTGAAGTCAGCTGAGTCAAATCCCTTTGTGAGCAACTGCACTTAGTTCTCCTGTCAGAGTTTAGACCGCTAGCGCCGCCTTGAGGATTTTGTTGGTACTGCATCCATTTTTGGGATCTTTCTTGGATTAGTGCATTCCAAACAGGAATGGTTCTTACATGGTAGTAAATAATCCTTGCTTAACATTGTTTTGATGGGGCTCCTTACAGTAAAATGGTTATGTGGAACCCCACAAAAGGGTTGAATCTTTAAAGTGGTCCGGTGAGCCACGATTTCAGCAACTTTTTCACATCAGTAACAGTGGATTTTGTTAACAAAGATCTTTCTTTACACTGGTGGGTGGCAAATGAGGTAACCATTTTGGTGTGCGCACAAACTGTGTGGTTCTCCTGGATTCTGGTGCACTTGTGGGCTTTTTGGCCATCTTGGATTTTCTAAGCCCACAGCACCAAATGGTGCAGCATGATAGCTCAAACGTGGGTCAGGACACCCAACAGGGATTAAAATGGGTGAGGTAGTTGGGGCAGTATAAAAGGCTGTATAAACAGGGTATTTGGGGGAACTCCCGAATTAAAAAAGAAAATGAAAAAATGGGCTTTCTTCGTTATTAAAGTGTCATTTAAAATGTATTATTTGGTTTGTCGTTATAAACACATGGAACCCATCAGAGGCCATGTGCAACCTCAAACGGCCCAATAAACGTTTATATCAAAAGGACGCATTCAGAAAAAATGCATATCTAACCATGCAGAAAATCCTTCAGTGCAAAGTCATTGTAAGAGGTCTACTATTGCAGGAAACCCACTATTTGATTCTGCTTTGAAATATTGTTTTTCATACATCACTACATCCCACCTGCTTTTTGTATGTTACCATTTCAAATGTTTTGTTTTTGTTTGTATGTTTTATTTGCTTATATAGCATGCCATACCCAGGGGTATCTGGGCAGATTTCTTAGGTACATAGTTGCAGACAAGCAATTACAAGGTACAAAATGCGATACAGTATTGTACAGGACAATATGTGCGAGAATTTACAAGATTTACAAGTGATTGCAAGGAAATATGATAACGATATACAATAGGATATACAATAATATACAAATGCAATGATTATGCAGGTGCCTGTTCAGGTTGAGCTAAGGCAGGAGGAATTCAGCTGAGCAGTCTGTCAGTGATCGTTTTGGTCCTGTGCTAACAGCAAGGTCAGGGGATTTCAGGACAGGGTTTCATTGGTCAGCAGGTTTAGTGATCAGTTTGAGAGTGAGAAGAGCCAGGTTTTTATTTTGTTCCGAAATGAGAGGAACACTGAGTCAGTCCTTAGAGCTGGCGGAAGCTTGTTCCAGGTCTTAGCCGTGAGCACTGGGAAGCTGGAGCCCCCAGCTTTACTAAGCCTGAATTTTGGAATGTTTAGACAATGAGCATAGTTGGATCTAGTGGGTCTAGAGGATTATTTTCTGGAAAATGTATTAGTATTGTGCTTCGGTGCTGAGTTGTTGAGGCATTTGTGGGTGATCATGAGCGTTTTGAAGGTAATCCTATCTTGGATGGGGAGCCATGTGGAATTGTGACGGGTTTCAGCAATGTGGTTGGATCGAAGAATGTTAAGAGATGCTCGTAGAGCATTATTTTGCACTACCTGTAACTTATACAGGTTTCTCTGACTGGTACTCAGATAGAGAGTATTCCAATAGACCAGTTTGGACAATATGAGGGCTCTTGCCAGGGTCAGACAACTGTCGGTGTTGAGGAAAGGTCTACAGGCATTTAAAAGTTTGTTTGTGGAGGCCGTAGAGGATGAGGTGGCGTTAATTTGTTTTTGGAGGGTTAGTGCCGAGTCTAAGTAGAAGCCTAAGGTCTTTGCTTCTTAGCCAACTTTGATGTGGTTTCCATCGATAGTGAATGAAGAGTATGTAGGGCCTAGTTTGTTGAGTCTTAGTTTGGAGCGAATGAGAAGGATCTCGGTTTTGTCATCGTTAAGACAAAGTCCATGATTGGCCATCCAAGTTTGTACTTTGTTGTAGATATCATTTAAGAGTGAAGAGTCCACTTGATAGTTGCCTGATTCGGTGATCAATATTTGCATATCATCTGCATAGTTTGCATATGAAACACCTTGATCATCTAGGTAGTCGAACAGGATCTTTGTGAATATGTTATATAAGGTGGGGGAGACACAAGATCCTCGTGGGACTCCTCATGTGATGGCAAAGGGGTCGGCTGAGACAGAAGAGGAAAACACCCTCATGTATATGTCCACTAGAAAGGAGTTGACCAGCCTTGCTGGCGAATGAAGCGGATATGGTGAAGTGGTTGGTTAAGATGCTGTGGTCGACTAAATCGAACGCAGCCGACAGATCTAGTAGGAAGAGTAAAGCAGGCATACCAGAGTCTCTTGCCTCATCCATTTGGATTTTCAGATCCAAGAGGGCTGTTTCTGTCCCATGTCTTGGTCTGAAGCCAGATTGTCTGAGGCCTAAGAGATCATTAGACTCAAGGTGATTCTGGATTTGAATATATGCTACCTTATCTAAGATTTTTTGTAAGAAGGGCACAGTGGTTATTGGCCTGTAATTGGTCCGTGTATTGGAATCAAGGATAGGCTTTTTGATGAGGGGCATGACCCAGGCGTTTTTAAAGTTTTTTGGTACCGTGCATGAGGCAAAGGAGACGTTTATGAATGAGGAGATAAAAGGGGTGAATTCTTTGGCTCATTCTTTTATGATGGAGGCTGGACAAGAGTCTCCTTGGCACCCATATGGCTTAAGGCTTTTAATTATAGATGCAACCTCTGTTGGAGTGACAGGGGCAAATTCTAAGATTTTGTTTTGGGTGGTAGGTATGACGGATTGGGGACTCAGATTGGTCTGTTTCGTTTTAAGGTTGCTGGATGTGCCTGCAGTTGACAGACTGACTCTTTTGGCTTCAATTTTTGATTGAAGTAGAGACATTTTGTTGAGTAAAGCTTTCTGGATGTTGGTGCACCAGAGGGCGTCTTTCTTGCAGAGTCGGGGAGGGAGATAGAAGATTCCACTTCTTTAAGGATGGAAAAGAGCTCCTTAGTGCTAGATTTGGCACTGGAAATTCTAATGTTGTAATTCTCCCTTTTTGTCTTGAGGATAGCAGACTTGTAGATAGTGGAGGATTTTGAGAATTTGTCTTTGTTTTGTATTGAAGGGTTTTTTTTTTCACCAGGAAGCCTCTGCTTCTCTTTAGCTTTGTGTAATGTTTTCAGCTTGGTAGTAAACCCTTTGTTAAGGTGAGCTAGTGGTTTAGCTTTCCTTAGTTTGAGTGGGGCTAATTGATCCAAGACATTTAGTAGGCTATGATTGTAGAGCTCTACCATTGTGGAGGGATCTGTGTCTGGGGGCGGTTGTTGCTGGATGATAGGCTGAATTAATGGAAGTAAGCGTAAAGTATATGACATTGTGGTCGGACCATGTGCATGGAGAGTTGGTGAGAATTTTAGTGTCGCAATTAAAGGGGGTCATTCCGACCCTGGCGGTAGGGAGTTAACAGCACCGGTAAGGATGCTGGTGCCGATAACCCCCTACTGCCCTATTACGAGGTCCCTTAGCGGGTACCACCAGGACCGACTGGTTTTACCAGCCGGCCTTAGCGGGACCCGTTAAGGGACCATGGAGCTAATAATGGGCCCGCAATGTGCGGGCCCGTTATGAGCTCCTTCCCCATTCCCATTGAGCCCTATGGGGGCTGAAATGGGAATGGGGAATGGTTTTTTCGAAATGGGGCCTTACCGGGTCCGCATAGGTTGGAATGTCCCAGTAAGTCCCCTTTCCGACACCACGGACCCGGACCCGAGTTTGGAGGCAGCCACGGTGCTAATAGCACCGTGGCTGCCTCCAAACTCGGAATGACCCCCAAAGTCTGCGACCCAGTCTTAAATTCTTCCTTTGTCATGAGTAGGGTCTGATATATTAAGGGAGAAGCAGAAGTCTGCGTTATTTCAATGGCATCGAACCATTATGAGCAGTCCTTGGGCTGCAGCAGGGGTCTGCTTTATGAAAGAAACAGTGAGTTAAAGGTGAGGGGGTGAGTAACAAGGTCTTTAGAGGTGAAGAGGGAAAAGGTGACTCCTGCAGGACACCGTCTGCACATGAAAATGCAGAGAAATCTATGTATCTTCTAATGCAGAGGGAGGAACAAATAACCAATGAAACTTTCTCATAGTGGTTCAGGAGATTAAAAAAGCCCCATGTCACCAGATGGATTTAGTAGAAAGCATTGGGTACATGCCTTCAAGTAAACGAAATGACAAAGCAGATGCTGGTTATAAACAACAGTGATGGGCTATATCAAGCGATAATTTATCAATTAAGAGGTGAGTAGTATATGCCAGTGGAACCTCCAGCTGACATGTAAGCAATTCCTTCAACTGAGGCCACTTACAGAGTACATGGATACGTATACTTCAGTAACAATAATGGAAGTTCACCTAATAGAATGAATTTTGTCTAGCAATATCTTGAGTGCAATTCAAGAGATGTGCAAAAACCAACATGTGAACAGGGACGTCATTTTGTGGTCACAAGGGGTTGCAGCTGTGACCCCGGTTGTCTCCCTTGTAGCCCTTTGGTCTCCCTTGCTATCCATTAAAAAATATATATTTTTTAAACAGACACTCCTGGGCTGTGGCATGAGCCATGTGGCTCATTGTTCCTGGGGAGGCTGGCTTTCTTGGTCAAGCCTCTTCAAAAAAAAAAAACAGGTTGTTCCACAAGGGCAACACTTTGAGCAGTGACACTCAATAAGAAACAGTAGGAATAACAAATAATTTGTCTTTCTGGAATTCTATATAATAATTGATAGACTCATTAAAGGTTTATTTCAGGCACACTTCAAGGGGCGAGTCACTGATTCAGTCTGTTCTTAAATACCCCAACTTCAGCTTTTCGCCAATCACAGTTATATCATTTTTTCAGTCGTTGTCTCTGTTTGCGATCATCGCACGACAATCTATCTTGGTGTCCTTGGTCACTTAAAATCCTTATTCCTAAAAACGTGTGTACAGTGTAGAAAAGTTTGACCATAGCACATAAAGTGGCCCTTGATTTAATTGTGCCAAATGAATGCTTTATTGTAATGTGTCTAGTTTGCCTATCTCCCTGGCATGCTGTTCAGGATGTTTGTTTGCATCATCTGTCAGGTAACAAGTGTCCAGAGTATGGGTTGTCACGTGAGAGCTGCTTTCCCTACTCTACACTTAATATTTTAATACAAGTTATGAAACCTCCCAATGGTATGTATTTGCCAACCTCTGAAGCCTGAGAAAGTAGATCCTTGCATGCTTGAAATTTGGCCAACTTTGCACCAGACCTGCAAATGAGCTGGCATGCTGTTAAATCTCAGTTACAAGATGAATGGTATCCACTATAGAGTGAATTTGCTTTCTAACTTTGAGAACAGTCAGACATGTACTTGCTCATTTTACTGTAGCCGGTAAGATAGCTATAGCTGGTAAGATAGCTCAGTGGGTTTGTGTGTGTGATCTGCAGGTTTGAATCCTGGAAATGCCAACTCAGCCGTTCAGCCTTCTGAGGTTAATAAATGAGTATCAACACAGGTTTAGTGATATTGTATATATAAAGTGCTTTAGTGTAAGTGTTATATTTTAACACATCATTATTTGGCCTTGGACATGTGCTTGCATTCAGTAATTTGGTGATATGGGCCCATACACACAGATATTAATAATACATATAGTAATCCATTCTTATATGAAATGTATATCACATTACAGTTATATAGTAACCATATTTTTCGTAGTGTACTTAGGAACAATGCTAAGTGATGCCACTTCCTGTTTTATCAAAGGGTGAAAGTTCATGTTCAAACGCTTCCTGTGATGTCACTTCGGGGTGGGGTCAAATTACATCACTCCCTGTGATGTCCTCAGATTTCAAGGGCAATGTGATGTCACTTCCGCTTACCCTGGCATTTTGGTGAAATGCCGTCCCTGTATGTGAACGACTGTATCTAGCAAAAACAACTTAGACATTGGGCCTCATTACACGGTAGGCGGTAAGGGTTTACCGGTACCGGTATTTTACCGGTACCGGTAAATCCTTACCACCTTACTACGAGGTCCCTTTGCGGTCTGGGGAATTTAACGCCTGCTTTTTGCAGGCGTTAAAAACCAACCCGCAAAGGGACCCAGCGAGCTAATTACGGTACCGCAATTTGCGGTACCGTAATTAGCGCCTTCCCAATTCCCATTATGCCCTATGGGGCAAAAATGGGAATGGGGAAGGGCAATGGTGGAAAGGGGAATTACCGCCCCGCCAACCTTGGAATGGGGCGGTAATTCCCCTTTCCACCAAGGCGGTACCGGTAAATTACCGGCATGAACCATGGCGCTAATAGCGCCATGGTTTACCGCCTACCGTGTAATGAGGCCCATTGTCATCTGAATGTCTTCCAGTGCAGCCTCACTTGCGGTGAAATACATGAGGCTTCCGAGGCAAAATACAGCAAGGGTAGTATTACAATGCCAGTGTCTATTAAGAACCATTTTAGGATGTCTTTTGATTGTTGGACATGTATGTTTCCAGCTAATTAAGAATGCCATTTCCATGAGACACATCCGAAATATCATCATCACAAAGCAGAAGATACATAATAACCCAGAGGTGAATATCTAGATCCAGAAGAAACATTTTTTTTTTACTGGACCTAGTTGGTGATGTATAGATTTTTATTTGACAATCGTCATCATCAAAGTAAGTTCATACGAATTTCACAAGTCATAAAGCTACGTACAGCACAAAACATATACAAGTCAAGACATAAATATGGTTTAAATGGAGGAGTACCATAAATTGATGTTAAAATGTACCAAATTAATATGGTCTAAAAATATCCTCTAAAAACAGCTCAAGGCCGAACATGATATGCACATTGCTCATTTCCATCCACAAATTATATGCCATACGTTTGTTAAATTAAGATTTTTTAGGGCTAGGACTATATATTTCGTCCTCTAGCTCTCGTATAAAAAACACAAGTATAACACATGTAAACTTGATCTTTGAGTTGTATAACACATGTAAACTTGATCTTTGAGTTGTCCCGACACAGTCACAGATATAAATGCCTTTGTTATCATGTTTCTCCATCAGTACATGCTAAGACAATTCATTAAAATGAAAGGTGGTCATCAGTTTACGTGCCTTTACATTTGAAACATGATTTAACAGATATTCTGTTTTGGATGGCATGCAGTTCTATGTTCACAGATCTTGGTAGTTTGTTCTTTAAGTTCCAATGTATCGTTATTTACTATTTCCGGTTTGTTGTAATACAGATTGACCATCCCAACAAAAGCAGAAAGTTCCTAACATATGCAAGCCATTGGATAGTGTTGGCATGGGATAAACTCATTATATCCTCAATCAGAGCACGTGCCAGAGTAGCTTTTTCACTAAAGCATTCCGATATCCCTAAGTGTGCACGAGCTGCTTGCAAAGTAATATCAAGTGGGGTCATATGTAGTTCTAAAGATAGTAATTCGTTGACAATCAGATAACATATACAAATGAGAGCCAATAAACATGCAACCTTTGTTGCACCATCACAAATTAATATGGAAAATAGGTAACATGTATACCTTTTTCATTAAACAAGGGAACACATTTGGTCATTTACCTAAATGTCCATCCACATACAACACATTTGATGTTCCTACACATAATATAAACTAGATTTCCTTCCATACAGCTTCAAGTTGCATTTCATTGCAGGCAAACATTCAACCTATATGTACATGATTGATATGATATGATATAGCATTTATAACGCGCCTATACACAAGTGTTTCAAGGCGCCACAAGGCAAGGGAGGGGGAATAAAGGGAAAACAGAAACAACGATCTTCCTAGGCCAGGTATCATTCAGATCGTTTTTTTTTTTTTTTTTTTTTTTTAAAACAAGGCCAAAAGAATATAAACGTTGAATTAATATGGTCAAAACACAGCAATGTTTGCTGGTCGAAAAATCTATAGACGCTCTTAGTTTTTTTCAATCTACAGATGCATATTTTGTTTTCTTCAAAGACTGTAATTGAAAGGATGCCCAAATCAACATAAAGGTCAATACAGTTAACAGTTAACAGTTAACATAGAAGCTTTTATTGCTTGTAAAAGCTGTTAGAGCACTCCCAGAGTTCCAATTTCCCACGTCTGTAGATCATTAGCTTCCAACAAATCATTTTAAATAGACAAGAAATCAGGTAATAAAATCTGAGTGCCAAACACAGCGTTCATCAATGGTTATGCGCCTTGCTATAGGTGAACCATAGATGCCTATACAACAAGGGTTTGGAGAGGCTTGGATCGTATCTAAATGCCTGGAATGTACGCATGCATTGAAAGATGCCTTCACTCCCTTTTAAAACACATCATTAGTTTTTGCGACACCCATGATTCCAAACCTAAAAATGCCAAGAATAACCAGTATTAATCATGCTGAGCTTTGCGACTCTCGAAGCTCTAATGGATTGTGCATGCAAGTTGTCCCCGTTTTTTTCTCCCTTGGTATTCATTTTGCCTGAAAAAGAGGATGAACTAGCACATCTCCAAACTTGCAGGGCAAAAAACATTCTGTGGGGGTGGGGACAATTCTTTACCTCCAAAAGGGACGTTATTTACGGGTCGCCACGGGGAAACAACTGCAACCCCTGAAGTCTCTGTTGCTACCCCTGTGGTCTCCCTTGCTACATCTAAGAAACATTTTAAAAAAAAAAAGAGTCTTCCCTTTGTTTAGTTGCGACTCCTGGGCTGTGGTGAGCAGCATGTGGCTCTTTGTTTCTGGAGTGGCTGGTGTTCTGGTAGCTATAGACAGTAAGATAGCTCAGTGGGTCGAGCTCTCGCTACTGCAATGTGTGTGTGATCTGCAGGTTGCAGGTTTGACTCCCGCCAAGGTCCACTCAGCCTTTCTTCCTGCTGAGGTTGATACATGAGTACCAACACAGGTTGGGGGATTTTTTTATGTATATTTGTTCTATATGGAGCGCTTAAGTGTAAGTGCTATATAACAACACAACATTATCGTTTGGCATTCGATGTCTGCTTGCATTCACAGTAATTTGGTAATATGGGCCTATACACACTGATATTAATGATACATATGGAGATCCATTCTTATATGCAATTAATATCACTTTACAGTGATACGTCACCATATTTTTCATAATGTACTTAGAAACAATGCTATGTGATGCCAGTTCCTGTTTTGTCAAGGGGTGAAAGGTTGTGTTCCATTGCTTCCCGTAATGTCACTTTGGGGTGGGGTCATATGACATCATGGGCTGTGATGTCATCAGAGGTCAAGGGTTGTGTGGTGTCACTTCCGCTACCCCTGGCATTTTGGTGAAATGACGTCCCTGACCTCCGATAGCTTAACCCACAGTCATGCAGTATTTACTGCTTGCTCTATTGAAACATTTCTGCATGAGGACACCGTATTACCACTACTAATATTCACCTTTTCAAATGCAGCCTATTCTTTATAGTATCATCATACTCATATTGAGCCACTTGATCTCCTCAGAACAGGCGACGATGGATAACTTTTACAAAATCAATCTATAAATGCACATAATTTGTTCAATCAGTTAATACAGCAAGTCATCATATCTCATTAACAATCGTACATAAAGCCAATACATTAAATAAATACATTAAAATTGTACCTAGTGCCTGCATATATATAATGTATACTTAAAACCAAATACATCCTTTCAGCCTTTCATATTTTAACAATCTATAGTGTTATCTTTTGTAGTTTTATCTTTTGTAGATGTTCATTGCATTTTACATTTGCAGACTTGAATTTGTATTGGCCCCACGATGAAGGTGCCCAGCTCAAAGATCAAAGATCAAAGATCAAAGATGAAGTGTCAGTCATCAGGCGCCTATTATTAGGTGGGCGGTTGCCCTCTCCTGGCTGATTTAATACTTCCGATATTTTAAATCAAAAGATGGGACATGAAGCCTGTTTATTGCATAGCTCGCATATAAGGCCCATTCAATGCTTTTGATCTATGTACCTTATGGAGTCATCCGTGTCACAACACACTTTTAAGAAGTCTCAATTAAATGTGCTGTGAAAAGTGTACAAAACAAGGCGTGACCCCTAACACGTCCCCAGGGGCCCACACTAGAGCTGTATAACTCAAAACTAGAATGCAGATGAACATGAAATATGAAACCATGTGTGAGGATGCATGTTTGAACTGCTTGATACAGCGAGATGAGAATATTGCACAATAACAAAATCCAAAACGTTTTTACTTGTAATGCCCATCCAAAGAGGTTGCTAACATTCATGCAGAATTATAAGGTTTAACTGATGATGTAGGAATGATTTGCAAGCATGACAGCCATATGCCCATTTCTGGCAGTGAAGCATTTGAACTGCTTTCATGTCTCATCATTTGCCCTGGGACAACGGAAGCATCTGCTCCTCTAAGTCCCTGCCAGCAAGTTGCACACTTCACAACTAAGCTTATATTACATGCACAACTCAAACCTTCCAACCAAGTGAGAGCTTATTTGCAAAATAAAAACAATACCACACTAGATCCAAATGGAGGCTTGAGGAGGTTTCAGCATAACATTGCCATACATACATGACATAACATGTCATGCTACAAACTCTCCGTTCAGCCTTTCATTGTTCTGTAGCCTTCTCTTGCACTATGTTCGTCTCGGATGCAATAACACTCTCTAGTCAGAAGACTAGGCGAGAAAAAGAAAGGGGAACATATGAAAGTGGCCTTTCACTCCATGAATAGTGAGTTGTTGAGGTAGTCACTACATGATGGTAATGTGACATGAGCCATATACGACCAACATATTGGGCCTCATTACGACCCAGGCGGAAAACCATGGTGCTAATAGCACCATGGTCCATGCCGGTAACTTACCGACTCCGCCATGGAGAAAGGGCAAATTACCACCCCATTACAAGGTTGGCGGGGCGGTAATTCCCCATTCCTCCATGGCCCTTCCCCATTCCCATTTTGCCCCATAGGGCTCAATGGGAATGGGGAAGGCGCTAAGTATGGTACCGCATATTGCGGTACCGTACTTAGCACCAAGGTCCCTTTGCGGGTCCCTACTTAAACGGCTGATGTAGACTAGCCGTTAAGGTTGGGTCCAGCAAAGGGACCTCGTAATCAGGCGCTAATGGGTTAACGGCGCTGCAGCCTTTTACGGCGCCGTTAACCCATTAGCGCCAGGGTCGTAATGAGGCCCATTGTCAAGTTAATCTCCTTTGGAAAATGCCTTGACAATTGTTTGCAGTGATGGGTATCAGATAGGGGACTGTGCAGAATTCCACCATATGTAGCCTGTTTTAGAATGATTAGGAGGAGTTTCTGGTTGCCCTCCACATAGATTTGCCCAGGAGGTTCTGTATTTAACTTGGGGTGGCTTCACCTGCACAGGCCCTTCATGTCTATGAGTGGAGGTCTTTTCTTGTGGGTCTATGGTGTACTGGGACCTGGGCATCAGTACTACATTGACTACAGCTAAAAGGTCATTTTAGACTTGGCTTTTTTGGATGAAGATCATTTGACTAGCCTGGGTAAATAAAACCTTTATTGACTGGACTTTGGAACTCTGTGAGAATCTCTAATAACAATTGGAGATTGGGGATCGATTTTTGAATGTGAGAAAGAAGACCATGAAGCCCGGACATAAGGAATCATGGGCCCTCGTTACGGGGTTGCCAGTAAAACCCGCTGGTAAGCGGCGGGTTACCGGCAACCCTGTAGCACTGTTTCCACTGCCTGACATCCCAGTGCCACCAGGATATTATGGCACGTGGCGGAACAGTAAATCCCCATTCCCACAGAGTCCCATAGGACTCCATGTGAATGGGGTCACTGAACCACTAGCACTGTTACTAACGTTGCCAGTACTTCAGTGAAAACACTTCCGGTAGAGGTCTGAATTCCTGGCAGGTCAGGCCTGCTGGGAGTTCAATGCACCTACAGGCGGACTCTTAGTTCCCCGGTTCGTAAAGGATGCCGGTATGTTGCTAATCGCACCCTTATTTCCAGACCACCAAACTTGAAATGAGGGCCATAGACCTTTTGCTTCCTGGCCTTGTGACACCTCTGAGCTTTATGTAGGTTTCCTTTGCACACATTATTTGAACTGAGCACAAGTCTTTGTCCATTGTTTGCATAGTTTAGAGTCTATTGATAGGGGATGTATGTTTTAATATTGCTTTGTGATCTTTCTTTATATAAAACTGTTACTCGCAGAATAATTGCACACTGGAAATGTCCACTATTTTATTTCTGATTGATGTGTATGTAGAACTGTTTTGGCTGCCATTCTCACTGTGATTGCTCATTTAATTTATTTCCTCTGTACACTGCTTACATTTGTATGACGGCCACCAGATGAGAAGCCATAGGCCTCCCTGTTTCCTGCCTCGTGTCTCGTCTGAGCTTCAAATT
This sequence comes from Ambystoma mexicanum, assembly GCF_040938575.1. Taxonomy (NCBI): domain Eukaryota; kingdom Metazoa; phylum Chordata; class Amphibia; order Caudata; family Ambystomatidae; genus Ambystoma; species Ambystoma mexicanum. Next base: position 702,031,817 of record NC_090926.1, on the reverse strand, counting down.
GGCTTACTCTGCACACATGTTGTTCCAGACAGTTGTACTGAGAAAAAGTCTCTGTTTGTGTTTGCATAATTTAGATTCAATTGAAAGTAACATTTTATTAGTTTTATTATTTATTTTACTGCGTACTGCGGCATGTTGAGGTGATGAATGGAAGCTGGGGCATGATAGAGTTCTGGAATCAATCTTCCTTGGTAAGATGACAATGGAATATGAAGCATCACTACATCAACGATGCAATTATGGCAGTGAGTGAGTGTTCCATGTCATTTCATCACCTGCCTGTTCATCCCCAGGCTTTTTAACATGCACATTCCATCGAAAATACTCATCGTTTCTTTTTTCATTTTTTTGGTGCAGTACCATCCAAACCCCCCTCCCACACTTATTTTTTGCTATTGCCCACCCTCTCAAACCACTATCTGCCCTTTTCCACCCCCCCTAAAAAATTCGATGAGCACATTCAATGGAATGTGCACGTTAAAAAGCCTGGGGATGAACCGGCAGGCGATGAAAAAGGACGTTGTACCGTGAGTGAGGTGAGAATTCCACATTTCTCTCTCATAAAATCTCAAAGAAAAACCAACCTCAAAGAAAATAGCTAACACTCTGAATACTAATATATTTCAAAACGTGGATGTCTCAATGCCGTTTTGGGAAAATTGACCATTGCCTTTTTCATTGCACTCATTATCTAAACATGGTTTGAAGAATACTCTGGTCCAGCTATAGTGATGACTATGCCATCTGAATACATGTTAATAAGCCTTCAATGAGTCAAATCAAGAGGAGGGAGGAGGAGTGGCTATCAGGAACAAGAATCTCTGTCCATGTCAGAGTACACCTACCCTAATGAGAAAGTAGAAGGAACACTAGTAGGACAACACTATCTCACATTCAAGGACCATGTATTTGCTTTTTGTTGATCAAATTCCTGGTTTGGATGGATAATTTTATGGAAGCCATATCTTGCTTGGTTGTCATCATAATAAGGGATTTTAATATATTGGACGGATGTGGGGATCCAACTGGCAATTTCTAAATCTCAGAGAACCTGTTGTACTATACCAAAACTAAGACAAATGGTGATGGGACTGACACATTTGGTGGGATTAACGTACATCTTGTTTTTAGTTCCCTAGATGTGGTCATAGAGGGGATCTAGATTTCGCCAGAATGGTCAAACCATGATACAATTCCACTCCATGTAGACATGTGTTAAACAATCCCTTCAAAAGGTGCATACACACATACCAGGCTAGAGAGGAACTGGAAGAGGTTGTTGTACTTGGACTCCTCTGCAATGCTGTTCCAGAATTCCTGCCCTCCCATGGATCCAGTGCTAGAAAAGCTGTCTTGAAAGCTTTAAATTGGGGATTCATTAATTCCATCAAATCTGTTAAATGTGGCATCAGATCACACAGATCAACATGGTTCACACAAGTACTGGCACTGATAAAGAAAAATACCAAAATGCCAGAATGGCTATGGCAGAATTCATATGCTGAGTAAACTTGCATGCTTTATAGTCAACAAGTACAACTATATAAGGCAGCCATTGTTGCTGGTAAACAACAGTGTTTCTGAATTCAGACTACATTTACAGTTTTCGCATGGAGGGAAACATTTGTATTTCTTGAGGAACTGTCTATTCCAAAATCTTTGTCTCTACACAAATCTGTGTAGTTTTCTGAACAATTGACAAGATATTATATTGAAAAGGTTGAAGCAATTACCTCTTGATTGTGTTAGTTCTGTGGTAGTCCAGAACAGTCATCCAGTGTGTATTGCACTTTCTTTCCAGTTTCTGCTGGGGCTGTAGCAGTATGTCTGCAGAAAGTCTGCATCACCTCTGGGAATGTGCCCCGAAGGGATACTCGAAGCCTGCTCTTCAGTGTTCACTAATACGATCCATCAGGTCATCAATTCATCCCAGATTATCTGATGAGGGCGATTATCAAGCTTTTTGGAAAACAGCACAGTCTTCATCCGGATAGAGTGAAGAATTACAGAGGAAACTCTCCGTCTTCTAGAGGTGGCCAAGCTCTTGGAATCTATTGTGGCGACTCAATTTTGCAAATGCAAAGAAATCTTTATTGTGCAGGATTTCGCCAAAGTTTAGGAAAGAAATCTGTTTTTCTGGCAGCATGGTATGACATTTTGAAGTTGGTGAACATGGACAGTTTTGTTGCCTCAGTCCTGCTTTATCTGTCAGCAGCCTTCCACACCATCTACCATGGCACCTTTTTTGCAAGGTCTGACTATTCTATGATGAACTAGAATAGACCTGGCTTTCATCATTTTTGACTAATCACAGGCAATTTCAATATTTCCCTGACCAGCAAAGCCTTACACCTTGGTATGTGGTGTCTGTAGGGCTCTCCTCACACTCACCTCCTATGCTTAACCAGTCACTCATCCATTTGGATGGAGAGCTGGAAGATATTACCTGTCAATCTGAAATTATATTATGGCCATTACTGCAGAGTAATCCAATTTTACACAACTTTTAAAAAACATAGGTAGTGATGTTGGGGTGCTGGAGATCTTTTAGGATCATAGGTTCTGGCTCTCATCCGTGGGCACTAGGTCTGTTTTGCAATGCAAGTCACTTGGGTCCTCATTACTAGTTTGGCGGTATTCCGAGAAGTTATTCCACCAGAATGCTGCCAAACTGAATTACCATTACCGCCACTTGGTCCAGTGGATTTCCCGCCAGATTAAAAGTGGTGGTAGGCAGAATTAGTCCCCATTTTCTGTGGTCCATAGGACTCCATAGGGATTTTTGCAGAATTACCGCTGGTGGTAGTTCCACTGATTTTACTGATCTTTCAGTGGAAAGTTTGAGGATTTACCTCCAGCATGATGTTGCAGGTAAATCCTCCACTCCAAGGCCATACTCGAAATACTGTACAGCGGTAAAAGTGGCAGTAGATCCGTTAATGCCACTTCTTTACCAGTCCGCCACACTCTTAATGAGGGCCTTCGGCGCTAGATTTTATAGGGACTATTTTTTATATCCCCCAAATTAACCAGGTAGAAGCTTCCTGTTTTTAACAACTTTCCCTTTTAAAAACACATTTTCTTTTCTTAAATTTCTGCCTAAACATGGCAGATTATGCCTGGGGGTACAATATATTAGAGCATGAAGATCCTCTTTTTTGATTAAGGGGGCTTGTGGATGAGGACAGGGAATTCAACCAACAGGCAGGTTCCACAGAAAGCTACCCTGCTTTTACACACTTTGGCTATGGCGCTCAATAGTCAGATTACACATATTATCACATTTTGTTCAAAAAAACATGTTAAAACACTTAAATGAAACATAAAAACATACACAGATATAGGGGGTAATTCATGGAATTAAGCGCACCAGCCGCGTGCAGCAAAACCCATTTTGACACACAGCATATTCCTGGATTCTTACATCCATAACCAGCCGTGGTGCAGTGTGGCACAGCGACCCTGCAGCAGCGCCAGTTAAGCCCCCAACCCTGCCCTGTGCACCAAAAACATCTGCACAAATCCCCTAAATGGCGCAAAGGCCAGTGGACCAGCATACAGCCCCCCAACAATGAAAATGCGCTAAAAACGCCACTCAGCCCTCACTCGAGAACCCAATTGTGTTTAAAACTCCCCGTGCACCCCTCGGAATACACGTACCGCGCTCGAGCCAAGCCAATCGCATGTAAAACTCCCTGCGCATCCCTCAGAATATGCATACCCCGCTCGCACAAGGCCAGTCCCGTGTAAAACTCCCGGCGCACCCCTCGGAATATGCATACATGGCTGGCGCCAGGCAAATTGTGTGGAATAAGTCCCCCCTGTGGTGTGGGCTGGCTGCAGGGCATGGGGAGCGTGGATGGGCTGCCTATGAGGCATGGGGAGGGTGGTTGGATTGACTGTGGGAAATGGGGAGGGTGGATGGTCTGGCTGCGGGGCATGGTCAGAGTGGATGGGCTGTCTGTGGGGCATGTCCAGGGTTGTAGGGGTCTCCCCTGTGGTGTGGTCTGCCTGCAGGGGGTGCAAGTGGCTCTTCACCACACGGGTGCGCAAATATGGGGGTACGCGAGTGTGCTTTACACGGGATTCCGCTGGCGCGAGCAGTGTACGCGTATTTCGAGGGGTGCTCGGGGAGTTTTACACGCGATTGGCATGGCGTGAGTGGAGTACGGATATTCCGAGGGGTGCACGGGGAGTATTACACGTGATTGACCTGGCATGAGCAGGGTACGCGTATTCAGAGGGGTGCGCAGGGAGTTTTACATGCGATTGGCCTGGCGCAAGCGGGGTACGCGCATTCCGAGGGTTGCACAGGGAGTTTTACAAGCAATTGACCTGGCGTGAGCGGGGTACGTGTATTCCGAGGGGTGCACGGGCAGTTGTACACATGATTGGCCTGGCGCGAGCGGGTTACAGGTATTCTGAGTGGTGCGCGGGGAGTTCACACGCGATTGGCCTGACGTAAGCAGGGTACGCATATTCCGAGGGGTGCGCTGGCAGTTTTACACGTGATTGGCCAGGCGCGAGCAGGGTACACATATTCCGAGGGGTGCGTGAGGAGTTTTACACGCGTTTGGCCTGGCACGAGCGGGGTACGTGTATTCCGAGGGGTACGTGGGGAGTTTTACACGTGATTGGCCTGGCATGAGCAGGTTACGCATATTCTGAGGGGTGCGTGAGGAGTTTTACACACAATTGGCCTGGCGCTAGCGAGGTACGCGTATTCCATTTGGCAATGTGGGCCCTTCTGGGTGTGGCCCTCCCCCCCTCGCCATGCCCCGCAGGCAGTCCATCCACCCTCCCCATGCCCCGCTGGCAGCCCATCCACCCTGCCCAGGCCCCGCAGGCAGGCCACATGGCACCATGCACTTGGGAGCCCCAACACATGCCCCCCCACCCCACCCCCATTGCCGGCCCCGACTCATGTCCTCCAAAACACCACGTCATAACAATACAGACCCATGGCCCTAATGCCAAGCCATATCCCACCCCGCACCCCCCATCCCGCAGTACAAACACCCAACAATCCACTGCACCCACTCCCATGTAAATTACCCATGCCATGTGAGTCTGAAAAGAACCAGCATGCCCATCAACAAATGTCCTACAGGGCCACACAGCTGCAACATATGACTGAGCCAATGCTCATGGAGACATGCACAAAATAAATCATAGTAGTCCACACCAATAATGAAGAATAATGAAATGTATTAAAAACAAAACCAAATGACAAAATGAAACCACACATGCAAGGAGTTCGGTGCTGAAATGCTCATGGAGACATGCACAAAATAAATCATAGTAGTCCACACCAATAATGAAGAATAATAAAATGTATTAAAAACAAAACCAAATGACAAAATGAAAACCACACATGCAAGGAGTTTGGTGCTGAGTTCAGTCAGCCCAGTCTGTGTTACTGTGCTGTTCGTTTTCCTGAGAGGAGCTGCAGCGACTTCGGATCTCCGAATTGGTGCCTGCCTCTTTAATTTTGTGGATTGCCTTTAAAAACGAACTTGCGGAGTGCGGCGCAGAGTTCGGTGCTGAGTTCAGTCAGCTTCATATGCCTCAGAATGCTGAAAGGACGCCGGATGGAGCCGCTGTCTCCCAGTGACTCTGAAGTGGCTCTCACGGACATCGGCCCGCACACGCGCAACTGATTGCTGCAGTTTCGGCGGCTACACTCAAAAGCAGTGAAACCGCATATTCCGAGGGTTGCACAGGGAGATTTACAAACGATTGACCTGGCGTGATCGGGGTACGTGTATTCCGAGGGGTGCACGGGCAGTTTTACACGTGATTAGCCTGGCACGAGCGGGTTACACATATTCCAAGTGGTGCGCGGGGAGTTCTACACGCGATTGTCCTGGCACGAGCGGGTTACGCGTATTCCGAGGGATGCGCTGGCAGTTTTACACGTGATTGGCCAGGCGCAAGCAGGGTACAGATTTTCCGAGGGGTGCAGAGAGGAGTTTTACATGCGATTGGCCTGGCGCGAGCGGGGTACGTGTATTCCGAGGGGTGCGTGAGGAGTTTTACACACAATTGGCCTGCCGCTAGCAGGGAACGCGTATTCCATTTGGCAATGTGGACCCTCCTGGATGTGGCCCCCGTCCCCATGCCCCGCAGGCAGTCCATCCACCCTACCCATGCCCCGCAGGCAGCCCATCCACCCTGCCCATGCCCCGCAGGCAGGCCACATGGCACCATGCACTTGGGAGCCCCAACACATGCCCCCCCCACCCCTATTGCCGGCAAACTGCTCACAGGCCCCAACCCATGTCCTCCCAAACACCACGTCATAACAATACAGACCCATGGCCCTAATGCCAAGCCAAATCCCATCCCGCACCCCCCATCCCCCAGTACAAACACCCAACAATCCACTGCACCCACTCCCATGTAAATTACCCATGCCATGAAAGTCTGAAAAGAACCAGCATGCCCATCAACAAATGTCCTACAGAGCCACACAGTGGCAACACATGACTGAGCCAATGCTCATGGAGACATGCACAAAATAAATCCATAGTAGTCCACACCAATAATGAAGAACAATGAAATATATTAAAAACAAAACCAAATGACAAAATGAAAACCACACATGCAAGGAGTTCGGTGCTGAGTTCAGTCAGCCCAGTCAGTGTTGCTGTGCAGTTCGTTTTCCTGAGAGGAGCTGCAGCGACTTGGGATCTTCGAACTGGTGCCTGCCTCTTTAATTTTGTGAATTGACTTTAAAAACGAACTTGTGGAGCGTGGCACAGAGTTCGGTGCTGAGTTCAGTCAGCCCCGTACGCCTCAGAACGCTGAAAGGACGCCGGATGGAGCGCCGTCTCCCAGTGACTCTGAAGTGGCTCTCACGGACATCGGCCCGCACACACGCAACCGATTGCTGCAGCTTCGGTGGCTACACTCAAAAGCAGCAAAACCGCGTATTCCGAGGGTTGCACAGGGAGTTTTACACGCAATTGACCTGGCATGAGCGGGGTACGTGTATTCCGAGGGGTGCATGGGCCGTTTTACACGTGATTGGCCTGGCATGAGCAGGTTACATGTATTCCGAGTGGTGCGCCGGGAGTTCTACACGCGATTGGCCTGGCGCGAGCGGGGTACGTGTATTCCGAGGGGTGCACCGGCAGTTTTACACGTGATTGGCCAGGCGCGAGCAGGGTACACATATTCCGAGGGGTGCGTGAGGAGTTTTACATGTGATTGGCCTGGCGCGAGCGAGGTATGCCTATTCCGAGGGGTGCATGGGGAGTTGTACACGCGATTGGCCTGGCGTGAGCAGGTAAAGCGTATTCCGAAGGGTGCGTGAGGAGTTTTACGCACAATTGGCCTGGCGCTAGTGGGGTACGCGTATTCCATTTGGCAATGTGAACCCTCCTGGGTGTGGTCTCCCCTCCCCATGCCCCGCAGGCAGTCCATCCACCCTCCCCATGACCTGCAGGCAGCCCATCCACCCTGGCCATGCCCCGCAGGCCGGCCACATGGCACCATGCACTTGGGAGCACCAATACATGTCCCCCCCATCCCACCCCTATTGCTGGCAAACTGCCAGCAGGCCCCGACCCATGTCCTCCCAAACACCATGTAATAACAATACAGACCCATGGCCCTAATGCCAAGCCAAATCCCATCCCGCACACCCATCCCCCAGCACAAACACCCAACAATCCACTGCATCCACTCCCATGTAAATTACCCATGCCATGAGAGTCTGAAAAGAACCAGCATGCCCATCAACAAATGTCCTACAGAGCCACATAGTGGCAAAACATGACTGAGCCAATGCTCATGGAGACAAGCACAAAATAAATCATAGTAGACCACACCAATAATGAAGAATAATGAAATGTATTAAAAACAAAACCAAATGACAACATGAAAACCACACATGCAAGGAGTTTGGTGCTGAGTTCAGTCAGCCCAGTCTGTGTTACTGTGCAGTTCGTTTTCCTGAGAGGAGCTGCAGCGACTTGGGATCTCTGAACTGGTGTCTGCCTCTTTAATTTTGTGGATTGCCTTTAAAAACGAACTTGCGGAGCGCGGCGCAAGTTCGGTGCTGAGTTCAGTCAGCCCAGTCCGCCTCAGAATGCTCAAAGGACGCCGGATGGAGCCGGCGTCTCCCAGTGACTCTGAAGTGGCTCTCACGGACATCGGCCGGCAAATGCACAACCGATTGCTGCAGCTTCGGCGGCTACACTCAAAAGCAGAAAAAACGCGTATTCCGAGGGTTGCACAGGGAGTGTTACACGCAATTGACCTGGCGTGAGCGGGGTACGTGTATTCCGAGGGGTGCACGGGCAGTTTTACACGTGATTGGCCTGGCGCGAGTGGGTTACACGTATTCTGAGTGGTGCACGGGTAGTTCTACACGCGATTGGCCTGGCGCGAGTGGGGAACGCGCATTCCGAGGGGTGCGCTGGCAGTTTTACACGTGATTGGCCAGGCGCAAGCAGGGTACACATATTCCGAGGGGTGCGTGAGAAGTTTTACACGCAATTGGCCTGACGCGAGCGGGGTACGCGTATTCCGAGGGGTGCGTGGGGAGTTGTACACACGATTGGCCTGGCATGAGCAGGTTACACGTATTCCGAGGGGTGCATGAGGAGTTTTACACATAATTGGCCTGGCGCTAGCGGGGTACGCGTATTCCATTTGGCAATGTGGGCTCTCCTGGGTGTGGCCCCTCCTCCCCATGCCCTGCAGGCAGTCCATGCACCCTCCCCTTGCCCCGCAGGCAGCCCATCCACCCTGCCCATGCCCCGCAGGCAGGCCACATGGCACTATGCTCTTGGGAGCCCCAACACATGTCACCCCCACCCCACCCCTATTGCCGGCAACCTGCCAGCAGGCCCCGACCCATGTCCTCCCAAACACCACGTCATAACAATACAGACCCATGGCCCTAATGCCAAGCCAAATCCCATCCCACACCTCCCATCCCCCAGTACAAACACCCAACAATCCACTGCACCCACTCCCATGTAAATGACCCATGCCCTGAAAGTCTGAAAAGAACCAGCATGCCCATCAACAAATGTCCTACAGAGGCACACAGTGCCAACACATGGCTGAGCCAATGCTCATGGAGACATGCACAAAATAAATCATACTAGTCCACACCAATAATGAAGAATAATGAAATGTATTAAAAACAAAACCAAATGACAAAATGAAAACCACACATGCAAGGAGTTTGGTGCTGAGTTCAGTCAGCCCAGTCTGTGTTACTGTGCAGTTCGTTTTCCTGAGAGGAGCTGCAGCGACTTGGGATCTCCGAACTGGTGTCTGCCTCTTTAATTTAGTGGATTGCCTTTAAAAACGAACTTGCGGAGCGCAGCGCAGAGTTCGGAGCTGAGTTCAGTCAGCCCAGTCCGCCTCAGAATGCTCAAAGGACGCCGGATGGAGCCGCCGTCTCTCAGTGACTCTGAAGTGGCTCTCACGGACATCGGCCCGCACACGTGAAACCGATTGCTGCAGCTTTGGCGCCTACACTCAAAAGCAGCGAAACCAAAGGTAAGCGTTCAGTCTGTAACATAAAGCGAGCCTTTGCAAGTGCAAGTCCCCAGCAACAAGTTAACAGTTTTACCAGCAGCTGGCATTGAAATTACAATGCCTGCGGAGCCGGCCTTAATGGCCCCTGTCTCAGTTTCAGTTTCCCCAAGAGCGGAAGGGGCAAACTTTGTGTCGGCTGGTGCCGATGACAAGACGTTTTCAGAAACTGTTAAATTGACTCACAAATTGCCTCACTTACCGCTTCTCGCCTTACCCGAGCTGCAGCAAGGCAATGTCCAACCATGCATCACGACTGGGAGTTCATCAACTAAAAACACACCGCCCCCTCAGTTTATTTAGATGCCTCCGAAACAACCTTTACATTTGACATAACAGAGGCAGACTTACTGGCTATGCGGTCGCCGATGGAGGGTGCTGTAACATCACCTGTCTCGCTGGCAAGTCCTTCACATCCGCTGGTCTCACTAGATGTGCAGCGAAGAAAATCCATAACACCTGTCGAGCGACTAAAACAAAGTGAGCCAGTCAAAACGCTCAGGAGGATCATACATCCAGGTCTGACTCTCAATAAACACTAGAAATTGTGGATGGGAAAGTTGAGGGGCTTGCTAACATAAGACCTAAGGATCCAGTGCTGCCCGTGAATATACCTTGCAAAGCGAATACCCTTGGCACTTCCTCAAACTGTGATGTTGTTGCCCGCGAGGCTCAGCTGACGGAGCGGTTGAAAGCCGACTTTGTCTTAATGAGCGATCGCCCAAATGAAAGTTTCAGCAAAAAACAAGAAAACATGCCCTCAAAGGCCCAAAAATTTAGCACTTTAATGAAAGATGCCTCTCACTCAACGAACAAGTCTTTCATTTCAAACGACTCAGCTGTAGTTGTGCAGCCCATCAATCTTGACTCATCAGATGGCGGTTAGGCCTGCGGAAATGGTACTATTAATATGGACATCTTCCAACCCAATGAAGCACCAAACAGGTCGGCGGAAAGGGATCCATTTGGCGCTCGCCCATCACAACCTATGTCAACTAACCAATCTGCAGATCCTTCCAACACCAAAGGAAATATTTCCATTGCAGCTGGTCTCCAGATTCATAATAACATTTTAGCTGTGACTTCCAGCTTCTGAGTCCCTGAATGACACTGTGTGAGAACAAAACTCTATATTGATCACAGCTAACAGCAAATTGATTGCATTGGAAACATTTAATGAACACCTAGTCCACCGACTTGATTTAGAAGCGGCAACCTCCTGCCAATGGCACTCTCGTCTTAATGAAATAACTAGACGAGAAGCACTTGAAAAAGTTGACCTTAGTGAGGCACTTGTCGAATGCACGAAGTGGATCAGACATAACGTTGCAGTGCGGCCACTTTGTTGCACATTGAGTAATAACTGTGACTGCAACAAATACAATGATGATTTTCTAACAGCTAATTAATGCAGTGCAAAGTCGGGCCAACCGCCTATCCGTGACCGGCCACCCTTCTGCAGTGCATCAGAATGTCTGCAACAAAAACTCAAAAGTCAGCAAACCGAACATCAATAGGAATAAAAAATCAGATGCAGAAAAATCACAATCACTGGTGTTGGAAGTTGGTTCGGCTATGGCGATCCCGATTACTACAGCTGACTCGCAAACAATGGAACTGGATATTGCCGAATCAACACAACCTCTGAGCGACGTTGCAACTAAAGACACAGAGCCTAAATCCAAAAACACACAAACGGGACCTGGCGTAACAACGGAACAAAAAGCCTCGTTTGGGATTTTCACAGGACCTGCAAAATCGATAAAATCTGCAATTGCAAAACCCGCACTGCTCATAGCGAAAAAAACGAGGGCGGCGAAATCATCCATGAAAGGACCTGCACCGAAACGTCCACGTTCGAATGATGCGAAGAAATTTATCAGAAATCTGTCAACTCCGCCACGTCTAGAAATCACCAAAAACAATGCTACATTGGCCAGACCAGTGACGCAGAAAGGAATCAACAACCCGGCCATGGCAGCCGAGGAAACTTCGCAAATAGCAACAAAGCGAGGGCGAGATGCTTCAAGTTACCTTCCACGAATAGCTCTGAGATTCCAGCAAAAGTTGATTCAAGAAAGAAAACCCAGCGCCGCTCCAACGAGCATGAGTCTCCCAGGAAACTGCCAACAGTGAGTAAAAAAGGGCCATTGGTCTCCTCAGATGAACACCTCCGTGCACAAAGTTAAAGAACATGTCCGGAAAAGAATACGTTGTTGAGGCTTAATCCGAAACAAACAGCAGCTCAATACCAAAAATTCATTCAGCAGAAGGCCAGAGCGAGAAACTTTCTATCCGAACGCTCAAACCTGGGCTGGTCAAAATTGGAACTGGAAATATGTTAGAAGAAAAAAACGAGGTAAACCTAAATCGAGCGAATGGAATGAGGCTTCTACATTATGTCCCTGTGCTACGAAACATAAGATCTGATGACATAGCAATTGTAGAATGACCCAATCAGTTCATGAAGTCAAAGAACCTAGCAAGACCGTTGCTCAACGCCAGAGAAGATCTATTGTTTTTTGGATTCGATTTATCGGAATGTGAAGACCAGCAGTCTCCTCAAGCCTCAGGGTCAGACAAAAATCAGAATTCTTTTTCCAATAAATCCAAAAGAGAAGATCTGTGGAAACAACTTAAACAGCAGTCCAATCTTCCAACTGGCACAAAGAATCGAGATAAGAACGTCTAGGACAACGAGGGATCAAGCAGCTTGACCCAGTTGTTAACTTCATGGAACACACAAGGATTTGCCCATCTGTTTCAAGAAGGTTGTTCCCATGAGTTAATGAACCCAATAATCTGTTTGCAAGAAACGTGGCTCCGCGAAACGCCTTCCTGTGATGGCTATTCGGTGTATTTAAACACGGCTGGGAAAAATCTATTTGGCCGTCCATTTTTCCCGGACTACTAACGATGACAAAGAATTCATCCAGATGGGAAGTGATAGGCACCTCAAATCCTAACCTGTTTGTGCAAGCGCTAATTCTAGAATCGATCTCAGAAGTCTCTCTGAATTAAAAAAAACATTTCCTGATCATAAACACCTACTGGAATCCGGTAATGATGACTGAGCCAGTTTATTTAGCATCAATTTCATCCAAAATAGATGCCTGCCTTTCTTCATTTGACGAACCATTCATTCTGGTCTGTGGCGACCTGAACTATTCATGGTTTGATAAAGCAAAAGTGCAAAGTTCATTTAACAGGCTTATAATTCCTACTGAATCAGCAGATCGAGGCATCAAATGGGAACACAAACTAACCTTACGTCACTGTGTGATGCTGAACGTCTGTACCAGGGGAGACATCCGAGCAGCTGACACCTGGCACCGAGGAGAGTCAAAGAAAACCCTAGACTACATTTGGGTTTCAGAAAATTTGCATCCTTACATTTCAAAGTTAACAACAAGGAAATCAGTAAAAAGCGATTATGATGCCTTAGTACTATTTTGGGAGAGGCGCCACAAAAGCAAACAGACTAGCCACAAAACACCACTAAGCATTAACAGTGCTCAAAATCGAATACGGATAAATAGCAAGCAGATTGACAACTTGACAGCTGACTTTACCCGCTCAAACACGATGGGCAATCAGGCGGACTATGTATCATTGCTAATGCAATTTACCTCTTGTGCCCACAAGAAACACATGAAGGTAATAAAAAACAAACCTCTATTCAGCCCCGAACTAAGCGAAGCGAAGAAACTCCTAAAAAAAAATCTGAGACTGTTAAGGAAATCTGGTGAAAAAATGTCAAGTCAACTGGTGATTAAGAGACGTCAACTCTTCTGAAATTGGTAAAAATCATTTAACATCATCCAGGAGCAAGAACAAGCGGAACTAAAGCTACGACTAATAATCCAAAAAGACAGCCGAAACACCTGGCAAATCATAAACACCGGTCCTCTAAAGCAAATGTTTGCACTATTGAATGGCGTGAATGCAGCAAGCTGGGTGAAGCACTACACTGCAGTCTTTAATAAGCAAGACGCTGAAGATGCTCCCAATGTAACGCTAGAGAACTGCAAATGGAATGTCACCGAAACTGTGGAAGACATTGAAAATGCCATTAAGAAATTAAAGAGATCAAGGGGAGCTGGGTCGGATGGAATATCAAATTCGATGCTAAAAGCGAATAAAGAAAATTGGGCGCAATTCATCAAAGTGATTTTTGAACACATAGCATCTACGTTGGCGATCCCCGACTCGTGGACATGCACTGTGGTAGTTCCGGTGTTTAAAAAGGGAAACCGTGAAAAGCCGTATAACTACTGCCCCATAGCGCTATTAGACACAATGGGGAAAATATTCGCCACCTTCCTGCAAAGAAAAATTGCCAGGTGGGCCAAAGCAGTCAACATAGTCGACCAAAGGCAAACAGCATTTACAAAAGGCGTAGGAGTGGAGCTAAACCTGATGCTCATAAATTTGGCAAAACTGGACGCCCTAAAATGCAAGAAAGGATTGTTTCTTGCGTTCGTGGATTCAAAACAAGCGTTTGACAGCGTTAATTGCCAGCTCTTATGGAAAAAACATAAGACCTGGGGCTGTCCACACCACCTACTGTCCCCGCTGATGGCATTATATGTGAATACCAGCATTCGGGTGAAGAAATAAAAACCACTAAAGGAGTAAAACAGGGCTGCCCTCTAGCAGCTCTGTTGTTTAAACTTTTCATATCAGGCCTGCCTGCTGCTCTCTCACAAACAAGGTAATTTCCACCAAAAGTCAATGGGAAGCACTTAAGCCATGTCATCTACGCAGACGATGTGGTCTTACTTGATTCCACCGAAATTGGGCTCCAAAGATTGCTGTCAGCACAAGAGTATCTTGCTTTGAATCATCTGACAATAAATGTGAAGAAGTCATAAGTGGTCGCTTTGGGCCCCAAAACAGCAACTAAGAAAGACACTTTTAAGTGGAAAGTATACAATGAGTTCCTGTCTAAAACTGATGCCATCCGTTATCTGGGTGTTTCATTTAACATCTCAATAAGAGTGTAGAGTTGGACCAATGAAGTTTTGCCTTGAATGAGGATTTTCGCTCAGCAAGGTGCGAAATTGCGTGCAAAATACAGCAAATTCACCTTACAGCCATTATTAACTTTTTATTTACAAAAAGTGTCTCCAGTGGTTTGCTGTTGGAGTGTTGAAGGCTGGAATATCGATGCTGGTTTTTGGCCCCAATTGGAGGGGCTTTTTTGGCGAAAAGTGCTTAAGTTGCCTCAGAGCGTCCCTATGGTGGCCATCAGACACGAACTGGGACTAGACTCTCTTTATTCACTTGTAGTGTGGAAATCAATAACAGTCCTTCGAAAAATGCGTCTAACGCCAGCAGCGAAACCTTACTTAATTCTGAATGAACAAAGCAATGAGCTGTCTGCCTTCCTTCTAAACAGTTTGGAGGAAAAACTGATCTCAATACTACACCAGGCGGACTTAAGTATGTCCCTGGTGCTGCAAATCCCTCAAGTAGCTAAAGAAAAGTTCCGGCAGTGGAACTGGATAATCAACATGGAGAAACACAGTTTATTAACATCGGCAATAGACTTGGGCACTTTGATGCAGAGAGTGGGTGTTCTGCCGAAGTACGTTGCTAAATTCCCTTCGCGTCGCCATCGGAATCAGTTCATAAGACTACAGCTAAATCTTTATAACACTCACAAGGTTCTGATGAGAAAAAAAGACTTGGCAACCAAGAGTGATGTTTGTCGTTTCTGTTTGACAGAGGTGGAATCGAGCAAACATTTAATAATTGAATGCCCTAAAATTGTGGATCAGCGCTCACTTCATCTTGCATGATTCTCCCCAAAAAATGGGAACATGCTTGAGTGGTGGAGCTATCTAATTTCAGGGACAAATTTCCAATTAACTTGTGCTGTCATTAATTTCATGGACATGGTTCTACCAAACTCTCACTGATTTCATTTCCTTATGATGTGGGCCGAAATGTGCATGTTTTGATTGACTTAATAACTGGAAATTTGGGTTCTAGTGTACTGTGTTCCTTTTTCTCTCTTTGTCTTTTTCTTTCTGTTCCTTCTCCCTTCCCATGAAGACACTTGAGAGTTTGTAGAAAGAATGATGGATTGACAAAAAAGTTCATTTTCTATTGTAAAACTAATGTCAATAAAAAAATAAAAAACATTCAAATGAAGAAATTATGATTGCAATATGAAAAAGAAAGTAAAATCCAAGGAAAAATAAAAATCAAAAACATGAAAAAGGAAATGGCGTCCATCCCCAAAGTCCATAGAAAGAAATCCTAAATTGAAAAGCATAAAAAAAACATTACTCCATGTGAACACCCAAAATAGAAAGTATGTACACGTCCGGAAATATTGAAAATGAAAGTCTGAAGGGTCCATTATCCCAAAACAAAAGGAAACCTACCAAAAAACCTATGTAAAATACAACTATGTACAAAAAGTGGAGCAAAGTCTGTGGGCTCCAAATCATAAGAAAAACTAAATGAAACCTAAACTTAAATAACTATATACAAAGGCGGCGGGCTAATCCGATGGCTCAATTATTGATGTCCCAGCCCAGGGCATCATTAAACTCCATGTCGATTTTCCAGAGGTGGGCCTGTTCCCTGGCCTCGGAGGTCTCACAGGGATGCAGCCATGGCCTACTCCAACTCATTGCGAGTTGCCTCGAGGCACACAGCCTGCCTAAAAGGCCGGTGCATGCAGTTCTCCACCCTGACCACTGTGAGCCATGCCCTATCCGCTGCTGCCGCTCCGCATCTATTTGCTGGCCCAACCGCTGACACACAGAAGACACTCCCAATCCTGGGTCCTCCTGCCTGTCAGCCGATGCCTGCCCCCGGAATGTTGATGGCCCGAGCCATGCTCGCTCCCACGCTGACCCTGCTGCTGCCTCCAATGCAACTGCCTCTGGCACCACAACAGCCTCCAGGCTGATGGAATCCTCTGATGCCAACGTGCATGTGCCCTGCTTGGTGACGCCTGCACATCCTCCATCTGCTGGGGTCCAGTTCGTGGGGTGGCCAGCCCTGCTGGACCTCCAACTCCTGACTGTGGCACGGATTCGTCCTCCACCAGCCTGGCGGCTGGCTCAGGGTCAGCTCCACAGGGGGCCCAGGTGACACTTGGGCAGTAATATGGCACGAAGGATGACTGGCACATAGGGGGTTCAGTTGTAGAGGGGGGTCACAAGAAGATCCAGCACACGGAGGAACCCAGTGCCGACGACCTGTCCTAGTAGTGCGATGCAGCCAAGCAGGTATTCGAAATGACGTGCATTGTCCTCACGAGAACCCTGCACGTCATCCCAAATACAACGTTGGCGCAACACCACACCAGCTAGGACAGGCTCAATCCAGTCACGGATTGCCACGTCCGCACGGAGAGGAAGGCCAGTTGTTGTTTGCACATCCCCTCCCTGAAAAGTGGTCTGGACGGAGGTATCTCTACTGGTGCGGGATGATGCAGTCACAGGATCGGGGACAGGATTACACACAGGTACCTACGCAGCGGCCTGTGCTGCCTCCTGTCCCTGCCCCTGGACTGCACAACTAGCACCAGTGGAATACCCCCTTCCAGGCCCCATGCGTGGGGCTTCCACAGCCTCCTCCTCAACAAAACCCCCCCACCAACCTCGATTACTCTGTGTCATCTTCCTCCGTAGGCCCCCGTTCGGGCACAGCTGCCCCTACTGCTGCCGAGGAGTCCACCTCCAACCTCCGCCTCTTGCACCTTCCCTCAGAAGCTGCAGCCATGGACGCGGCACCAGACTCCTCACTCCCAGAAGATATCAGTACATGGGAGGGGAGCTGGGCCTTGTGTCTCCGGCTGGCCGTGGGATACCTGCGGCTGTGCTCCAAAGCACCGTCTCCGCCCCCTTCATCAGTCAACGCTGCAGACAGGGAGAGACAGAACACAGGCATCAGGGCACTGTACAATGGTCTGATACATACATGACAGTTGCACATGAGTGGCAGTGTCAAACTTCACAAATGGCATCACACTCTCCAACACTCATCATTTGAATCCACACACATGCACCAAAAAACTGGTATTGTGCAACAGACATCAGCATGCATACACACGTAACTGCATGAACAACCAAAGGTTGGCATGAAGTCACAAGAAACATGGGGAGTGCCAATCACATGCACACACACCACCAGACAGACATGAATCTGTACATCTCCAACACCTGTCACAGAGCACTCATCAGCAACTAAGTCACATCTGCCAATCAGGTACCCACATGTCTGGGTCAGATGTATCCATGGCGTATCACAGTCGCACACATGTCAAACACACACACGCACATGTCTGCCGTGCATGTACATGAAGGTGGAACCAGCACCCATATGTCACACCCCAACCATGGCATAGTACATACTGTTATGCTCACCTGATTCCCACGGGGGCGTCGATCTGGACTGGCCCGTTGTTGCTTCCACCAGAGTTACACGTAGAGCCGAGATGACAGACTGGACAGACCCACTTAGCTTCGTTTGTTGGACTCGTACGAATATCTTTCTGCAATGGAGAAAGGGAATTAACCTCCCGTAGTCTGAGTGTTAACCCGCCTTCCCACTCCCCTTGTCTGCCCACAAAACACTCCTGAAGTTCCCACTTAATCTCACCTGAAGATTTGGAAAGATGAGCTCTCCATCCTGCGTCGAGCGCAGGGGCGCGTAGACGACCAGTTACTTCACTGGCGTGGAGGAATTGGTGAGTTCCAGTATTGACTCTAAGTCCAATTGTTCGTAAGAGTTCAAAAGTCTGATCTTCACTCTGCCAGATTCCTTGCAGGTTGCGGATTTAAACCAACAGAAGAGTTCCAAGTGGCAATTGGTAAGATCCTGGTAAGTCTATTGTGGTTCTCACCTTTGGGGCTGGGATACAGCGATGATGCAGAATTAACTGCGCCGACCCGAAATGAGGTGAGTACCCCCCTGTGGTAAATCAGGTAAGTCTTTGGGGTTAGGTTGTATTGTCCTTGTTTTTTCCCTTAGGGGCCGGGGTGCGGCGGTGATGCAGAATTGACTACGCCGACCCGAGATGAGGTGAGTACTCCCCTGTGGTAAATCAGGTAAGTCTTTGGGGTGGTTTGTATTGCCCTTGCTCACCTATCTGTTCTTGTCTCCCCCAGGTGTTGAAGAATGGCCTGGAGATGCTAGATTCGCGATGGAGTAAAGGAATGCAGCCCCGGTTGGTGAGTTCAGCGCGGCTCTGCGAGGTGCGTGGCAATGCACCTGAGAAGGTTTCTCTCTTCCAGATTGACAATGTGCTGGATCAAGGATTCAGGTAAGGGTTTTGTTCTGACCTCTTCTCCTTCTCCTTTTCTTGTTCCAGGTGTTCCAGGGCTGAAGCGGGCGTGGCTGAAGACTGGAGCTGCTGAAGACATGGGGAGCGTTACGCTGCAGCAAGCAGAATAACGGAAGCACGTGTGGCTGTCCGGGTGTGGCTTAAATAGCCTTGGAAGAAGTCCCAGGTAAGTATTCTTCCACAGCCCAACCCGAGAGGAAAGGAGTCACTGAGGTAAAATAGTCCCTTTAAGCCTCATTTGGCTTGTGGCTTTGTGCAGCATGGTCTACATCAGGTAGGTATGCAGCATGGTCTGCAACAGGTAAGATTTCTGTAATAAGCCTGGCGCCCATGGCGCCAGGACTGACTTTATTCTTATGAGCCTGGCGCCATAGGCGCCAGGACTGTAGCCAAAGAGCCCCTAACTGGGGTTTTTGGGCATGCTTCATGTGGAATGATGCCTGCTTCCGGGGTTGCTGGGCCTGGTCTGGCTTTCCGGGGGCAGGCATCGTGACAGCACTCCCCCTCAAGGCCCCTCCTAAAGCTGTTCTCCCTCTCGGCCTTGGTTTGTCTGGAAATTCTTGGTGGAGCCTTTTCACTAATTAAGGTGCATGCACATGGTCACTAGGCTCCCAAGATCTTTCTTGTGGACCATAACCTTTCCAATCAATGAGATAGAAGAGTTTCGATCTCACCCTTTTAGAGTCCAAAATATTCTTGACTTCGAATTCGGGTTCCCCGTCTATGAGAATAGGTTCAGGTGGGGTGGTTAGTCTAGTTCCTGGTTGCACAGGCTTCAAAAGAGACACGTGAAAAACAGGATGAACACGCATATGACCAGGCAGGTCCAACTTGACGGCCACTGGGTTAATAATAGCCTTAATAGAATAAGGTTCCAAGTACCTGGGGTTAAAAGTCTGTGTTCCCTTGAGTGGTAAGTACTTGGTGGCTAACCATACTTGGTCCCCTACTTGGTATTGCTGTGCTTCACTCCTGTGTTGATCAGCATCCTTCTTGTATTTATCCTTAGCGTTTTGTAAATGTGCAGTCGCCTCTTTAAAGGCTTGTGTGATAACAGCGTGGAGATGGTCCACCGCAGGCATCTCTAAATGCTGGGGAGAATCTAATTTTGAGGTTCGAGGATGGTGACCATATATGGTAAAAAAAAAAGGGCTTTGTTTAGTTCCTCAGTGTACAGAATTATTGTATGCATACTCGGCGATCCAAAGAATGTCTTTCCAATCCTCCTCAGATTGATGTAGCATACAACGTAGGTATTGCTCAAGAGTCTGGTTGGTTCTCTCAGTTGTCCGTCGGTCTGGGGATGGTGACTGGTTGAAAGCCTAACATCAATTTGTGCCAGCTGGCAGCACTTCCTCCAAAAATGTGAAATGAATTGACTACCCCGGTCTGAAATTAACACGGAAGGAAAGCCATGTAGACGGACAATATTTTCAAGGAACTCATTGGCCAAGA
Source organism: Ambystoma mexicanum (assembly GCF_040938575.1). Lineage (NCBI taxonomy): Eukaryota > Metazoa > Chordata > Amphibia > Caudata > Ambystomatidae > Ambystoma > Ambystoma mexicanum. The sequence continues at coordinate 702,011,494 of NC_090926.1, read as the reverse complement.
TTGAAGCTGAAGGTATTCCTTTTAAAGGAATGAAATGGGCCATTTTAGTAAAAAGATCTACAATAACTAGAATGGTGTTATAACCTTTGCACGGGGGTAAATCCATGATAAAGTCTAATGACAAGGTATGGCAAGGAGTAGGTGGTATATCTAACGGTTGTAATAATCCAGCGGGTTTTTCTTTTCCCCTTTGTTTTGAGTGCAAATGCCACAAGACATGACAAACAACTTGACATCTTCTCGCCAGGTGGGCCACCAAAACTGTTTCTTGATTTTGGCTTCAGTTTTAGCAATGCCAGGATGTCCTTCCATCAAGGTGTCGTGGTAATGAGAAATAACAAGTTTCTGTAGTTCCTCTAGTGGCAAAAATAGCCGGCCTTGGTAATAAGGTAGATTGTTGGTGACAGAATACTCTGGGCCTTTCCTTGCCCAGCCTCGTAAGGCATCGGAATCAAAGAGTTGATGGACCTTTTCTTGAATGTCCTCCAGAGAGTGTATGGATGTCAGACCAAGGATCCTCTGTTCAGGAATTATGGGTACAGGTTCTAAAGCTCTTTCTGTTTCTCCCATTCCTATTCGGGACAGGGCGTCAGCTTTTCCATTTTTATAACCTGGTCGATAGGTTATTACAAAATCAAACTCGGCAAAGAACAATGCGCAACGGAGTTGGCGTGAAGATTGGGCCTTGGCTACCTTTAGGTATTGTAAGTTGCGGTGATCAGTGATGACCGTAATGGTATGCCTGGCGCCCAGCAGATAGTGCCGCCAAGCCTTGAAGGCGGACTTGATGGCCAACAGTTCCTTGTCGGTTATAGCATAATTTAATTCAGGAGCCGAAAACTTTCTTGACCAAAACGCCACTGGGTGCAGCTGGTTAGTTTCGGGATCCTTTTGGGAGAGCACTGCTCCCATAGCTGAACTAGATGCATCTGTTTCCACTATGTTGGGAAGCTCTGGGCGCGGGTGTCGTAATACAGGAGCGGACGTGAATTTCTTTTTTAACTCTTGGAAGGCGTTCTCGGCTTCTTCTGTCCATGTAAAGCGTTTATTCTTTCACAATAGTGTTGTAATGGGATGTACAATGTGTGAGAAGTCCGGGATAAACCTGCGGTAGAAATTGGCAAAGCCGAGCATGCTTTGAACTCCTTTGACTGAGCTTGGCGAAGGCCAATTAAGAATTGCGTCCACCTTCCGTGTATGCATCCGGATTCCTTTTGGGGTCAGAATAAATCCAAGAAAGTCTACTTCCGTAGTGTGAAAGATGCAATTTTCCAGTTTAACGTATAACTTATACTGGCGTAACTTTTCTAGGACTGCTCGGACGTGCTTTACATGATCGGATTCTGATAGGGAGTATACTAAGATATCGTCGATGTAAACGACTACACAAACATCGACGAGCTCTCGGAAGACATCGTTCATGGAGAACTGGAAGGCTGCTGGTGCGTTACACAGTCCGAAAGGCATCACCTGGTACTCAAATAATCCGTACTTGGTGCGAAAAGCATTCTTCCATTCGTCACGCTCTTTGACGCGTACCAGATGATATGCCCCCCGAAGGTCTAGTTTTGTGTATATACAAGCGTTCTTTACCTGGTCTAGTAGTTCTGGGATCAAAGGCAATGGGTACCGATTCTTGATAGTTATCTGATTCAGTGCGCGGTAGTCAATGCATGTTCTAAGGTCGCCTTCCTTTTTTGGCACGAAGAACAAAGTGGAAGATGCAGGGGACTTGGACGGGCGGATGAAGCCATTAGCAAGATACTGGTCTAGGTACTGGCGCAAGTGGAGATTTTCAGATTCCGTGAGGGCATAGATTCTGCTGCAAGGTGGTTGTGCTCCTGGTATGAGATCTATTTGACAATCATACGATCTGTGTGGTGGTAAGGTGTTTGCCGGCTCCTTTTGAAAGATATCCTGAAAGTCTTGGTATTCAGCAGGTAATTGTATGGCAGCTGGGATTATTGGGGCCAGTACTGAATTTAGAGTTCTCTTTGGGTAACAGGTGTTAGCACATTCTGGGAAGGTTAGTCTCTTCTCTCGCCAATCAATACAGGGATTGTGTTTTTCCAACCAAGGGATTCCCAATATCAGTTGAAACTGTGGAGCCTTGATTAAATCAAACACCATAACCTCTAGGTGTCCATCCTGACCCAGCAAAGTCATCTCTGCAGTGGAATGAGTTATGGGCCCAGAGGCAATTTCAGTTCCATCAACAGTGGTGACGACATCGGTAATGGTCTTTCGGGTGAGAGGTAGATTCATCCTGGAAGCCAATCCGTAGTCCAAAAAGTTTCCTATGGCTCCACTATCTACGTACGCCTTTACCGCGTGCATGCGTGATGGCTGCTCTGGATCTATAAGGACCATGGGTATGGTGAAATGCGAGGTCAGAGTGTCCTTCTTTAAGCTCGGCAAGCTGACCTCTACGCTTGCCGGGCGTGATCGTTTCCCGAGTCAGGTTTCAAGTGGTTTTCGTCTGCTGCTCCTATAGTTTTCTTGGGTGGTTTTACAGGGCAGTTCCGAAGGAAATGACCAGTAGCTCCGCAATATAAACATAATTGCTGTTGCCGTCTTCTTTCCCTTTCCTTCTGGGTTAAGGGTCCTCTAACCCCCCCCAATTTGCATGGGTTCTGAGGCATCTACCCCCTTCGAGGGTACATAGGTTTTAACCAAGACCTTGTTTTCAAACTTGGTTCGATCAGCCTTTCTGGTTTGAAGTCTGTGATCTAACTGGACCACAAAATCTATATATTCAGCACAGTCTAAAGGCGGGTTCACGACTTGGGCTAAAACATCCTTGAGTTCTCCCCGAAGCCCTCGATTGAATAATGTAATTCGCTTGGCTTCAGGCCATTCGGTTTCCACAACTAATCTATTGAAAGTTGCAATGTAAGATAAAAGATCCTGATTACCTTGCCGTAAGGATAAAAGTTTGTTATCCAAAGCCTGTCCTTGGGAATGTCGGGCGAACAGTCTTTCCATGCTAGTTTGAAAACCTTGGAAATCTCGAAGAATCGGGTCATCCTGATTTACTAGCGGAATGGACCAGTCCGCTGCACTGCCGCTGAGATATGACAGTACAAAAGCTACCTTGGCTTGATCGTTTGGGAAAGCTCCAGGTCTACATAAAAAGTGTAAGCGACATTGATTCATGAATATAGCAAACCTTTTAGGGTCTCCGGCAAAGCGTTCAGGCGGAGCCAGGGGAATGGCTCCAGGAAGGTTTATCTGCACTGGGTTATTCGGTGGCACCGGAGCTGAGCTGGCACCGAGTCCAGGTAAAGGTGTTTGTCCAGCCTGGCTTTGTAATAGCTGTCTGGCCAATCATCAGTTCGTTCTTTTGACACTATCAATTCCCTCCTGAGGGCATTGGTTTCCTGGCGGGCGGAATGCACTTCGGCCCTTAGTTCCCTAATAATTGGGCCAACTGATCGGTTTCCGAGATCTCCATGACGCCCAGGTGGGTATTTGTGGGTAGGCTTCGCGTTCTGTTACGCTCACCTGATTCCCACGGGGGCGTCGATCTGGACTGGTCCGCTGTTGCTTCCACCAGAGTTACACGTAGAGCCGAGATGACAGACTGGACAGACCCACTTAGCTTCGTTTGTTGGACTTGTACGAATATCTTTCTGCAATGGAGAAAGGGAATTAACCTCCCGTAGTCTGAGCGTTAACCCGCCTTCCCACTCCCCTTGTCTGCCCACAAAACACTCCTGAAGTTCCCTCTTAATCTCACCTGAAGATTTGGAAAGATGAGCTCTCCATCCTGCGTAGAGCGCAGGGGCGCGTAGACGACCAGTTACTTCACTGTCGTGGAGGAATTGGTGAGTTCCAGTATTGACTCTAAGTCCAATTGTTCGTAAGAGTTCAAAAGTCTGATCTTCACTCTGCCAGATTCCTTGCAGGTTGCGGATTTAAACCACCAGAAGAGTTCCAAGTTGCAATTGGTAAGATCCTGGTAAGTCTATTGTGGTTCTCCCCTTTGGGGCCGGGGTACAGCGATGATGCAGAATTAACTGCGCTGACCCGAAATGAGGTGAGTACCCCCCTGTGGTAAATCCGGTAAGTCTTTGGGGTTAGGTTGTATTGTCCTTGTTTTTTCCCCTTAGGGGCCGGGGTGCGGCAGTGATGCAGAATTGACTATGCCGACCCGAGATGAGGTGAGTACCCCCCTGTGGTAAATCAGGTAAGTCTTTGGGGGTGGTTTGTATTGCCCTTGCTCACCTATCTGTTCTTGTCTCCCCCAGGTGTTGAAGAATGGCCTGGAGATGCTGGATTCGCGATGGAGTAAAGGAATGCAGCCCCGGTTGGTGAGTTCAGCATGGCTCTGCGAGGTGCGTGGCAATGCACCTGAGAAGGCTTCTCTCTTCCAGATTGACGATGTGCTGGATCAAGGATTCAGGTAAGGGTTTTGTTCTGACCTCTTCTCCTTCTCCTTTTCTTGTTCCAGGTGTTCCAGGGCTGAAGCGGGCGTGGCTGAAGACTGGAGCTGCTGAAGACACGGGGAGCGTTACGCTGCAGCAAGCAGAATAACGGAAGCACGTGTGGCTGTCCGGGTGTGGCTTAAATAGCCTTGGAAGAAGTCCCAGGTAAGTATTCTTCCTCAGCCCCACCCGAGAGGAAAGGAGTCACTGAGGTAAAATAGTCCCTTTAAGCCTCATTTGGCTTGTGGCTTTGTGCAGCATGGTCTACATCAGGTAGGTATGCAGCATGGTCTGCAACAGGTAAGATTTCTGTAATAAGCCTGGCGCCCATGGCGCCAGGACTGACTTTATTCTTATGAGCCTGGCGCCATAGGCGCCAGGACTGTAGCCAAAGAGCCCCTAACTGGGGTTTTTGGGCATGCTTCAAGTGGAATGATGCCTGCTTCCGGGGTTGCTGGGCCTGGTCTGGCTTTCTGGGGGCAGGCATCGTGACAGCACTCCCCCTCAAGGCCCCTCCTAAAGCTGTTCTCCCTCTCGGCCTTGGTTTGTCTGGAAATTCTTGGTGGAACCTTTTCACTAATTAAGGTGCATGCACATGGTCACTAGGCTCCCAAGATCTTTCTTGTGGACCATAACCTTTCCAATCAATGAGATAGAAGAGTTTCGATCTCACCCTTTTAGAGTCCAAAATATTCTTGACTTCGAATTCGGGTTCCCCGTCTATGAGAATAGGTTCAGGTGGGGTGGTTAGTCTAGTTCCTGGTTGCACAGGCTTCAAAAGAGACACGTGAAAAACAGGATGAACACGCACATGACCAGGCAGGTCCAACTTGACGGCCACTGGGTTAATAATAGCCTTAATAGAATAAGGTCCCAAGTACCTGGGGTTAAAATTCTGTGTTCCCTTGAGTGGTAAGTACTTGTTGGCTAACCATACTTGGTCCCCTACTTGGTATTGCAGTGCTTCACTCCTGTGTTGATCAGCATCCTTCTTGTATTTATCCTTAGCGTTTTGTAAATGTGCAGTCGCCTCTTTAAAGGCTTGTGTGATAACAGCGTGGAGATGGTCCACCGCAGGCATCTCTAAATGCTGGGGAGAATCTAATTCTGAGGCTCGAGGATGGTGACCATATATGGTAAAAAAAAAGGGCTTTGTTTAGTTCCTCAGTGTACAGAATTATTGTATGCATACTCGGCGATCCAAAGAATGTCTTTCCAATCCTCCTCAGATTGATGTAGCATACAACGTAGGTATTGCTCAAGAGTCTGGTTGGTTCTCTCAGTTTGACCGTCGGTCTGGGGATGGTGACTGGTTGAAAGCCTAACATCAATTTGTGCCAGCTGGCAGCACTTCCTCCAAAAATGTGAAATGAATTGACTACCCCGGTCTGAAATTAACACGGAAGGAAAGCCATGTAGACGGACAATATTTTCAAGGAACTCATTGGCCAAGATTGAAGCTGAAGGTATTCCTTTTAAAGGAATGAAATGGGCCATTTTAGAAAAAAGATCTACAATAACTAGAATGGTGTTATAACCTTTGCACGGGGGTAAATCCATGATAAAGTCTAATGACAAGGTATGGCAAGGAGTAGGTGGTATATCTAACGGTTGTAATAATCCAGCGGGTTTTTCTTTTCCCCTTCGTTTTGAGTGCAAATGCCACAAGACATGACAAACAACTTGACATCTTTTCGCCAGGTGGGCCACCAAAACTGTTTCTTGATTTTGGCTTCAGTTTTAGCAATGCCAGGATGTCCTTCCATCAAGGTGTCGTGGTAATGAGAAATAACAAGTTTCTGTAGTTCCTCTAGTGGCAAAAATAGCCGGCCTTGGTAATAAGGTAGATTGTTGGTGACAGAATACTCTGGGCCTTTCCTTGGCCAGCCTCGTAAGGCATCGGAATCAAAGAGTTGATGGACCTTTTCTTGAATGTCCTCCAGAGAGTGTATGGATGTCAGACCAAGGATCCTCTGTTCAGGAATTATGGGTACAGGTTCTAAAGCTCTTTCTGTTTCTCCCATTCCTATTCGGGACAGGGCGTCAGCTTTTCCATTTTTATAACCTGGTCGATAGGTTATTACAAAATCAAACTCGGCAAAGAACAATGCGCAACGGAGTTGGCGTGAAGATTGGGCCTTGGCTACCTTTAGGTATTGTAAGTTGCGGTGATCAGTGATGACCGTAATGGTATGCCTGGCGCCCAGCAGATAGTGCCGCCAAGCCTTGAAGGCGGACTTGATGGCCAACAGTTCCTTGTCGGTTATAGCATAATTTAATTCAGGAGCCGAAAACTTTCTTGACCAAAACACCACTGGGTGCAGCTGGTTAGTTTCGGGATCCTTTTGGGAGAGCACTGCTCCCATAGCTGAACTAGATGCATCTGTTTCCACTATGTAGGGAAGCTCTGGGCGCGGGTGTCGTAATACAGGAGCGGACGTGAATTTCTTTTTTAACTCTTGGAAGGCGTTCTCGGCTTCTTCTGTCCATGTAAAGTGTTTATTCTTTCGCAATAGTGTTGTAATGGGATGTACAATGTGTGAGAAGTCCGGGATAAACCTGCGGTAGAAATTGGCAAAGCCGAGCATCCTTTGAACTCCTTTGACTGAGCTTGGCGAAGGCCAATTAAGAATTGCGTCCACCTTCCGTGTATCCATCCGGATTCCTTTCGGGGTCAGAATAAATCCAAGAAACTCTACTTCCGTAGTGTGAAAGATGCAATTTTCCAGTTTAGCGTATAACTTATACTGGCGTAACTTTTCTAGGACTGCTCGGACGTGCTTTACATGATCGGATTCTGATAGGGAGTATACTAAGATATCGTCGATGTAAACGACTACACAAACATCGACGAGCTCTAGGAAGACATCGTTCATGAAGAACTGGAAGGCTGTTGGTGCGTTACACAGTCCGAAAGGCATCACCTGGTACTCAAATAATCCGTACTTGGTGCGAAAAGCAGTCTTCCATTCGTCACGCTCTTTGACGCGTACCAGATGATATGCCCCCCGAAGGTCTAGTTTTGTGTATATACAAGCGTTCTTTACCTGGTCTAGTAGTTCAGGGATCAAAGGCAATGGGTACCGATTCTTGATAGTTATCTGATTCAGTGCGCGGTAGTCAATGCATGTTCTAAGGTCGCCTTCCTTTTTTGGCACGAAGAACAAAGCGGAAGATGCAGGGGACTTGGACGGGCGGATGAAGCCATTAGCAAGATACTGGTCTAGGTACTGGCGCAAGTGGAGATTTTCAGGTTCCGTGAGGGCATAGATTCTGCTGCAAGGTGGTTGTGCTCCTGGTATGAGATCTATTTGACAATCATACGATCTGTGTGGTGGTAAGGTGTTTGCCGGCTCCTTTTGAAAGATATCCTGAAAGTCTTGGTATTCAGCAGGTAATTGTATGGCAGCTGGGATTATTGGGGCCAGTACTGAATTTAGAGTTCTCTTTGGGTAACAGGTGTTAGCACATTCTGGGAAGGTTAGTCTCTTCTCTCGCCAATCAATACAGGGATTGTGTTTTTCCAACCAAGGGATTCCCAGTATCAGTTGAAACTGTGGAGCCTTGATTAAATCAAACACCATAACCTCTAGGTGTCCATCCTGACCCAGCAAAGTCATCTCTGCAGTGGAATGAGTTACGGGCCCAGAGGCAATTTCAGTTCCATCAACAGTGGTGACGACATCGGTAATGGTCTTTCGGGTGAGAGGTAGATTCATCCTGGAAGCCAATCCGTAGTCCAAAAAGTTTCCTATGGCTCCACTATCTACGTACGCCTTTACCGCGTGCATGCGTGATGGCTGCTCTGGATCTATAAGGACCATGGGTATGGTGAAATACGAGGTCAGAGTGTCCTTCTTTAAGCTCGGCAAGCTGACCTCTACGCTTGCCGGGCGTGATCGTTTCCCGAGTCAGGTTTCAAGTGGTTTTCGTCTGCTGCTCCTATAGTTTTCTTGGGTGGTTTTACAGGGCAGTTCCGAAGGAAATGACCAGTAGCTCCGCAATATAAACATAATTGCTGTTGCCGTCTTCTTTCCCTTTCCTTCTGGGTTAAGGGTCCTCTAACCCCCCCCCAATTTGCATGGGTTCTGAGGCATCTACCCCCTTCGAGGGTACATAGGTTTTAACCAAGACCTTGTTTTCAAACTTGGTTCGATCAGCCTTTCTGGTTTGAAGTCTGTGATCTAACTGGACCACAAAATCTATATATTCAGCACAGTCTAAAGGCGGGTTCACGACTTGGGCTAAAACATCCTTGAGTTCTCCCCGAAGCCCTCGATTGAATAATGTAATTCGCTTGGCTTCAGGCCATTCGGTTTCCACAACTAATCTATTGAAAGTTGCAATGTAAGATAAAAGATCCTGATTACCTTGCCGTAAGGATAAAAGTTTGTTATCCAAAGCCTGTCCTTGGGAATGTCGGGCGAACAGTCTTTCCATGCTAGTTCGAAAACCTTGGAAATCTCGAAGAATCGGGTCATCCTGATTTACTAGCGGAATGGACCAGCCCGCTGCACTGCCGCTGAGATATGACAGTACAAAAGCTACCTTGGCTTGATCGTTTTGGAAAGCTCCAGGTCTACATAAAAAGTGTAAGCGACATTGATTCATGAATATAGCAAACCTTTTAGGGTCTCCGGCAAAGCGTTCAGGCGGAGCCAAGGGAATGGCTCCAGGAAGGTTTATCTGCACTGGGTTATTCGGTGGCACCGGAGCTGAGCTGGCACCGAGTCCAGGTAGAGGTGTTTGTCCAGCCTGGCTTTGTAATAGCTGTCTGGCCAAATCATCAGTTCGTTCTTTTGACACTATCAATTCCCTCCTGAGGGCATTGGTTTCCTGGCGGGCGGAATGCACTTCGGCCCTTAGTTCGCTAATAATTGGGCCAACTGATCGGTTTCCGAGATCTCCATGACGCCCAGGTGGGTATTTGTGGGTAGGCTTCGCGTTCTGTTACGCTCACCTGATTCCCACGGGGGCGTCGATCTGGACTGGTCCGCTGTTGCTTCCACCAGAGTTACACGTAGAGCCGAGATGACAGACTGGACAGACCCACTTAGCTTCGTTTGTTGGACTTGTACGAATATCTTTCTGCAATGGAGAAAGGGAATTAACCTCCCGTAGTCTGAGCGTTAACCCGCCTTCCCACTCCCCTTGTCTGCCCACAAAACACTCCTGAAGTTCCCTCTTAATCTCACCTGAAGATTTGGAAAGATGAGCTCTCCATCCTGCGTAGAGCGCAGGGGCGCGTAGACGACCAGTTACTTCACTTTCGTGGAGGAATTGGTGAGTTCCAGTATTGACTCTAAGTCCAATTGTTCGTAAGAGTTCAAAAGTCTGATCTTCACTCTGCCAGATTCCTTGCAGGTTGCGGATTTAAACCACCAGAAGAGTTCCAAGTTGCAATTGGTAAGATCCTGGTAAGTTTATTGTGGTTCTCCCCTTTGGGGCCGGGGTACAGCGATGATGCAGAATTAACTGCGCTGACCCGAAATGAGGTGAGTACCCCCCTGTGGTAAATCAGGTAAGTCTTTGGGGTTAGGTTGTATTGTCCTTGTTTTTTCCCCTTAGGGGCCGGGGTGCGGCAGTGATGCAGAATTGACTATGCCGACCCGAGATGAGGTGAGTACCCCCCTGTGGTAAATCAGGTAAGTCTTTGGGGGTGGTTTGTATTGCCCTTGCTCACCTATCTGTTCTTGTCTCCCCCAGGTGTTGAAGAATGGCCTGGAGATGCTGGATTCGCGATGGAGTAAAGGAATGCAGCCCCGGTTGGTGAGTTCAGCGTGGCTCTGCGAGGTGCGTGGCAATGCACCTGAGAAGGCTTCTCTCTTCCAGATTGACGATGTGCTGGATCAAGGATTCAGGTAAGGGTTTTGTTCTGACCTCTTCTCCTTTTCTTGTTCCAGGTGTTCCAGGGCTGAAGCGGGCGTGGCTGAAGACTGGAGCTGCTGAAGACACGGGGAGCGTTACGCTGCAGCAAGCAGAATAACGGAAGCACGTGTGGCTGTCCGGGTGTGGCTTAAATAGCCTTGGAAGAAGTCCCAGGTAAGTATTCTTCCTCAGCCCCACCCGAGAGGAAAGGAGTCACTGAGGTAAAATAGTCCCTTTAAGCCTCATTTGGCTTGTGGCTTTGTGCAGCATGGTCTACATCAGGTAGGTATGCAGCATGGTCTGCAACAGGTAAGATTTCTGTAATAAGCCTGGCGCCCATGGCGCCAGGACTGACTTTATTCTTATGAGCCTGGCGCCATAGGCGCCAGGACTGTAGCCAAAGAGCCCCTAACTGGGGTTTTTGGGCATGCTTCAAGTGGAATGATGCCTGCTTCCAGGGTTGCTGGGCCTGGTCTGGCTTTCCGGGGGCAGGCATCGTGACACATACACAGAAATGCTAACATGTGTCGATCTCCACATGCTGTTGGACATCATGCATTGGAACACATACATCATTGATGTGCATCAAACATGACTGCACACACATGCAGCATGGACATTTCCCGGCACACACACACACATCCATACATGGGCCATGTCAGACATATGTCCAAGCTGCACAATCCTGCTACACCTCAACATGCACTGTGTGGAATGGGATAGCCCAGACACTCACCGCTCAACTCCAAAGGGTCTGCCTCTCCAGGACCTGGTGGTGAAGCACTGGGTTGATGCTTTCCAGGACCCTCATCTGGTCGATGGAAAGTTGGACCCGGCGCCCCCCCTGCATACGCTGCATGCAAGAGGCGCTGGGCCTTCGTGAGGCTCCTGGATTTGAAGTCCTCCCAGCGCTTCTGTACGTGTTTCAAGTCGTGGGTTGCCACCCCCTCCGCGTTGATGCCAACCACGATGTCCGACCAGGTCCTCTTCTGTCCTTCCTTGTCGGTGCACAGTCATCTGAAGAGGGCATCATAATGCCCAAAGACCTGCTCCACCAGGATGCCAACTTCTCGGGCTGAGAAGCTGACAGCCCTCTGCCTCTCTGGCTGGGGGTTGCCACTGGTCTCAAATTGTGTTTACCCCGACATGGCAACCCCAGAGGCAGGTGTGGGTGGGCAACTGGGTCCTGGGGCTGGGCTGTGGAGCGATGGCTGATGTGCAGGCATCAAATAGCAGGGCACGTGGCCAGCAGGCAGGCAGGCAGCAGCAGACGGCTCGTGTGAGGAGGCTTGGGGCTCTGGGGGGCAGGAAAATGGCCTTCTGGGCAGGAGCGTGGTCTTCCGTTTGTTGTCGCGTGGCCAGCTTGATACAGAATGAATCCGCACATCAAAAATACAGCAGGTCAGCTTGTAATTTGAGGAAAGGGCCTTAGCATGTAAGCGCGTAAGTGACATGACGTGCGTGGGCATTTCCCTTGGCACAGGTTAAAGGTGAGCGCGGGCCAGCAGTTCGTTGTATATGCTTTTCGTGGAGACCGTCACGTCTGTTTACTCTTCTGGATTGACACGCGATTACTTCACAGCGTTTGAAGTTTGTACCTCTTCTTTTGACAGGGTGTTGCCTACACGCACAAGCGCGTGTGTTTTTCTTTTTCTTTTCCACGCAAGGCAGACGGTGAGTCGTGCATGCTATTTTTCCCGCTGTGGTTCCCCCTGTGCATCGCGTACCGTTTTTGAGGTCATAGTAACCCGCGTGTTCCACACGTACTTGTTTTTTGTGTCCCTGGGTGCCACAGCGTACTGCGGGAGGTTTATTCCACGCACGTGGGCTACCGGGGTCGCTTGCACATTTTTCTTTAAATATCATAGACAGCCTTGCAGGAGCACAGGGGTACCTATCCCATCCATTACCCTGCCCCCTTCAACCCAATTGCCCAGGACAATTGTTGAGTGCACCTCCATCGGCTATTTACTATCTGTGCCATGGTTGGGAGGCCACCAAAGGGTAAGTGCAGCAAAGTCGGGCATCCTCTCAGGGGTGTGCATGATCGGGCATGTGGGCGCGAAGACCAGGGGGACAGGGAGTCTAGGGTGGCCAGGGTGGCTATAGAGGGGGAAGAGGCAGGGGTGCCCCAGTGGGGCAGGATGCCCAGCCATGTGCTTGTTCAGCCATGCCACCACCCACTGTGGCTCCTGGAGATGCAGCTGTTGCATCACAGCCTGGCACCCATATGACCCAACAGCAACTTTCATCTGCTGCCACGGCCCACAGGTGATGGTAGCTGTGGGGACCCCCTATTCAACTGGTGTTGTGTCTTCTGCATGCATGGGTGTACTACTGATGGTCCCTCATCTGTCCTGCATCATGTCCGCATCTCATCGGCTGTAGTGACATTTGACCGACGACATGCAATAGATGCATGCCAACACTGTCTGCCAATGCACAGTTCTGTGATTAACCTTTCATTGCCATTCAGTGCTTCCCTGCTATTCCCCAGAGGGTGGGGGTTTCACAGTGTCCATGCTACACAGTGCATGCCATTTGCACATGATGGCTGCAATTGCCCTTACACTGCAATCATGTTTTGAGTATGACATCACTACGTATGTGTTGATGTTGGAAGTAGCAGGGTACACATGCTCTGCACCCCACACACCCACTCCTGTGCCAAGTTCAGCCCTTCAACATGCCAACACAATGCTGCTGTGTGATAGTGACCTGGCATGTATGTACCCATGTCCCTTCTTTCACTGTATAGAAACGCACTAGCGTAGGTGCCTCCTGTGACACATGTACTCTGCATAGTCAATGGTTGTTGAGTGCTGCACGTGAACATGCATGTTACATGTGTCATGGTGTGTTTGGTTTGATTGCCAGCTGTGGCTATGGATGCATGTTGGGGTTGAGTTGCGTGTGACATGTCTGCTTCATGTGTTGGCTGTCAATGTTGTGATCTTTATGTGTGTGGTATGTGTTACTGACATGCATGTTCATGTTTCTTTTGTTTATGTTGCAGCTGATGATGCACTGGAGGCAGAGGATGAAGATGTCATCCGAGACACGATGGTCAGTTCACATCAACAACCAGGCACCAGTGGTGGTTGTGGGATGGCAGCACACGAGAACCCACTGGTGCTCCAGGCCATCATGTCCAGAGTCGACTCTGAGTCAGGCTCTGATGGATCCTCTGACCACTATGTTGAGCCGGATCTGCATCATGACGTGTCATCGCCGGTAAGTGATCCTGCATTGGATGATCTTCTGTCCGCGACACCTGCATTAGGGGGCCAAGCGGGGTTGGAATGTCCGCCTGTGGTGGTTACTGGTGCAGGGTCACACTCCACACCAGTTGGCCATGTTCCTGGGGCATCAGGTCGACGGAGGGATGCAGTCCTGCAGCCGCATGCGGCTCCAACCCAGCAAGGACCACAGCTCCTTGGCCCCGGCAGGTGTAGTGTCCGGTAATGCGGTGACTGTGCGCCACCGGGGTCAACTGAGTGGAAGCATGCCATATATGCCATGGCACAGCAACAGGGGGGAGCAGTTAAGATGATGGCTCAAGGTATGGAAAGTGTGGCCCGTTCCATCCTCCCCCTGAAAGGCAGGTGGAGCTCCAGCAGCAGGTTATGTGGTCCACGTGCCACTCACTCAGGCTGGGCATGGCAGCCTCTGACAGGGCGTGCCGGGCTGAAATGGTGTCTCTGCATCAAGTACTTGCTGCTCAGGCAGAGGCACACCATGAGGCCCTGAGGGTGAAACACCGATCCCTCTGATCTACTCCGGGTGCGCTCATGATGGGTGAGAGTAGGCGGGCAGAAGACAGGATGGAGCGGCTTGAAAGAACCATCTCAGCTGAACTCCATGCAAGCTGGGAGGTGCTCCGTTTGTCATGTGAGGGCATGCAGGCTGAACTTTGTCTTAGACGTGAGTCCTTGCAGGAGGAAGCACGTGTGACACATGAGGTAATGTATGCAGACCTACGTGTCATTGCCATGCAGGACCTGGCTTACCAGACCTGCATGCTTGCTGCCGCTGAGGGGCAAGCCGCAGATAGGCGTGGTCAGGAAACTGTGTTGCATCCACCTTCTGATTTCCATCCAGTGGCTGATGACGACAATCTCTCACATAGGCACAGAACCCATTGAGTTTTTTTTTAAATCTCAACATCTACACATGTGGGTGTTGAGGTGCACCCTGCACCTCCCCCTCCTGGGTGTTCCCCAACCCCCACACCCACGGTCGTATGTGGCCATTTTTGATTATTATTTTTTTTCCCTGCAATTCTTTAATTTTTTTACATTTTATTGTCTATTGTACATTCATGTGACAGTGTTGTGCTTTGTGGCATTTGAAGGCATCCACTGTGTGTTCCAGCAGGGCCCATTCAGACTTGTCTTGTGTATATGTTTTGCTTGGGTCCTGACACATATGCTACTCCTGCTTCCCCTTTCCATGGGCTCGCAAGGATGGCTCGGTGTGACAGCATCTTACACAGGGGCATTGGGCTTCCGACATATCTGTGGCCAGCCTGCAGTCCTACTTGTGTGCAAACCCCTAGTGGGTATTCTGGATGGCTTCTCCAATGCATGTATGCACTTCTTTTTGGTGAGTATTCTTTTGACTGTGCATTTCATCATGTTGCTTGTGATTTCTTTATGACTTGACTGTCTATGTTCATGCACTTCCTGCTGTAGACGGTACCATGCACCCTTTGGCTGTGTAACACAAGCTGATGGTGGGAGGGGTCTGTGTGCTCACAATGCTGCATTGGGAAACTTAGCCTACAGTGATTTTAATATGCCACATCAACGCTGCACGCTGAGTTATGCTCGTGACGAGATGTTTCATCGACCCCCAATTCTTTGCTTCCCCTGCTTTGGCCATCTTGCAGCTCTGCCTGGTGTTTTGTTGTGCCATTTGAAATATGGCTGCATTGCTTTTGAATTGACTGGCCTGTTTGTGGCCTGGCCCTGCTCTCCCCTCCCATGGGTTGCACTTGTCCCTTGAGACAATCCGGGCAACCAGGAGGCTGGTGCCAGCCAACACTACCAAAAGCCCACAATGGAGGCCCTGTCTATCCCTGTCCACCACGGTACCCCTCCCTTCTGGGTCCCTTGATTGTCCCCCTGTTTCCCCTGCCCTGCCAGTCTCCACCTGCCACCCACCAGTCTCCCTCTGTCTCCCCCACTTCACTGTCACACCCCCTCCCCTTCTGCACCCTCTTCTTTCACTCTGCCCCCTGTGTGCGCTTTCTTTCCCCTCCCCCTTCCTGCCTTTACACTTTAGCCCCCCCCTTCTCTCCTCTCTCTCCCTCTCTACCACCCTTTCCCCTCTTCCTTGTCCTCTGTCTGTAATTTTCCGGCACTACCCCAATTGCCGTCAGGCATGGTGATACATAGCCGCTTGTTCTTTGCAGACACTTCTCCCTCTGCCTCCGTCCATCCACCCCCCACCTTCACCTTTTAGAGTTTTATTTTGGCACTTACTTTTATCATCAGTCCCTCCACCACTGATTACAGCTCGTCTGTTCCCTCTTTCCCTTCTGTGTTTCTTTTCCCCCTCACCAGCACTATCTTGATTATTCATCGTCAGGCACCATACACCACCATTCAATGTCAAGCGTCAAGCCTTCTCCCAAAGTATGGCCGCCATACTATTACACTGACAACAGTGGAGTAAACATTGAGGACGGACTCTTGCGAGTTCGTTGCTATGACGACCTTTACTCACAATAACCAGGGAGAGGACGCCAGTCGGTGCCCCCTCGAGTCAAGGAATCACACGATTTTACACTTCAATAGAGTCGGAAGGTAAGAGACCGTCTGCGATGTGCAGATTGCCTTGGAAGTAGCATTCTACTAAGAGGAGTACTGACTGTACGCTGCGTGAACATACGCGCACAGCCGTAATCACGAGTGCATGCATATTCTAAGAACAGGGCCAATCCTGGGTTATTTAATAAATGTGTATATTGATAAGAATATCTGTGATACATTTAATAACAGTTTGAAAGTGGGTTTATTGAACTAAACATTGATGACAGAACTTTGCGTGAAATTAACGCACACAGCTATTGATACGAGCATTTATTTTTCATAAGCACAGGGCTAATCCAGTGTACCTTATGTGATTAAGGATAAGAATACTTATAACTAACATGAAGAGTCAGGGAAATAATAATATCGGAATTACCACATCTGTACAGTTTGTCTCTGAGACTGTGACAATAGATCTATTCACCTTTTCAAGGGATCTAAACCGGATAATGATGAGCGGAGACGCTTTCGAACATATAAAGGAGTATACAAGATAACAAGGTAACATGCCACCACCTATTTATTTCCTGGAATCTACACATGAATATTTAACATGTACAAAACCAACAAACTAAACATTATCTCATGTTCCCTTCCTTTGCATCCTCCCTTACGCTCATCCCCTTTTTATCTGGCATTACTTTTATTTTTACATTCATATGCTCACATGCTTGATTTATTCACACTCCTGTTCATGCTCATCATGTTATTGCACAATGGTGATATTAACTGTGAGTGCTTCTTGATTTGTTATGTGGAATATGTTTTGCAATACCTTATACTTTTGTTATTTAGATTAAGCAGCCCTGATTTGAAAAAGGCCTGAAGAAAGGCCGAAACACGTGTCATCAGGAAGGGCAACCTTTTTCAATGTAATAAATCAATTACTTTGCAACCTGGGGTGCAGTCTCCTCTCTGGGTTACTTTTCAACTTTACCTGTTTTTTGTGGTCTTTTTTGGCTAAACCACAACACAGCGAGACACGACCCACTGCACAAAACAGATTTGCTCAATGAATACAGATAGTAGAGAGTATAACATGTTGCCACGTTAGACCAGACCTACCTAGCCAACAACCCCCTCTAATTTAGCCCCCTCTTTAGAACATCCCTCCAACTCTACATAAACATTTATATCTAGATGTAAAATTGTTTTGCAAACCTGTGTGCAGATTCATCAAATAGCACCACATTTATAAGCCTTTACAATATTTTGGGACCCCCCCTCTAAAAGTGTTCATGCAATTTCACTGAGTGGTGCCAAAGTTATAAGCCATCCAAGTAATGCAGAAATAGGCACAGATGGCCCTAAACATCAGAGAGCGGCCCACAAACATCCGGCCTGTTTGCAGACTTTTACGGTGTAGAACACCAATTTTTTGGCTTCTTATGGCAATCCCATCCTCATCACCCCTCACCTCACCAGAGATTGTTTGATAAGTTTGACAAGTGCAATGTTGTGGCAATATGACCCGAGGCGGCGGGCCAATACTGCCCCAGGTAATGCCTCTGGGGTCATAGTTACCCGGGGGCATTACCGTGGGTGGTATTGGCCCGCCGCTGAGGGTCTTATAGCCATTAGTACCCTGGTCCGTTAGACCGGGGTACTAATGTTTATTTTTTTCTGTTCTGAAACGCTCCCTCCTTTCTAAACAGAAAAAAAATAAAATAAAATAAAATGGCCTCCATCAGGAGTGGACGCGGTGGGAACAGAAGTGTTCCCAGCGCGTTTGCTCCTGAGAAAAAGAAAAAAGAAGGTAAGTGGGGTTGGGAGGGCGGGGAGGGGATATTTTGCAGGGGAGTGGGGTGGAGGAAAAGAAAACGTACCTGAGTCCCCAGCGGCGGGAGACGAAGGCAGCCTCCAGCCATGGGGAGGCTTGGAGTGGGGATTGCCCCATTTCGAGCCTTCTCATTGGCTAAGGGGCTGCCACGCCTGATGCCGGGAACAAACGCCGGCACGCTCGTATGTCCACAGGAATACAGTGTGTTATGGCTTGGAAAAGAACCAATCCATGTGTAGTATTTTCTGTGGAAAGAGCGTGCCGGGTACTAATGTGTTTTTCTATATGTTTTAACTGCGATGACCGCGGACACCGGCGGATGTCCGTGAATCCAACATGGTGGGCGTTTCCAAAAATCGGATGTACTTCATGCTTTTTATCATACAATCATTGGTCGCGCATGATGTGCGTAGACATCACGTTACTCTCTGGACCAATCAGAGGCCTGTCCGCGGACCGAACAGGGGAATGGGTCAGCGGACCAAACCCAGATATCACACATTTTTTGGGACCTAATTTTTTGTCATTTTAAAAAAAATATACTGGATGGATTTCCACCAAATTTACAAAACCACGCTTTCAGGACCAAGCTCTCGCTCCTACCGCAAATTTGTTGAAAATCCATGCAGCAGTATGGGATGTAGGCGTGAGCGAAGTTTTTTTCCATTCAGTCTATGGAGAAAAATAAATGTGTGACCCCCCTAGAACTTTGCCCCCCCCCAGACGTAACCTTACCAAACTTGCCAAAGAAATTCAGAGTGGGCCATATACTTCTTTTGGAAAGTTTGCTGAGGATTCTTCGAGGGGGAGCACAGTTATAAGCCTTCCAAAAAATGCTCTTCCTATGAGTTAAGCAAATTAACCATAACTACACGCCCGCTACCGCAGACTGTGCAATATATATATATATGTGTGTTTTAATACACTATACAGTTCACTCTGAGGAAAAGTTTCTAAAAAGCCAGAGTGTTTGCAATTGTTTTGTAGGGTAACACCAATTCAAAAATCCAATTACCAACAGTGCACAGGAACATTAATGCTTTAATTAATTTAATGCGTTGCTATCAAAAATGCCATGCCACAATTAGACCATGTCCAACTGGCTGCACGATATAGACCAGTCTAGACACATAATAACATATTACAGTAAACCATGCCATGCCACATTCTGAAAAACGTAGACTGGTTGCACCAAATTCTAGTTGAAGCACTAACACTTATCATGGTTGTTTTTATCACAGATGCCCAGAAACATACACAACCCAACAGTTAGAAATGGCTAGACAGGCAGAACCCAGATGCCAGTCTAACCAGGTAATTACACTAAGCAGGACTTCTTTATCAGAGATGGTCAGTTAAAAGAAAGTCAAGACAAACTAAGCAATGACTAGGCTGGCTGCACCAAAATGCCTCTCCAGCCATTAATACCACATACCATTCCTGCATAGCCTAGACATGGATGACAATTACGATTTATCACACAATCCTCCCTCAAACCCCTACAAATCCCCTCTCCTTAACACCCCCCAGCCCCAACCCCAAAACTTAGCAGCTTCGCCCAGAATTATCTCCATTTCCCTCTTCCTTGTCCCAGTGCTTACCTGTGAGACACCTTGCCTCATAGGTAAGTACTGGGATGAGGAAGGGTGAGACTAGGAGTAATAAGGTTTATAGGTAACTAAGCCAAGCATTACCTCCATGCCCCGCTACCTCATCCCAGTACTTGTGTAGGAGGCAATGTGCCTCCTACACAAGTACTGGGGCAAGGAAGAATAGGTCTAGGAGTAATGAAGATTACCAATATGTAAACATTGCATTAAAAACAAGCCGTGCTGCACAGCATTGATCTGACTAAGATTCAGCCCCCCCCCCCCCCGATAATTTGGGCTAGGTTGGCTCGACCTAGCTAGTCTGCACAGCCGTTGCCGTACAGAACTTGACACAGATGTTAATCGGCACCTGGTTTTCGCCATTGAAAAAGGTCTGGCAATTACAAACGTAAAGCATTTCACTGTTATCCATATTGCATTCAAATAAATAATTTTTTAGGCAACTGAAATCGTAATGTGGGTTTAGTACTTGCATAGCAGATGAGTGATTGGAAGGGTAGAGAGGGGAAAGGTGACAGCTCATTCACACAACAGTCCATAAGGGGGTGATTTCTGACTTAAAGGAGAGAGCTAACAGCATGTAACATTGAAGCTGCAATAGAATATTCTCATTAGAATGCATAAAGAAGTTAGATTCTGCCACACAAATAAGTTTCC
This sequence comes from Ambystoma mexicanum, assembly GCF_040938575.1. Taxonomy (NCBI): domain Eukaryota; kingdom Metazoa; phylum Chordata; class Amphibia; order Caudata; family Ambystomatidae; genus Ambystoma; species Ambystoma mexicanum. The sequence goes on along the minus strand of NC_090926.1, from coordinate 701,991,336 downwards.
ACCTCCTCAAACGCCCGTGAACTTAACACCTCTCCCACATTTGAAGGGTTAGCACCCCCAAAATGTAGCTTCCATTGCACCCTTGAACACAAGCACACACACCATTCAACATGCACAAACACACAGGCACACCCAGCCACTCATTCATTTAAGTGTGTACCCTTCAGCATACAAGCACACCCAGGCAGACACCCATACATTTAAGTGTGCACTCTTTCACCATACAGGCACACCCAGCGAGCCACCCATACTTTTAAGTGTCCACACTTTCACCATACAGGCATACACAGGCAGCCGCCCACATATTTAAGTATGCACCCTTTCACCATACACTCACAAACGCACAACCAGCAACCCATACATGCATGTGGAACCCTTTCACCATACACTCACATAGGCATGCCCACATAGGCACACCCAGGCAGCCACTCACACATCATGCACTCACTCATTCATTCAAATTACATAATATACATATATATGCACAAGCATTTAAAGAAAATATATTATTTTAGATTTAATGCAATGGTCCAGGGAACAAGGCCTTCAGCTCAGTGCAGCAGCTAGTTGTGTTTTCGAGGGGGCCTCCTTCCAGGACCTGGGGTGACAGGGCCCTCTACACTGCAGGGGCTTCGGGGGTCTGCACTATGCCAGTGATTTCAAAACATATGCACGATTGACAGCACCTCACTGAGTGATGTTGCACAAAGTATAACCTATGGGGCAGCCGTTTCCAAAGGCTGCAGCAAAGAACAAACATCGTCCAAGATTTTCCACTTTGTAATTGTTAGGTAAGCACCTTCAAGTTTTCAGCTCTTGCTACTGTTCAATGCGTTGTGCTCTTCTCAAAGTTGCCCCAAAATACAGAGGTTAAAATCAACATTGTGGTTGTCAGCTGGCTGTAATGGAGGCGGATGCATGATTACATTCCGTGATGGCATGCAGACTAACATTTGTTGGACACTGTAGGAGCAGCTAAAATGGGCACAGATATTCTGGTCCACACTTACTATCTCATACTGGTACATAACAAGATGTAGGACTGGCAAAAGCTGGGCACATATCCATAGGACAGAAATAGTATTATGCATGGGTCAGATGCCACAAACCGTGATTGTAAAACAAGGGGAGTGAACCAATATGTCACAACCTCCTCTACTTTCTCACAGAGACCAAATGGCTTGCGATCAAGTCCTTACATTCTCAAAACTGCCTGATAGAAAATGGCATTCGCTGATTGCTTTATTGGGCTTTGATAATGACAATTATGGGGAAAGGAGGCTGAGTCATGTCCATGAAATGTGCACTGTGGGCATTGGTCAAGTGGACCTTTTTGCCCTCAGACTGGTCCAGTACTATTCCCACCACTTCCTGAACAAGGCTCTGGAGGTGTGGTACTGAAGTTCATATGAAGAAGCGCCATCACTAAATTTCACAGTGAGGCTAAACAAAGTTAATGAGCCACATGAAGTCTCTATTTTCAACACAAGTGTAAGACAGTACAGTTATTACCAACATTACTCATGGTTGTTATTGAAGAAGCAAAGATGCTTGTCTATTTTGTGATATTTGTATAACTTTTAATAATCAGCAATGTTGAGATGTGCACTGAGGAGGCAAAAGGTTGTGTGTATGTTATGGGATCTGCTGAGAAAATATTGTTCTGGAACAGCAGGCGAACATCTGTAAATCACCAACATTCCCTAGTTTAATGGTGTGGGATGGTGGTGCAAATGTCCCATTGCTGGATTTGAGAAGTGAGTGGCTGCCCTATCCCCTTTACCTTTTGCCAAGCATGTGGCTTATGCTATCTCATTTGTGTAAATAGGATGGAGATGCCCAAATCGGCCCCCTGTTTTCAATATAAGTGAATGATTGTACACATTTGTCAGATGGCAAAGTGTGCTTGTTGCTCTTCTAACGTGAAATAAATACCCATTCCGACTTGTTTTTGCTAGTGTAGACAGATAAAACCCTCTCCAACTAGTTGAGATGTACTTTTCAGTGGATGCTGGATGGGTGCAGTTGACAGGTGGTGATGATGTTGATGTGGCTGACTGGAAAGCTGTACTACCTGCAGCATGTGATTTTTCAGACTGTTACTTCAAAGTGTAGGTCATTTATTTATTGTGCAGGTGAGAATGATTTTCAGGGGAAAAGTTTGCTCCAGCTGCTCATTTATCTCAGTAAGAAGTATTGGTTTCTCTCTCAGCTTATCTTCAGTTCTCACAATCCAGTGGGGACTCTGCCTTCCAAGTCTCAGAGACCTGCTTTTTATGCAGTTTTCCCACATTCACACAGCCTGGATGTCAGTCACACAGTGGGGTGGCTGTCCTGGCGAGACAGTCACCACAGCCAATCATTCAGAGTGTGACATGGGTCTCCAAGGAGACACTGTGCCGGGAGTCTCAAACCCCTCCCTCACATACTGTCCCCCTCAGATATTCAGGCACCTAAGTAGGGCTTCTGTGCAGAAGCCGCCAAAGGATGGCGAAGAAAGGAACCAAACCTAGTTTGGCGCACCGAGTAAAACACGAGAAAGTCCTTTACAAAAAGAAATGGCAAATAAACCGAGCCGGAATCGAAATAAAATAAAAGGGGTCCAGTGGATTAAAGTTTGAGGCTAGTAATTTAGCCTAAAACAGTACCAAGGCTATTATCATAGACCGCGGTAGGGAATACATTGTAGATACCACTGCCACCAGTCAAATCTTAAAGAACTATTAAACCTTTCCAGTACTCTACGGAAGATAGTTAGTACTTTGTCTGCGAATTTAAGAAGATTAATAAAGTCAATGGCAACTTTACATGTTCTGGGAGACAGTAGTCAGTCCCAGAAAATGGAGTTCAGAGTGGGAAGTCTGAAAAAGACAACCATGTTTTACTGCACTGAAGGTGCTGTGTGACACACAGTAAAAAGATGATGCCTGTAGAGCAGGTGAGGCTCCACAGTCTATGAACACAAACATGTACAACACATAGCAAATAAACATATGTAAGAGTGGGAAAAAAGGCTCACACTCTTACCAAGTGGAAAATATAAATCCTAGTAATCCAGTAAAGCTGCTGAGGGACTCAGTAGGTGAGGGAAATTAGCCGTTCTGGAGAATTCTCCCTAACACTGTTGCAGTAGTCCAGCCTAGAGAGAACCAGAGCTCTAGAAACAGTGATCTTCTGGAGAAGGAGAGGAAAGGAAGAATACCTTTAAGGAGGTGCAGCTGGTAGTGTAACTTCTTAGATACATCAGAGAAGTGAGGAGAGAAGGAGAGTGTGGAGTCGAAGATGACCCTGAGGTTTTTAGCCTCACAGGTGGGAACAGGAAGAGGGCCAAGAGAGGCCGGCCACAGAGTGACAGGAAAGGAGGGAGCAGGTGTGCCAATGAGGAGAATCTCAGTCTTACCGGCAATAAGGCAGAGATCATTGGTGGCACACCACTCCTGGATAGTAGACAGTCAGTCAGAAATGAGAGAAGGAGAAGAGGTGGCAGAAGGGAGCCTGAAAATGAGTTTAGTGTTATCCGCATGGCACTGAAAGTTGGGGCAGAGACCAGCAATGGAGTGGGCAAGAAGGCCAGGTATTGGTTAAACAGCCAGGGAGAGAGCTTAGACCACTGGGGAACACCACATGTAGAGAGGGAGTTAGAGGAGAGGAAGGAACCAAGTTGTACCTGGGAGGGTCGATCGGAGAGGAAAGAGGTCAGACAGCCATGGTCCGATCGGTGATATCCAGGCTATCACAGAGACGGTTGAGCAGGATGGCATGGTTGACCATGTCAAAGGCAGAAGAGAGATCAAGTAAGATGAGGACACAGGGGTATTTGATTTGAGGTTGCATAGCAGGTCTTCACAGATGTTCAGGAGAGCAGTTTCCGTCATTCTGGCAGCTCTGGAGCCAGACTGATGGTCATGGAGACAACCAACAGATTGATTGTGAAGATTAAGCTGAGAGATCGCCAGCTTTTCCAGGATTTTGCCTAGGAAAGAAGTGATGGAGATCGGGTGATAGTTAGCCTGGCAGGAGGGGTCAGGTGAGGTCTTTTAAGAAGAGAGTGCACAAGGGAGTGCTTCAGCGGGGAAGGGAAGACTCCATTGTCGAAGGATGGTTCAAACGTTAGCTAGAGAAGGAGCCAGGGTGTCAATGTGGTCCTTGATGGTTTTGGAGGAACAGTGGAGAACCAACTTTGATGAGACTTTCATAGATCAGACCTGTCTAGAAATCTCATCTGGGGAGAACAGGGGAAAAGCAGAGAAGGATGGAGGAGAGGTAGCCAAAGAGGAGCCAGAGGATGAGGCCTTCATAGACCAGACTTGTCTGGTGACCTCATCAGGTGTGACAGGAGTGAGAGAAGAGAGGAGAAGTGGTGGAGGAGCAAAGGGAGAATCCAGAGGTGTTGGTGTATGATGTGGTATTGAGGTGAGAGAGGAAAGGATGTCTTGGCTTTTGGCGGTGAAATGTGCAGCCAGGGCTGAACAAAGGTACTGGGTGGGAGTGACAGAAGAGGATGCTGCTGCAGGATTGGACAGTTCCTTACAGACTTTGAAGAGTTCAGCCGTGTTGTTTGATGCAGCATAGATGCGGGCTTGAATAAAGACTCTTTTCTTGGTGTGGATGTAGAGTCGATATTGCCTTTGAAGGAGGCATTAGGCCAGTTTGTCAGAGGGTTCACCTGATGAATTCCATTTCCGCTCAGCTGCCCCACACTTCCGTTTAAGGGCATCCAGATCACAGTCATACCAAGAGTTACACTTTTTGGAAGGCTTGAGTCAGACCCTCATGACAGAGGCAAGAGTAAGAAGGGTATTAGAGAAAGAGAGATTAAGGTTAGCAAGGGCTCTGTCAGGGTGGGAGTCAGCCGTAGGAGTGGGAGGCAGAGAGTAGGTGGAGGCAAAGGCAGCCACTGTCACTCTTTTCATGGGTCTGATGACTTTGAAACCGAGTGGACTTACCAGGTGTGCCAGTGAAAAAGGAGAGGAGAGCTTCAAGTGTGAAAAGAGAAGAGAGTGGTATGTTCAAGAGAAAGGTAGTAAGAGGCAAAGAGAGGGGATGCCGGTGAATGAGAGTATCCAAAGTTTGGATCTCTGTTCGCGTGGAGCCAGAGGGTAAGAGAGCGAGGGAGAGAGAATCGCATAGGTTGTGGAAAGTTCCTGAGGAGTCCGGAGAGTCCAAATGGATGTTGAGGTCACCAACAAGGAGGAGTTGAGAGGAGGGGGAGAGTACAGAGGAGGCCGGGTCAGCCCATTCTGAGAGGAAGTGAGTGGAAAGTCCTGGTGATTAATAGATGGTGGCCATAAGGAAAGAAGATTTTCTAGTGTGAGTGAGAGCCTGCAGACTAGGCACTCAAAGGATGAGAAGGCCTGAGTAGGGATGATGGACACAGGTATCCATTCTGAGAAGCTCAACTCGACTCCCCCTCCCAACCCTTTGGACCTGGGCACAGAGAGGATATTGTATCCTTCAGGGAGGAGTATGTCAAAGCTTGTGACAGAGCTGTCTTTTACCCATGTCTTCGTGATGGCATGCACATCAAGATCAATGCATTCAAGGAGGTTGCAAATGTTAGACGAGTGTTTGACAGAGCGAGAGTTTAGCGTGGCAATATGGAGCTGCTTGCCATTTTTGAAGGTCTTCTGTGGGGGGCAAAGCGGACAGTGGTCCTCCCTGAGGCTACGGAGAGAGCCTGAGGGATAGTGGAGGATGGTGGAGGATGAGGAAGGCACAGCAGGCAAGGGAGCCTGTCCAGGTGGAGAGGTAAGGTTTGAGAGGTGAGGAAGGAGCCTGTGAAAGAGAAGCAGGTTGGGTTGAGGACCCTGAACCATGATGGTTTCATTCCGATAGACCTTAACGATAACCCTGGAAATGGCGAAGAGGTTAAGGAGGACCTCCCAGCGGTTGCCATCATTAATGGGAGAAGAGGCGATAAGAGAGAGAAAGGTGACCATGTACCGGGTCCATAGGTCGGGTGAGGTAACAACAAAGAGGATGTCTGTGACAGTGTTCCTGGCAGAAGCCGTGACATAGGTGTCTGAAATAGGAAAGCCTATGTTAGAGCCCAATATGTCCTTCTTAAGTTTATTCTGACCAGATTTAGTGATAGGAGAGGGATAGGAAATAGAGAAGCAGTTAGAGAAAATAGGAGAGATAGATAGTGACATAGCTAGCTGCAGTGGTGAGGAAGACACTTACCAGACTGATGTACTGAGGCCCATGGAGGGTGGCTTGGGGGTCCAGGGCAAAACTCAGGGGGTGGGGGACAGAAGGTATGAGGGAGATGCACTGAGAACAAAGTTGGATGTGCAGGGTGTTAATGCAGGATGTATTCTACAGCAAACACAAAACTGTTCGTGAAACAGTAGTGAAGTAACTGTTGTGCAGCCAGCAAAACGATTTTAAGAACTAGTAACAGCAAGTACACAGCCAAGTTCGATTTGAGCTAAAGCAGGGGGAAACACAGTACAGCATGTGCACACAGCAAATTTAATTTTTGACTAATTCAGCAAAATTTGATTTTTTCTAAAAAAGGGGGGCAGCAAACTGTGCAAGGCAGATGATGGCACACAAGCAATGCTGAAACAGCCAAATTCCTATTTTTTAAAGGGGCAGCAAACTATGCAAGGCAGATGGACACCAGCAATGCTGAAACAGCCAAATGCGTCTTTTTTTTAAAGGGGCAGCAAACTATGCCAGGCAGATGGTTCCCAGGTATGCAAAATGTGTATGAAATGTAAGAGGAATTTAAGTTAGTTAAGGCGAGCCTGGAGCAAAAGTGGAAACTTCAGCAGAGTTAGTGATGGGACTCACGTTCATGCCAGCCAGGGATGAGGCATTATTTGGAGCAGTTGCAGTGGCAACAGATAACAGTTTGTCTGTAGTTGGGTCATCGTTTGGGAACCGGGGCTTTGGCTGTTCAGGCCCGGGCAGGAACAGACAGAAACTCAGGAGAAAGGCCTTGGGGGGCAGTCTGGCTTTAGCCTAGCCCAATTGGATGGTTCAAGGGTTCAAGGGAATCAGGAGTCCCTCTTTGTACCCAGGCAATCCAGTGCCTTAAGCAGCAACAGTCTACAGCAGCAAAGCAAAGCGGACATGTTGGAGGGGGTCAGGAAGCAGCCACACAGATAATTAGGCACACAAGCACCTATAACAAATGCGGTGCACATGTTTGTAAAAATAAACAATTTTGCTTTTTTCCTTTTTTGCCATGTGGTGGATGATGAAAAGGTTGCCTGCACAACTTGCGTAGGGTGTAAGTGTAAGATCCAGATTATAGGACTCAAGCGCTACCCTCATGGCCTTCTTAAATTGATGAATGTTCATTTCAAGCGATGCCCCGTGAGATCTCTGGAGCTACAGGTCACAAAGATGGTTGAGTGATCCTAGAGTGGATGATTTCAAAAAGGGCTTTTTTTAATGAAAGGGCCTTATGCAACAGCCCCAAAAGAGTATTGCTGTGTGCATGAGCTAATTTCCAGTACAGTATACAACAAGACAACATGATTCATTTGGGTATCATTAGTAAACCAAACTCCAAGAAAAGCATTTCAGATGAAACATACTGCAGGAGTCTTAGGATGCATTTGAGAGTGATCAACTCGATTCGAGAGAAAGCCTCCCGTGACCTGAAAGCCCATACCTCGGCAGCATAACAGATGATAGGAGCGATTTTCATAGAATATAATTAAAAAAGGGAACCCACAGAGTATCCTCCAGCTTTGGAAGCAAATCAAACAATGTATTCATGTGGCAGGAGGACACTGGTTTTGAATTGAACACAACACCCAAATAGATGTATTGGTTGACATCTTTGATCAGAACTCCCATGATGTTCCAGGCAACTTGTGCCATCTGTGTTTGTGGGGGCTTAAACACAATAATTTTGGTGTTTGCCTGAGTTCACTTTGATGGAGTTGAGAATGTATTTTTCAAGTTTATGGCAGTAAAACATTTGGCTTTGGCTGGCATATTGCAAAATATTTTTACCAATCTAAATTCTGCTTCAACAATATTGTTTAGGGGGTGTAAATCCTGAATAAATCTACCCTGTCTATTTGTTTTGCTGGGTACACTGCTGTGCTACATGGGTATTCAGAGGGTACCAGTATTCCCTGCTGTAAGAGCACAGAGTTTGTCTCATAAATGTCCTCATATGCTTCATTTGACATGGGATATTGTTTAACTTTTGCTAAAATTGCTCCTGGCTTTTAACTTAATCTTGGCTGCACCTACTTTTTTAAGCAGGCCAACGTCATAGGGATTGCTGGTCCACAAAGAGCCTGGCACTTGTTCTCTGTTCTCAATATTGAATACCTGAGGATTATGAAGGATATGACTTCATCAGCTGAATTTTCATTTATGAACAATTCTTCATCTGTCAATCAGTCAGTCAGAGTTCTTCGTTCAAAGCTATTACAGCTTGCCACGCGTTTCCTTCTTCATCAGTCCTGTGGATAACCACCCTTTCTTCCCTTACAATGACTGCTTCTATCTTCAATGGAAATACATGTCCATCCTCCTCATCCATAGGAACCTCTGGTCTGAATAGGAATTTTAAGGGTAGTCATAATTGTCTAACCCTGATCCTAGATAGCCATGCTAACAGCAGATTCACTCTGCATTAAAACACTTTGAAGTCCAAAGGTACATCCTAAGTGCTTACTGTCCTGAAAAGGCCAATACTAATGTGTGTGCAGTTATATAATGGATTCCAGCAGTGGATAACACTATTCTCTGATTGGTAAATGAGATGGTCATGTTGAGTTTACTCATCATGTCCCTTTCCATGATATTGACTGGTTTTTGGTGAGAATAGAATAGTGGCATGGACAAATCATGTTCCCCTGTGATGATAGCTAAGTTGTCAGTGAATGGGACCAGATTTGTAGTCCCTGAAAAACCCTATGCATTCATGGCAGTGACTGACATTGAGAATGTCCCTTTCCTAACATACAACAGGTTCACCCCTGTGTCTAAAAGAAAAGAAAATGTCTTGTCACCTGCGGTTACCCCAATCCATGGCTACTCTTGTGGGTCAGGTGTAACAGTCAGGATTGAACACATCAAGCCAGTCTGTGGGCTGTTCTATTGTGGATATAGGTATATTCCCATCCCAGTGAAAGGGTTTCAGCCTACTACTGTCACACTCCCTAATCTCAGTGTGGGTGCTTGTGTTGCTGTATTTGGGTTCCAGGTCGCTATAGTATTCTGTAACACTGGTGCTGGTATTTGTATTAGCAGCTGCTGTGTCTGTTGTGCTTAGATCTGTGATTTTTGTGCAGGTTGTATTTGTGGTGCAGGTGTCTGATATGTTTGTGAACATGGACCTAATGTCCTGGTGGATCTGTTCTACAAGACGTAGTATATGCTGTCCCCCTATTGGATTCTGCCAATTTGATCCTGCCCCCCCATCTTCTACATACTCATGCTATGTGTCCCATCTTCCCACATGTCCAGCACTGCTGTGGTGGTCTGATATGTTGAGGCTGTCCCCCATTAAACCCCCCACCTTGCTTAACCTGAGGTCCACTTCCTCTTCCTCTAGGGCTGAACTGTCTTTTCCCTCCAGCCATTGGCTGACCCTGTTGTACTTCTGGTGTGACCACCCCCCCTCTGCTTGTCAACATTGTTCTTTTCATTGAATATTTTGAAAATATAGTATGCACTAACTGTACTTCTTCTATCTTTCTTTCTTCAAGTTTCTTTCTATTCTACTGCTGTAAATAATCAACAATGTTGAACTATGGTCAACTGGATCTCGGGCCATGGTTTTGCTTCCATGACTACTCTTTTTTTTCAATTGTCTCTGCACTGGTTTGGGTAGCCCTTGAAATAATATGTGATAAAAAAATGGACACATTTTTGTCCCATGATTCACGAGTTTCAAGATGTGATTGCTCTTGAATCCCTTGAATGTATGCAATGGGGTCTTCGTCTTATTGCACCTTGCGTGTCATGATCGTACTCATGTCTGATGCGTCTGACTATTTTATTCGGACGGCCCTCCATACATCTGCTCTGCAATTATTAAATGCTGCCCGGTCATAGGTGGTTTTTTGTGTGGTCAATCCTGGGTACTCCACCCTTTTCCATATGACATTAGCCCACTCACCTATGGTGGCAGCAAGCAACCTCTTTATGTCACTGATTGCTAGCATCTTTTCTGTCATCAGTTTTTCTAGCTCGTAAAATACACTTTCCCACCACAGAAGTCAATTTTGGTAGGTAACACCTCAAATAGTTCAAAAAAGGTAGCAGGCGCTCCTCTCCAGAAAGAACATGGCATGATAACCTGTTCTGAGATGAGAGTATGCAGCGCACGCTTTTTCTCAGTATATATTGTGGTCACCCACTCCCTTCTCTCACATCAGGAATTGTGTTACTCATACTTTGTACCCAGGACTGGTTGCAGTCTATGTGTTTGTGAAGGCTCCTGTCATGTTCACTTTCCTTCATCCCTGTTATGTTTTCAACCTGGTTGTATACAGGGTTAGCTCTTCTATATCCTGTATGCATTCCTTCGAGTGCTTGGGGGCTGGTATGGGCTTGAGTCTTTCTTTTTCTAATTATTCCACATCGGACCACTGTCCTTCCCTCTCTGGGTTCATGCTCATGTAGGGGCCTTGTGCATTCCCCCCTCTCCATCATCTTCACTTCTGTACTTTTCCTCATCTGAACACATTGTTCCACAAATGTCATTGGTCCTGTCTTCAAAGTCTAACCTCTTCGGAGGGTTTACCTTGGATATTTCCCTTAATGCTCTCTCTAATAGACTTGGTTCTCCTCTCTGCAGCGAACCCATTATGCTCTGTGTTATCTTTTTGGTAGCACAACTATCTCTCTTGCTTCTGTATAAATTGCTGATCCTCCTTCTTATTGCTGCTTCCTCCTTTTCATCTGGAAGAGTATTATTTTTCATGATCTCCTCCATGTCCTCAAAGTGTCTTTCTAGACTCTTTTCTCTCTTTTACACCTGTTCTTCATTTCTCGCTTTTCTTCGACATTCGTGCTCCGTGCTTTGCCGCAATTTTTTCAATGTCCCTTCATTGTCTCTATCTACTCTGCTCTGTCTTTCACTTTCCTATACTATTTCCCTAACTCATTTCTATTCTGCTCCACTTTGCCTCTCTCATTCTTCTTTTTCTCTTCTGGCCTTTTCCCTTTCTTCCCTCTTTCTCCTGTTCTCTTTTATTCAGTTCTTGCCCATCTGTTCCTGACGTCTTTGCACCTTTTCTTTGTTTGCTTAATGTGTTCTCCCCATTTCTTCTACTTCCTTCATTTTGATTTATTTATTCAATATTTATAATGTGCCTATACACAATGTGTTTCAAGGCGCAACAAGATGGGGGTGGAGCGAAGACAAAAACAAACAGTCGTACTAGACCTTGGGACATTCCGATCGTGCAAGTGCAGTGGCAAGAATTAGTGGGGAAGACTGGAGTGGGGAAGTGCCGGTCAGGGCGGAAGGGCCGTGGGTTAAGAGAATGCCAGGGATGCCAGGTGGACAGAGCCAGGAGAATGCAGAGAGTGCAAATGAAGAGTGTCCATGTGCATTACTCCATTATCTTTCTTCTTCTAACTTACTCATTTGTCTCATTTCTACTTCTTAGTTTTCCTGCATATTTTTAGCTTCCCCATCTCTGTTTTACGGACCATCTGTATTCTTTCCATCAAACTTAATTATTATTTGTCCACACACCTCCCCCCCCTATTTGATGTGATTGTTGTCCCTTCATTGTCATTTGGTTTATCTTTCTGTCTTTCCATCCCGTCGTCAAGCTCTATCAATTTTGCCTTTAATTTGTTGTGCTCGCTATATTCTTCATTCATAGATACTGGTTTTGGTGGTTTAACTTTGCTCTGCGTAGAGCGTCTGCATTACTGTAAGCGGTGTTAGGAAAGATTTCCCTTTACTGCATCTTCCCTTCATCTTTATGGAACCCCAAACTGTTTGGTTTTATTTTTGAATCTGACCTGTACCTTTTACAGTGCATTGAAGCCTTAAGCCTCACTGCACTGGCTTTTGCTAATATGTCATGGGGAAACTGACAAGTCCTTCTCGCTGTCAGTACCAGGACACCTTGTTTCCCTTAGTCATTTTAATGTGTTTCTAATTTTGTTTACTTGTGTATCACTTGTAACTTTTTATCATTGTACGATGCAGCTTACACAGCAGTATAATAGGGTATATATTTGTTTTACCTTAGACTAACACTTAGAGGATTTTTGGTTACTCTAGGTGTGCTAAAAGGATAAGCTGGTGGCAACAGTGACTTTTCCCCACATTTTGGGAATATTTGTTTTATCCTTATCGCCTTTACCTCATTTGGCTACTAACTGTGGCTACTGGTCAAACATGGCCATGCCACGAGATTTTTCGCCTGTCCTTTTGCCATTGTGTCTTTTAGCCTTCTTCCTGGTCTGAGAAGCCAGGAAAATCCTTATAATGACTTCCAGTGCCTGGGAAAGCAGAGGATTTTGGCGTGCTACTGGAGGGCTGTGTGTGTTTGCTGGCAGGATGTGGGATGGGACAATCTGGTCCCAATCCACAAACTGGTTTCAGTGTGTCTGAGTGGTATGCATCAATGTTCCTGCCAGTGGTCCTGATTGGACCACTGCTGGGGTGTGTGTGTGAGCTAGTCATGATATTGACTAGCGTGGGCAGCAGCTCTTACCAGGACTTTAGGAAAAGAAGATGCCCCCTGCACCCATTCTTCAGAGATCCTGGAGAAACCTGAAGGAGCCAAGTATCCTTTCCAGCTGTGAGACCCGCAAAGAAACCTGAGACCTGACTGAAGGAGGCCTGGTAACTAGCTTCTGCTGCTGTCTTGGAGGAGCCCTGTCTTGCTTGTGATCTTAAGCAGTGCTGCAAAAGAGCTGGTACCCTTGCAGTGGAGGGACCATCCATTCCCAATGTCTGCTCTGTGCCCTGCCAAAGGAACCCTTCGGAAGTGCCCTGGAACCATCCAGTGGCTGAGCATCTTCTTTTTTGGGCTACCATGCTGCCGGCATCACCATACTAAAACCTTACTGAAACTTCAAGGATTCTCAGCTGGTCCTAAGAGACTAACTCCTACAAAATTTCTAGCATACTACCATTGAGAGGACCCGAGATAGGAGGGAAATTCCAACCATGGATGTTGAGTCCTTTTGCGTCACTGTGCTGCAGTGACAAACGTCTGAAATAGCTTACCTGACCCGATTCCAGTCCTGAGATTGGTCCTGCATCAAGTTTTGCTACATTCTTCAATCGAGAGTCCTTGCAATAGTGAAAGACAACAACTGGAGACCAGCTCACACCTTCAACCCCTGTGAATCGAGGACTGTCACTTTCGGAGTGAAAAGCAACATCAGACCCTCTTCCATTGTTCTGTAAAGTCTGGGGATGAATCACAGTATGGAGGATATGTTACAGAGCTGTTAAACTACCCCTATACTCCTATTATAAGTCAATGGGCTTATAATAAAGCTTCATTCTAACACTATTGACTTTATGATTGCTTGCTTTTGCAAGACATCAGACTGTTGGGGCTACTTTTTGGCATTATTCTAACTTGTATCCTAACCCCAAGAACCCTTCACCGGACCCAAGAGACCCTACGTGCATGTTTTCTTGCTTCATAACATCTGTGGAAATGTTACCTGAACTATTGGGCAAAAGGACCCAGAAGTCTTAGGGCTGGACAATTTTAGTTAGGGATCATCTCTGTGGACCATAAGTGCATAATACTAATCTAACCTTTCCTTTGCAGGAGTTCCTGATATGTATTATGCCCTATAACAAAGTGAATGTGTGTATGTATTTAGTTTGACAGTGTCGTGTGATAAGTCTACCTGCTAGTAGTCGTTTTTCTAAAGTGTGTTTTGGCCATAAATACATAACTGTATTTTTATACATCCTGTCTAAGTGTAATCTGTGATTCCCATTGTGTGACCTCATTGTGGAACCTTTTAAAAGCTCATCACCTCTGAAGAACTTAGCCTAGACCGCTTGTCATTGCTACATAAACTGGTTTGGCTACAGCTTCCCAGAGTTGTTCCTGTCACAATATAGTTTGGCCTTCTATACATCTGTCCACCAGGCAGGAGTATAGAAAATCAGTCCTAACAAGCAGGTTGCACATATGTGGGGTTAGTGTACCCCGCTGTTGCTTTTAATTTTTTAATGGGTAAAATCCCGATCTCTCGCCTGGTGGATCAATGCTTTGAGGAGGAGAAAGAGCCGAAAGCACTGTGTCTTCCCCTTCATGCTGATTAAGCATCCACTCCTTTGGAGTAGAATCTTCCACTTCATCTCAGAACATTTTCCACAATTCTAAAATAGCTAATCATTTCTGTAACTTGTTCCTCTTATATGCAGCGTGTAAAAAATGTGGTCATGTGTTGCCGCACTGATTTCAAAAGGGTCCCCTTTTGGGGCCAAGGCAAACACATTGTATCTCATGTTGTTCGAACCCACTGCGCGTGATACTTTTGTATCTTATTTTTGTATCTCAGCAGGGATTTGCATAGGTGCATAAGGGGGGTATCGTCTCCCTTAATGGCACGTCACACACTCTTGACTGTCAATACTTACTGAATTTAAAACCAACAGCACTTCAAGTCTAATACCTCCTCACTCTGTTTACAATCTTCTATCAACAATGTTTTACTTCACTTTTGCCACTTTTCTATATTTCCTTCCAAGCCTCTCAGCTTCACCAACAAGTATGTGTATCCACACCATAAATACTGTCTGTTTCACACCTCTGCCTTTTAAGTCAAAACCAAAACCTCCTCATGTCCTACAATATAAACCAATTTTAACAAAACCTCATTTTCCGCATGCTAAAATAATTCCTCGCTACCACTGCCCAGCAATCCTTTACATATGTATATAGGTGCACCTTCAAAACCCCACAATCAAAATTCTCACAGCTGTGTTCTTGTCATAGCAAGGCAATCTTCTCTTATTAAACATCCCATCGGGAGAATTCATTCTTCCTAACCCCTTGACTAAGGATATCTTGTGTCAATCACTTATTCAATATCTTGATCCGATGTCTAATGCGTCTCCTTCCATGACACTTGTCACAGGGAACTTCTCATAAATACAACACTTTATCACAATTTCCCACTTTTTACAGACAATCCCCTTTGTCACTACAATGCTCTCATACATTATCCATGGATTGACCAAGGCCTTTGGTATTGCTCCTCCCTCAACGGGTTCCACGCCTTCACCCAGAGGGGCACCTCTGCAGGGGTTGGGGCAGGATTTTCACCATGGGGTCTCCTCCAACAGTTTCAAGGTTTACACGTTATTCTATGGTCTCCACGGGTTACTCTGCAGTCCTCAAGTTTGTGACGGGAAAGAGTCGACCATTCTGGGCATCCTGGCCAACTATCTGGCTCTGTTACCATTATATAATAGAGGGCCCAAAATACATGCCCTACGCAAACTACTTAGGATGGAAAATTCAAACAGAAGAGTCTGAGTAAATGACAAAGGCCTGTTTTATTGAACAATTGTAAAACAGGGAAGCACTCTAAAATCTCTCTAACTTCATAATGCAAAGCAATGGTTTAAAAGTCATAAATACATTGCTTCTAACGTCACAATGTTATCTGGGTTAGTAAAACCTACTGGAAGTTGGGATTGGGTTAGTTGTATCACATAAGTATATAATCTATAGGGGTCGGCATCTTGATTGGTTTTATTCTATTGGATGGCTCCACCTGGGACCACCTCTAAATTGTCAATGGTGAATACATGTCACCTCTACACTCCCTGAGTGGTTAATGCAACTGTTACAAAACAGCAACATTAGAGAGCAATGATTGGTTGGCATTGGCTTCGTCATCATTGGTTTTTCGGCAGGTCATCAGCACACGAGCAACATGTTATGGCAGGGGTATCCACATCCAGGTGCCAGTGCCACCTTTCCCAATTATAACCTACCATCTCTGATGTCCACGGCCACAAGCCAGGGCTTCTGTTATTAACTGAGTAATGTCTTCTATCTTTTATTCTGAGAACTAGGAGGTAGTGAAGGTCTTGGCTACCCTATGTCTGGAGCTAATGAATAGTCCTTGTCTTCCAACTGTAATTCACACATGAGGAGACCATGTTTTGAATTATTGAATTATTAACAGGATTTTAACCTATTTTACAATCTGTCCACTGGAGACTTGATGGAGCTATTCTTCTCTCAGTATAAGTCTTAATTAATGAGCACCTGGTCCCTGAAAGTTGTCTGTCTATTTAATCTAAGCAAAATATGTCTTTCACTTGTTAATTGTGTGCTCTTGAACACCAGTCCAAGCCTTTTCGTAGGGAACTAGCCATCCCTCCTGCAGTCTCGTCCTTCTCTTCTCCCTCCCAGGCCCTCTGCAATGCACTGTCCACACACTTGGCCAGACAAACACAGGAAATCCTGACATCCCTTGTCACTCACCCTCCCAACCCTTCCCACAACACCTTGCCTCTCTGGGCCCATCTCTCTCCTCCTTCCTCATTCTCCTCCTTCTCTCCCATCACACCTGAAGAAGATACCAGAGTTGTCTGCTCCATGAAGGTCTCTTCTAAACAGGTTTCTCCCTGCTCACCCAGAACCATCAAGGACAACATTGACTCCCTTGCCCCCTTGCGCACTGATTTCTGCAATCACTCTTTTGCCACTAGATATTTTCCCTCCCCCCTCAAGCGCTCCCTTGTGCGCGTACCCCTGAAAAAACCTTCAGCAGACCATACCTGTCCTGCTGACTACTGATCTATTTTGATCACCCCCTCCCTGGGGAAACTGCCAGATAAGCTGGACCTACCCCAGCTCAACTCACAAACCAAACTTATTGGTGGTCTCCACAACCATATATCTGGATTCCAAGCATCCAGAGGCACAGAAACTGTTCTGCTGAACACCTGTGATGAACCACTCGCATCACTGGACTCCAACTCCCCAGCTGTCCTCATCCTACTTGATCTCTCCTCTGCATCTGATATGGTCAAACATTACATCCTCATACAAAGACTTCACAATAACCTTGGTATCTCAGATTGGGTACTGGACTGGCTGACATGCTTCCTAACTGCCCACTAATCCCAAGTCATCCTTGGCACATTCTCCTCTCTAACTTCCTTCTCCACCTGTGGTGACCCCCAATGTTCTATCCTCTCCCCCTGGCTTTTTAACATCTAGCTTGCTCTGCTGTCATGCCTCATCTCCTCTTTTTCCCTCAACTTCCAATGTTATGCAAACAAAACTTGCCTCTTCCTCAAACTTCCTGCTGACCCCCTTGCATCTTCCATTATACCTGACTGCCTGTCAGCCATTCAGTCCTGGTGCACCTCTAACAATCTTAGCCTAAACGCCAGTAAAATTGAGATCCTTCACAGCGGGACCCCTGCACCCTCTTTCCTCCCTTCACTTTGGCCTTCCTCCATATGCTCCCCCACTGCTCCTTCCTCTGAAGCCAGAAACCTTGTAGTCTCTCCTTGCTCCCTCACATTCAGGACATTGCCAAGAAGTCACACTTTCAGCTATTCGTTCCCAAAGGAATTCTCACCTTTCTCACTTTTCCACAGAGACTCAACGTTACCCGAACCCTGGTTCTCTCTAGGTTTGACTATTGCAATAGCCTCATCCAGAATCTACCTTCTTCCACTCTGCGACCTCTCCAGCTAATCCAGAATAGGGCTGCAAGACTTATCCTTGGGCTTAAGCCCAGGGACTGCATCTCTCCTGCCCTAAAACATCTTTGTTGGGTCCCGGTTGCTCACAGTTTAAATTCAAATCCCTCTGAATCATCCACAAGGCAGTCTGGGACCTCACTATCTTCATCTTTATTTGACTAAATACTCTCCCTCTAGGCTTCTATGATCCTCTGGCACCAAATCTGTGTGTCTAAATCACTTTGCTAAACAGAGGGCAGGAGGTTGATCGCTTTCCTCAGCTGGCTCCCTACTGTGGAACATCCTCCACCTCCCTTTGCACCTTGAGCAAGATTTCCTTAAATTCTGAAGCTCCTTAACACTTTCCTTTTTACATCCTCCTTCCCATCTTCTCTCCTTTGCTAATCTCACAGTTGCTGTGATTGGTGTCCTGGGCACTTATGCATCCTCGGGGCCCCTGACCTCCCACACCCAAGGCCCTAGCTTCTGTCTACTCTCAGCACTTGCCTTGGCACTCCCTCTGCCTTGTAAGCTCGCACTTACACCCAACACAGCTTCAAGCTGTGTAGCACTTACCACACCATGCACTTCATCTGCTGCTCACTCACGAGCACAGACACTCCAGCACCTATCCCCTCTGCCCTCTTCCCTGCTGCACTTGCACGTTCTGAATAATCAAAAGGCATAGCAGGTTTGTCCTTTTTTCCTTTCCCCTCTTCTGTTGTGTATTCAATATGTATCACTCCCTTTTTCCCCACCTTTGCACTGTGGGTGCTTTGAAACAGTATGTACTTGCTGTAGGAGCACCTAACAAGCGACCAATAAATAAATACATAAATAAATCAAATTAAGCATCACTTCTATGCTACGAATAGAGCAAAAGTGGGGTTATTGGTTTCTCATCTGACTGGCAATGCCTTGACCTGGGACACCCCAATGGGTTTGGCAACAGACCATTTATTGGACAACTATGCTGGTTTTGTTAAAGCCTTTAAAACACCACCCAGATAAAGTCTTTTCCACTTAGGAAAAACTGTTAGACTTCCAACAGGGATCACTGGACATGGTACGTAACCACATTTAAGCAACTGACATAAGAGGCAGACTGGTCTCAAGAGGCGTGTTGGCCAGAATACCTCGACATTGAAGGTTCCAAGCCCTAGTAGATATGTCATTACAGATAGACTTTTGCTCTCAGGAGAGGAAGTTAGAGAGAAGAAAAACATGAGGCATGTTTTCTATATTTTCTCCTCCATCCCCAGCTGTTTCTTCAACATCAGTACCGGGTGCCTCTGGTTCCACTGACATAGAACCTATGCAATTAGGTAATCTCAGAGGTTCCCTATCAAAAGAAGAGAGCATCAGAAGATTGGACAAGGGATTGTGTCTATACCATGCCTCACCAAATCATTTGGAACTTCAAGCTCCTGTTCCTGAACTGAGCAAGGAAGCGTGAGGAAAACATCAGCTCCACTATCTAGACAACCCACTCGTGATTCTCCAGATCTACATTCTCTTACAGGAATCAGAACCCATACCGGCCTTAGCTTTTGTCGATTGTGGTGCTATGGGCCTATTTATGGATGTTGAGTCGGCCAAAAAACATTACATACCACGACTTGTGGTACAGACCCTGGAAGGAATAGGTGGTCAACCTCTATCATCTGGTCCAATAACAGAAGAAACCAAACATGTTGGTATGTTGATAGACCATCATTCAGAACAGTTACATTTTGATATAATCGAGGCTGCCCATTACCCTGTTCTTCTAGGAATGCCTTGGCTACACTGCCATAATCCATATAGCAATTGGACGGCAGGGACTCTTTTTCTCTAGTCTCAATTTTGCACCACACTTTGCTTACAAAACACTAATGAGACCTAGTTAAACACTAGTGAGCCCAATTATTATCCAAATCGAACACCTTTGGCTCATTTAAAACAAATACCAGAGGAGTACTCTGAGTACATTGATGTTTTCTCTTGATCTCAAGAAAAGGAATTCCCTCCACAGCGCCCTCAGGATTGTGCTAATGAATCCATCCCAAATGGCATCATTCCATTCAGCAGGATGTTTATCTTGTCCACTCCTGAAAAGATCACTCTATGTGAATATTTGGACCAAAACCTAATAAAACACACTCATTAGACCCTCCAGGTCACCTGCAGGAGCTTCTTTGTTCTTTGTGCTTAAAAAAGATAACCTAGAACTCCAACCATGCCTGGATTATCACGGACTAGACCAAGTTATGGTAAAATATAAGTATCCCTTACCCCTTATCACTGACATCTTGGAGGTCTTAGAGGGAGCGGTCATCTTTTCCAAACTTGATCTCGGGATGGCCTACCACTTGGTTCGTACCCAGGATGGGAATTAGTGGAATATGGCATTCTGAACCCCATTCGGGCATTTTGAATACCTTGTAATATCCTTTGGGTTAATGAAGGCCCCAGCAGTGTTTCAGAGGTTCATGGACCAGGTATTTTCAGACATACGTTTTCAGTTCATTATAGTATACCAAGATTACATTCTAGTGTATTCTACCTGTAAACATGATCGCCCAGAACATGTTTGAGTAGTAATTTCCAGATTTCGGCAACATCATCTTCTTGCTGATGAAAATTGACAGAAAAATCTCAATTTAATCGCCCAGAGATGGGATATATTGTTTTTTTTTTTTTTTTTTTGTAAATCTTTTGTATGTTGTAGTTAACATTTTGACTTTTCACACTTTTTCCAAATAAAACAATACTTTCACATTCTAAACAAAATGTAAAACATTGCTAAAATCCTGAAAGTTTCATGGGATATAAAAATATTATTCATAGCATTGATTAAGATCCACCACAATTATCCACAAATCTACAACCCTTGATAAAATCAAAATTTCATTTGTAAATCCTAATCCAAACATCGTCTTCACGAACAGACAAGTCTGTCAAAATATGTTTTCCCTTTGCAGGGGAGCTAGCGCAGGACAGGACATGCACAGATGTTTTAGAGATGTATCCTCAGTCAAACAATAGCAACACAAACTCCTAGGAACATTCCCCCTAATGCCCAACACCTCCATTATCGGAAGCAGGTTTAGTTTTAATCTCAAAATCATTGATCTAAAATCCATGAATGGATGCTTCTTTAAAAATAAGAGGAGTACATTAAAATGTTTAACTGACCAGCTAAAGTGGTCATTAAAACAGTGATACGTCATTAGCTCTGTCCTCAGTTCAATCCATACACATCTATACAGCTTCATTTTAGTTTTATTAGGATTACCTAACAACTCCTCCACTGACGAGTCCATTTTTGCAACACTTTGGCAAATAGCACCCCCACTGATCTAATACTCTTCAAGAACCCTTTACCCACATTGCATCAAGATGAAGAAAGAAGGAAGCAGCCAGGGGTGCCAAAATCATCTTCGCATAGCGTTGTAACCGCCCCCAGTCAACAAAAGTCTGGATTAGGAGTTAGCCTCATTTATAAAGAATTCCCATCAATGGTACTGAATTTGGAAGGCAAGAAACTCTCCTCCATATTAGTGCTTTTAACTTTACCCACATTATTCCCACTTCCTGAGATTCAACATCAAAGATCAACCAAGAGAGGATTTTCGGCCGATATAACTTAATCAACGGTAGTGCAGAGAATCTTTCAGGTTTGCAATCAAACTGCCTCAATGGGGAGGCTGCTGCTAGAAATGTGGGTTTAAGATTCAAAGGTCCCAACTTGCCTCTGGAGTCATTACAGAGCATAAATATTTAAAGCAGTTAACTACTTGCATATCCTTTCCCTTCAGGGACCATCTGAATGTTTTCCATTTTGAACACCCTACATTCAAAACCAGAATGCTGAATAGTTTGGAGAGCCAGCTGGAGGTCAATTGGTGTCCTATCAAGAATAACCATGCCACACGCATTATTTAGGCATTGGAGTTTTACACACGCCAACACTGGAAGGGGGGTTGTCCTTGCCGTTTCCCAACAAGACACCATGTCCTTTTATGTAAAAATTAAAAAAGAACGGGGCAAGGACGACCCCTGAGGTAGACCATGATTGGTATCAATCCAAATCGATGAGGCCCCATAAGAGTCTAATCTTATTTTTATATTAGTCCCCAGATGGAAGGCTTCCAACATATTAATTAATGCATGGGGACA
The DNA here is from genome assembly GCF_040938575.1 of Ambystoma mexicanum. Lineage (NCBI taxonomy): Eukaryota > Metazoa > Chordata > Amphibia > Caudata > Ambystomatidae > Ambystoma > Ambystoma mexicanum. Next base: position 701,969,537 of record NC_090926.1, on the reverse strand, counting down.
ACCATTATTACTAGGCTTTTCCCAAAGAACTGCCCTTTGACATGATCAAAAGCCTTAGAAATATCCAGAAAGGCCAGAAGAACCGGCTTCCCAGATTAGTTTGCCTGCATTGCCAATCGAGACACCACATAACTGTTTAATGAGGACCCCACTCCCTTCTTGAAACCAGACAGAAACCAATACAGGGAATTTAACCCTGCTGCCCATATCTGAGGTTTATTTAACAGTAACCTGTTGAATATTGTGTTTTTTGAATCTAACAATGATATTGTCAGGTAGTGTAAAGGTGACAAACAATCTCCTCCATTAAAAATTAAAACAAATTAGGATTCCCCCCATGACCCAGGATATTTCTGTTGTACAATAATGTTACCAAACAATTGGGACAAAACAGCTGCCCGCAATATGGGATTAGATTTTAATGTCAGGTTCGAAAGATCATCCGGGCCTGGTGCATTAGACTTTTTACTAGTCTTAATCAGCAACAGAATGTCATCCTCATCCCATGCTAACGCTCCTACTCAGTTCATACATCGATGTAGCTCATGCGCCAACAAGCCATTCCTAAAGTATATCTTCTTAAAATGCCATACACAGTCATCTTCAGGGATTGTTAGTATCTGCAGGTAGTGATCAAGCCCTTTGGGTTTAATAATTTGCCAGATGGCTCCCAAACTATTTCCGCTTATACAGGCCAACATTTTCTCTGCCTTATTAATGGCCATCACAAATGTATGCCCCCTAAACCAGTTTGTAATCCCTTTTCACACTAGGAATGATTTTGTTCACTGTCTCCAGCTTTCCCAGACAAAGGTTTTTAATCAAGGCATTCATCTTCTTTTTACGGGCCTTGACCATCAAAGGCATGAGTATGAACAAAAATTCTAGATCCCCATTCCAAATGAGATGCCGGCACATAGGCACACAAGTTAGCTGCAACTCTCTGACCAAACCCCCGCCCCGCACGAGAGGGTTAGAACCGTATCATCATTAATCAGTAGAGCTGCAGTACGTCCTCGCTAGGTTTAGATCTTAGCTAAGTGCTCTCCCCCAGGTATATTTCTCCTTCTTGCTTCTTTATTCTGTGTTGCTGTTTTGGAGGTGTTCCTTTGCAGTTTTGCCTCGCTGGTTTCTGTCCTCTGTATCTTCATCAAGACTCACATCTCTGCAATGCTAGCGCCTGTGACTGTATGCTTTCGTCTGCCGCCCCCTGGAATTCCGTGACTATTTTCAGTGCTTCTACTTGTGTTTGTTTTTCTACGGAATTTGCCTCCTGTTGATTCCCTTTGTGCCACTTTTGTCTCCTCCTCTCCTGGTAACCTTTTTCCACATTTTCAATTCTGTTGTGCCTATTTTTCTGCTGCCTTGGAACTACCCCTCATTATCAGCCACTAAGTACTTCCAGCATCTATTGGAAACTACTGTCCTTACTCATCTTGGAACTGGGATTCGTCTCTATCTACACCAGCTTTGGATTTGTTCTACTTTACAAAGGACATCTGTTTTTTTTCCCTCTCTCAGAGGGTTTTATCCTGAACTTAATTGGCGGTCTCTAAAGGGGTAATTCTGCCAGTGATTTGTTGGAACAGGCAGGGTAGCTTCAGGAGAGTCTTGTCCCTGTCTACAAGACTCCAGGACAAGGCGAAGGTCTTGAAGGACCCCATCCCCTGCATCATCCTCATGGCGGAAACAACAGGCGAGCCCCTCAATCGAGGAATCCGACAACAGAAGCTGTAGCCTATGACTTGGGCGACTAACCTTTATGTGATTATTGGAAAGATGTGGGGGATACAGGCACATTAGCAAACAGTGTGGCATGCACTGACAGTCTAATGCACCCATTTGGACAGAGCTCCTCTGCACTTCCCGGCACCACTAATACCACATCATGAGAACTGGTAATGGTGTGCTCCACACATTCATGGGTGGGCTTTGGCGTTAATGGCCCTAACCTCTCATCAAGGCCCTTGCTTTCTTGGGCCTACCATGACTTGTGGTGGCAGGTCATTAATGGCAAAGCCTGTCAGCAAACATAGGCATTTACACTACTTTACTGTCCAAAGCATATGTGACTAGGGCCTTAATGTTCCAAAACTTTAGGAGAGGTTTCCAGAGTCACATGCTCTGATGGCTCTTAATTAGAAATGGATTTACTGGATACCTCTTGACATGTAGGAGTGTATTTGTATAAACCTGGCAAGACGAGATAACAAGGGATCTTGTGGGCTTTCTCCATTGTGAAATGCTTAACCTTCTGCTCCTGGCAGGTATTGAGAGCTCTCTGTGCTTAAATCGCAGAGACTCCATGACCCTGAGGAAATGTGTCAGGCCTGGTTTTGTGTAAATTAATGATTTCATTGTGTGCTGAACGGTCTATTATTTTCTCTACTTGTCATCTCCTGTATCCTGATTGGATGCTATTGGTATGTCTGGTCCACAAACAAGCCTGTCTCTGGTATATGAAAATGACAAGCCCCAAAGGGACAGTACATGGCCATGATTGCTGATGTCGTTTGAGCACAAGGGCGCAATTCATCAAAAGCATTTTAAATTTTGTTAACATGGCAAAGAAGTTTGATGACCAACCAAGCTCTTTTTGGAACTCAATTGCAGTGAACAGAGCAGATTTGCCTTAGAATAGCTACATTTCACAAGGGAAGCAGGAATACCCACTCCCCTAGTGACAGGTTTCACAGAATGCCACGCTTCTTTGCCACTTTACAGTCATAATGCAGCTGAATTTGCTTCCAGAAGGGTGCCATACAATATTAATGCCACCATTAAAACCGTATGCTGGTACAATTTCTACTGCCAGAGCTAAGATTAAGTTCTGAATCGCAGCATGCATGTATTGAAATTATTAACTATAAACCTATATCGCCTACACATTGCATTATACAGCAACATGCTCCAGTGACATTTGGGCTGGGTCCAAAACTACTGTTGAAAATGTGTATTGAAACAATGGCTTTTTCCATTTGACCAGTCTTTATGATAGCAAAAATGATGGTGCTTAATTGAACTGCATTGCTTATGTTATATTGGGTTGGTTGCAAAGGATGTAGGTTGAAGTGAAGGTCAGTGGGCAGAGTTGTGCAGTTAAATAACCACACTACACCATGGCTCTCATTCCGAGTATGGAGGTAGTCATGGCGCTATTTGCGCCATGACCACCTCCCATACCGGTACCGACTCCGACTTGGATCAATGGGGATTTACCGGAGTAGTCCGACCATTGTGGGACCGGTAACTCCCCATTGAAAAATCCATTCCCCATTCCTATTTGAGCCCCCATAGGGCCCAATGGGAATGGGGAAGTAGCTAATAACGGGCCCGCAATTTGTGCTAGCGTTATTAGCTCTGAAGTCCCTTAACAGGTCCCGTCCATAACGCCTGGTCAGAACAGGCGTTAAAGGAGGTGCCGTTAATCCCTTTGCGCCCAACTCCGAATGAGGCCCTATGTCTGGCTCTACTTTGAGTTGATGGTATCTACATGTGAGGGACCTATTATTTGCTGTTGAATCAGATTGATCCTTTTTGGCCGGCTCACCCTAGGTACTATAGACAGGTATCACAAACACGTTACATCACACCCCATGTTACAGCTTCCCAGTGCATCCCACCCCAGAGTTTACGCACTGGGTTTACATACCTCTGCGGATGTCATCATTCCAATGATGTTCCAGTTATGATTGCTCCTGTGAGCTGACCTTTGCTCCCCATGGATTCTGCAAACAAAGCTGTCTGTGGAATTGGTTCTTCTTTGCCCCATTGTAGAATATGGTCTAACTGTTGTCATTGCCTGAAAGCTCAACTGAATATTTGGGGAAGCGGCCAGTGCTGAGAGGGGCAGGTAGACACACCCCACTGTAGAGTCAATATATTCAGGGTTTTATTAGGTCATGTGAAGCATTTTGCATGAGAACAGGAGAATGTGTGTGTGGCATGAGTATGGTGATGTGGCTCCCATTTAGTTTCTGACAGTGCCAAGGTATTAAGTTTGGAGGCCCCCTTCTGCCTCAGCCATTGCCTCTTCGGATCAGTGCATGCATCCCTTTTCATTTACTACTCAATGTCAGGTTAATACTTTGTGGGATGTATTTTAAAAATGTGTATGCATGTGTAGGTTCATTTTAGTACAACTTTTGAAATGTAATTCAGTTTCTATATCTTGCGTTAATGTTCTGATGCATTTTGTAAATTAGGTTTTCATCCAAGGTGGAAATGGGTTTCCTACTCCCATGCTAGGACATGTTTAGTTAGATAGTTAGTTTAGTGGCCTTCAAGTAATTTTTACTGATGGATTTTGTACATAAGATCCATTGTTTATCATGATTTTTGAATGTCTGCAAGGTTGTGTTAGACATAGGGCCTCATCACGAGTTTGGCGGTAATGCGGCGGTTTTCCCGTCAAACGTAAATAGTGCTAACGCCAAGCCCCCCGGCGGATAATCCACCAGATCAAGAGTTTTCGTGCACGCGCACAGGGACATGGCGGTAGCACAAATAGCACGCAATGGGTTGAACCCGTAAATCCCGCACACCGTGCGCTACCACTATTAGCGTGCGGGAAACGCATCAACGCCGGAACAGGAAACAAAGCGGCGGCCATCTTGGAAATCACAATCCGTCGGATATCACAGCCCTTGGAAGCCATCCACCCCATTGAACACCAAATCATGTCACAGGAGCGCACTAGGGGCAAGTCTGCCCTGGACAGGGTGAGAAAGCCCAAATTTAGCGACCAGGAGCTGTCTGTACTGGTGGAGGAGGCTGAGATCCATCATGAAGAGCTGAATCAGCGCAAAACCAGTGGCCAGCACAGAGTACAGATTTGGCGCAACATCAGCCAAAGGGTCACTGCAGGGGGGCGTGTGCCCCGGGATGGGGAGGATTGCTGCAAGCGCCTCGACGAAAAACGTGTGAGAGTCTGCAGCATCCTCTCACAGCACAGGAATGCAAGCAGGGGCACTGGAGGAGGGCCACTACCACCCCCGCCTGAACTCACACCTTGGGAGGAGAAGATGAGTGCCCTGATTGACATCGGCACCATCGAGGGAATTGGTGGAGCAGAGGCAGGCACTGGCATTGATCCAACTGCAGGTGAGTCCCACCCCAAATGCATGCAACTGAAAGTACCACACATTCAGACCCTGAGTGAATGAATGTGAAGAAATGCATGTGAGGCACTGCAGACACCCATAAGTGATCCCTTGATCCATTGAACCGTAGTGCTGCCGAGACTACCCTGCACGTGCAGTGCATCAATAGAAGGGGCAGGGGATAGACATCCATAGCCATGGGACAGCTACGTAGAGTGTGAGTGTGCAAGAATAAACCTCCAGGACCCTGAGCGCAGTGCACCCCAACCCTGCATGTAATCTTGTCACACAAACATTCCCATGCAGTGTACCTCCACACTCACACCAAGCACCACATGGCGACTGAACAAAATGCAAGTTGAATGCATGATTGATACTGTCTTCAATCCCACTTGATGGCATGAACTGCTTGATACTAATGTAGGTTGCCTTGAACTCTAACCACACCCTATGTACCCCAAAGGCACACGGCAAACCCCCGCGGGATGAAGATGATGGGGAGGAGGCCACACCATCACGGCGCCCGAGGCAGCGAGCCTCCACCAACAGCACCTCCCCACAAAGGCGCTGCACGGAAGGGAACCGACGCAGGCCACCTCCCACTTCACCACAACACAGTCCTACCAGACCGCAGCAGCACCCACATGCCCACAGGGAGTCCACGGCCAGCTTACCCCAAGCCAACAGGCATAGCCCCGATGCAGAGGGACTCACCTGTGAATCGGAGCCCTACGTGGGAGTGACACCTCCACGTGCGCATCTGGCAGGATGTCTGCATTCACCCAGTAAGCAGTGACGTAGAAGGGATGGTCCATCACAGGGGACCCCAGGGCCAGGCACACAGCAAGCACAAACCCCACGTGTGTATAAGCGTCATGTCCGCACACCACTGCCAGACGAAGACACGCCATCATATGGCAGCCCTGAAGACCAGAACTCAGAGCCCGGCAGCCCAATCCCAGCCGGCAACATGTCCCTATGCAGCCCCCCCCCCACAACAGCACACAAGTGGTAGGCCGGCACCTGCCACACCAGGGGTACCCTTTATCACGGGGGCAGCAGTGATGGGCCGACTGGACGTGATCGAGGCCAAACAGGCCAAAGTTGAATCTATGGCCAAGGTGCACAGCCGGCACATCAAGGCCATCAGTGCATCCATACGCCATGTATGCAAGTATATAGCGCGTGACAATGCGTGCACACGCAGAGTGGTAGAGCAATGCACCGCAGCCCTGACAGGGTTTGGACAAAGGGTGAGGGAGTTGTGCGAGGCAGTGTCAGCACTTGCTGAGCAGACAAGGGAGGGGAACAACCTTCTCCGACAGCACATGCAGGCAACCGGGTCAGTCCCTTCAACCTCCACTACACCCACGGAGGGATTGTCATGATCTCTGCTTCCAAAGGGTCAGGACTTACCCAACTCCCGTGGAAGCAGACCCATAACCCCGGTTCCGGGTGCCGGCCAGTCCCAATTGGGACCTTTTGGACCCTGTCCTGGCGCCAGTGGCACCAGGCTCATAAATATGCCCAGTCCCAGCGCTGGAAGCGCCGGGCTCATAATGCTTGGGTGGGCTTACCTGCAGCAGACCATGCTGCTTACTTACCTGCCAGTTGAGCCCCTGATCCTCTTCTGTTTGGGACTACTTTTCCTGTTGGGTGGGGCAGGAGCCACTCCCTAGGTTCAGAACACTGGAACTCTTCTGGAAAGCAGGAACTCTTTTCTTACCTAGGCGAGGCCGTGGAAGGAGACACTTAAGCACTACAGGAGGCTATTTAAACCACACCCGATGGATGAATCTTGCTTTGCGTTATTCTGCATTCTCTGCAGCAGAACGCTCACCGTGTCTTCTGATCCTGTGCCTAAGGGAACAAAGGCTTACCATCCTGGAATCCAGTCTTCAGCAGCACCTATAAAGACAAAGAAAGAACAGGTTAGCACTACGGTCTTCAGTGGCAGCGCATCTCTTACCTGGTCCAGCGGCTGTCACCAACGCCTTGCGCTGCATTCCGGCATCTGAAAGACAAAGGCTTACCGACTCTTCGCACGCTCCGGAGGTCTTCGCGCTGCATTTCGGCATCTGAAAGACAAAAGCTTACCGGCTCTTCGCACGCTCCGGAGGCCTTCAACGCTGCATCCCGCATCTGAAAGACAAAAGAAGGTGCGTTTAGAGACATTGGGCAACTTTACTACTCACGTGCCATCACTCCTTGCCACGCTGCAATCAACGGGCATCCCACCACCCTTCAGCTTCTCTAAAGCTCCGAACTTGTACCTGCAAGGTAAAAGAGACAGTTAGTGCGCATCGTGAAGCAGGCAACAAGCGCTCACTTACGTGCTTCCAAGCGCTTCTATTCCTCACGCGGGTTCGATCCTCAACTCTCTTCAGCCCGCCATCCGCCATCGCCGGAACCCTGCAAAACAAGAGGTATCATTACAAAAGAACTTTACATAAGTCAAAAGCCATAGTCGCCTTACGCACTTAAAGACTTTTAGCACATTTGAAGTGCCCAGAACTTATCGTTCGTGCAGTAAACGACGGACAGCAGTACTCTGAGGTCAAGAGGCCTGCACCCTTATCCAGTGAAGAAACTGGTTACGGCACCCTGCCCCCGAGGCAGATGGAGAGCTCGGCGTTCACCTACCTAAGGTGAAATTGTTAACCTTTGGGTTCCTACAGGAGAAGAGAAATGGAAGAGGAGAGAGGCACCCAATAACCCCAGTTCATTAATCCCATATTTTCTATCTGCAGACATCTTACTCTCCGAGTCAGACACACAGTGCACAGAGGTTCCGCCCGAGGAACCTACCGTGTGTTACACATCACCTTTGAAGACACGGCATTCACCCAGTCAAGACCGGCGCCTCTGCGGGAATAAGGTGAGCGTTACAGAACGCAAAGCCCACCGCAAAACTCCCACCCAGGCGCTATGGAAACCTCGGATACCGACCAGCTAGTCCAGTTACTTGGGGAACTAAGAGCAGAAGTGCATGCAGCCCGCCAGGAAACGAATGCTCTAAGAAGGGAACTGATTATTTCCAAGGAGCGAACAGATGATCTCGCTAGACAATTGCTACAGTCACAAGCCGGACAAACTCAGTTGCCCGCATCAGGGGCAAATCATCCTTCAACATCCTCTACGAACCCAGTGCAGATCAACCTACCCGGAAATGTGCCTCTGGCTCCGCCCGAACGATTTTCTGGTGACCCAAAGAGGTTTGCAGTATTCATTAATCAGTGCCGCTTGCACTTCTTATGCTGGCCAGCAGCCTTCCCAACAGATCAAGCTAAGGTAGCTTTCGTGCTTTCATACCTCAGTGGCAGTGCGGCAGATTGGTCGATCCCTCTAGTTAATCAGGATGATCCGGTTCTCCATGATTTTCAAGCTTTTCAGCTCAGCATGGAAAAACTGTTCGCAAGACATTCACTGGGGCAGGCCTTGGACAATGAGCTCCTTTCATTACGACAGGGTAATCAAGACCTTTTGGCTTATATTGCGTCTTTCAACAGACTGATAGTGGAAACCCAATGGCCTGAGGACAAAAGGATTACCCTGTTTTATAGAGGTCTACGTGGAGAGCTCAAAGATGTGTTAGCCCAAGTAGTGAATCCCCCACAAGACTGCTCGGACTATATTGACTTAGTCGTTCAAATAGACCACAGACTACAGAACAGGAAGGCCGATCGTTCCAAGTTTGATGCTCGAGTGTTTTCCAAACCACCAACTCCTACCAAAGGAGCAGACTCCGGGGAACCCATGCAAATAGGGGGCCTGAAAGGACCACTAACCCAAAAGGAGCGGGAAAGGAGAAAACAGCTGCAATTATGCCTCTATCGCGGAAACTCGGGGCACTTTCTTCGAGACTGTCTGGTGAAACCAGCCAAGAAGGCAGTAGGAGCTGCAGTTACCAGGGTCCCAAACTCTGAGCAGGGAAACAACCTCGCCCAACAAGAATAGAGGTCCTTTGCCGAGCGTTAAAACCAGTTCAGTGACCTCGCATTTCGTGATACCTATGGTCCTCATTAGCCCTGAACGTCCGGATCGATTACATGCGATTGAAGCTTACGTCGACAGCGGTGCCATCGGCAATTATGTGGATCATGAAATGGTATTGAGGATGAATCTGACTCTTTGTCCAAAGGCTGTAAAGGACGTCATTACTACGGTGGATGGTACGGAGATAGCTTCCGGACCAGTAACGCATACCACCCAAGAAGTGACGCTAGGAAGTCAAGATGGACACTATGAGAAGATTGTGTTCAATGTGATCAAGGCCCCTCAGTTCCAGATTATTCTAGGAATTCCTTGGTTAGAGAAGCACAATCCTCAGATCGATTGGCGAGCAAGAACGGTTCAGTTTCCAGAATGTGTCTCCATTTGTTACCCTCGACCTGATGTTGCACTGGGAGCAATTTCTTCGGAGGTTCCCCAGTTACCTCCCTAATACCTAGAATTCCAAGATGTCTTCCGGAAGGATCAAGCTAACTCTCTACCTCCTCATAGGTCTTATGACTGTCAGATAGACCTGATACCTGGATCTACCCCTCCTTGTAGTAGAATTTATGCCCTCACCGAGCCTGAGAACCTTCACCTCCGACAATACCTGGATCAATACCTGGCGAATGGGTTTATACGTCCTTCCAAGTCCCCTGCTTCCTCAGCTTTGTTCTTCGTTCCAAAAAAAGAATGGGACCTTAGAACTTGTATAGATTATCGCGCCCTGAACCAGATCACCGTTAAGAATAGATATCCGTTACCTTTGATCCCTGAACTCCTGGACCAAGTCAGAAAAGCATGCATATATACAAAGCTGGATCTTAGAGGAGCCTACCACTTGGTACGAGTAAAAGAGGGCGATGAATGGAAGACGGCCTTCCGCACCAAGTATGGGCTATTTGAATATCAGGTCATGCTCTTCGGACTTTGCAATGCCCCGGCCGCCTTTCAATATTTTATGAACGACGTCCTCAGAGAGCCCATAGATGTGTGTGTCGTTGTCTATATTGACGACATCCTCGTTTATTCTTCATCGGAAACTGAACATCGGAAACACGTGAAAATGGTCCTCGAGAGGTTGCGTCAACACAAACTTTTCGCTAAGTTGGAAAAATGTGTTTTCAACGTGACTGAAGTTGAATTCTTGGGATTCATATTATCACCTAGCGGAGTGCGTATGGATTCAAAGAAGGTCGATGCAATTCTCAAGTGGCCTTCGCCATCCTCCGTAAAAGGTGTTCAAAGCATGTTAGGCTTCGCTAACTTTTACCGCAGGTTTATCCCCGAATTCTCTCGAATAGTCCAGCCCATCACCGCCCTGTTAAAGAAAAACAAACGTTTTGAATGATCTACCGAGGCGGAACAAGCTTTCCAGAATTTGAAGACTAAATTTATCTCTGCATCGATCTTAAAACATCCTCGCCCAGAACTCCCCTACATTGTTGAAACTGATGCTTCGAGTCTTGCCATGGGAGCAGTTTTATCACACAAGGACCCAGTAACCAATCAGTTGCATCCCGTGGCATTTTGGTCCCGGAAATTCTCGCCTCCTGAAATCAATTACACTATTACTGATAAGGAACTTCTGGCTATCAAGCCCGCCTTTAAGGCTTGGCGGCATTATCTTCTGGGGGCCCGACACACAGTTACTGTGATCACAGATCACCGTAACCTGCAATATTTGAAAACCGCGAAAGCTCAATCCTCTAGGCAACTCTGTTGGGCACTATTCTTTGCCGAGTTTGACTTCATAATTACCGACCTGGTACGAAAAACGGTAAAGCTGACGCCCTTTCTCGGATGGGAGTGGAAGAACACTTGATCAATCCTAAACCTGTACCTATCATTCCCGAACAAAGAATTCTGGGTGTAATCGCCACACAATCCATTGAAGAAGTTAAGGATAAAGCCAGGCAACTGGTAACTCCAGCAGACATACAGAATTGGCATCTGCAGGGAAAGGACTTTACGGTGAAGGACAATCTATTGTATTTCCAAGGACGGTTATACCTGCCCAGCACAGATTTACAGAAAAAGGTAATCTCCTGTTATCACGATTCTTTAATGGAAGGACATCCCGGTATGGCCAAAACCTCGGAAAAGATCAAGTGCTACTTCTGGTGGCCGTCTTGGAAAAAAGATATCAGAGACTTTATAATGTCCTGTGGAGTATGCGCCCAAAACAGGAGTCAAAAGGAAAAACCAGCCGGCCTATTACGCCCTATTGACATCCCACCTCGCCCTTGGCATACGCTTTCTATGGACTTCATCACCGATCTACCTCCATGCTCCGGATACAATACGATCTTAGTAATCGTGGACCTATTCTCCAAGATGGCGCACTTCATTCCACTCAAAGGCTTACCATCAGCAGCAACTCTGGCCCGAGAATTTCTCGAAAACATCGTCCGACTGCACGGTTTTCCTTCGGTTCTAATTTCAGATCGAGGAAGTCAATTTATTTCTCATTTTTGGCGAAGTTGCTGTCGGTCGGCTCAAATTGATGTGAGACTTTCGACCAGCCACCACCCCCAAACCGACGGACAAACCGAGAGGACCAATCAAACTCTGGAACAGTATTTACGCTGCATGCTGCAACAAACTGAAAAAACTTGGAAAGATATCCTTTGGATAGCCGAATATGCCTACAATAACTCTGTCCACTCGGGAACCGGGAAGACCCCGTTCTTTCTTTTATACGGTAGTCACCCTCGAACCTCGGATTTGGATCCACTCCAAGATCTTGGAACACCAGCAGTAGACCACCTGCATTCTACAATCACCCAAGCCTTTAAGGAAGCCGTTTCTCACCTTCAAAGGGCTAAAGAACAATACAAGAAAGGAGCAGACCAACATCGGAAGGAAGCCCCCCAATATCAAGTAGGAGATCAAGTCTGGTTATCCACCAAATATCTACCTCTAAAAGGACCATGCACATTCAACCCAAGATACCTTGGTCCCTATTCAATCACTACCATAGTAAATCCGGTAGCGGTCAAGTTGGACTTGCCCCCTCACATGAAGATACACCCGGTCTTCCACGTCTCTCTACTAAAACCCGTGCAACCTAAAACCCGACTAACTAAATCTCCAAAACCTATCCTAGTTGATGGAGAACTCGAGTTTGAAGTCAAAAGTATCCTGGATTCTAAGATCTCCAAATCTAAACTATTTTACCTGATTGACTGGAAAGGTTACGGCCCCCAAGAAAGGTCCTGGGAACCTGCAGAATATGTCCACGCGCCTCGTCTAATCAAAAGATTTCATCGAACATTTCCTAACAAGCCCAAACCCCCGGAGAAGCCCGGTTTTGGAGGGGCCTTGAGGGGGGGTGCTGTCATGATCTCTGCTTCCAAAGGGTCAGGACTTACCCAACTCCCTTGGAAGCAGACCCATAACCCCGGTTCCGGGTGCCGGCCAGTCCCAATTGGGACCTTTTGGACCCTGTCCTGGCGCCAGTGGCACCAGGCTCATAAATATGCCCAGTCCCAGCGCTGGAAGCGCCGGGCTCATAATGCTTGGGTGGACTTACCTGCAGCAGACCATGCTGCTTACTTACCTGCCAGTTGAGCCCCTGATCCTCTTCTGTTTGGGACTACTTTTCCTGTTGGGTAGGGCAGGAGCCACTCCCTAGGTTCAGAACACTGGAACTCTTCTGGAAAGCAGGAACTCTTTTCTTACCTAGGCAAGGCCGTGGAAGGAGACACCTAAGCACTACAGGAGGCTATTTAAACCACACCCGATGGATGAATCTTGCTTTGCGTTATTCTGCATTCTCTGCAGCAGAACGCTCACCGTGTCTTCTGATCCTGTGCCTAAGGGAACAAAGGCTTACCATCCTGGAATCCAGTCTTCAGCAGCACCTATAAAGACAAAGAAAGAACAGGTTAGCACTACGGTCTTCAGTGGCAGCGTATCTCTTACCTGGTCCAGCGGCTGTCACCAACGCCTCGCGCTGCATTCCGGCATCTGAAAGACAAAGGCTTACCGACTCTTCGCACGCTCCGGAGGTCTTCGCGCTGCATTCCGGCATCTGAAAGACAAAAGCTTACCGGCTCTTCGCACGCTCCGGAGGCCTTCAACGCTGCATCCCGCATCTCGCATCTGAAAGACAAAAGAAGGTGCGTTTAGAGACATTGGGCAACTTTACTACTCATGTGCCATCACTCCTTCCCACGCCGAAATCAGCGGGCATCCCAGCACCCTTCAGCTTCTCTAAAGCTCCGAACTTGTACCTGCAAGGTAAAAGAGACAGTTAGTGCGCATCGTGAAGCAGGCAACAAGCGCTCACTTACATGCTTCCAAGCGCTTCTATTCCTCACGCGGGTTCGATCCTCAACTCTCTTCAGCCCGCCATCCGCCATCGCCGGAACCCTGCAAAACAAGAGGTATCATTACAAAAGAACTTTACATAAGTCAAAAGCCATACTCACGTGCTCCTCGGCACCGCTCCACAGCAGCCACGCCTTACGCACTTAAAGACTTTTAAGACATTTGAAGTGCCTAGAACTTACCATTCGTGCAGTAAACGACGGACAGCAGTCCTCTGAGGTCAAGAGGCCTGCACCCTTATCCAGTGAAGAAACTGGTTACGGCACCCTGCCCCCGAGGCAGATGGAGAGCTCGGCGTTCACCTACCTAAGGTGAGATAGTTAACCTTTGGGGTCCTACAGGAGAAGAGAAAGGGAAGAGGAGAGAGGCACCCAATAACCCCAGTTCATTAATCCCATATTTTCTATCTGCAGACATCTTACTCTCCGAGTCAGACACACAGTGCACAGAGGTCCAGCCCAAGGAACCAACCGTGTGTTACACATCACCTTTGAAGACACGGCATTCACCCAGTCAAGACCGGCGCCTCTGCGGGAATCAGGTGAGCGTTACAGGGATCCCTTGAGCCGTCTCCTAGGCACCGTTCAATGCACCACCTGAGGTCACACACCAGAGAGGCCTGAACAAAAGGAAAGCGCCCACGACCATCCTACTCGGACATGGCATCGTTGTGGGTGCCCTGATAAAAAACATGCACCTACCTGCAATGTTGTGGGGAGTTCACTGGGGGAGGGGGGATTGTGTGCAGGGTGTTCACTGGGGGGAGGGGGGATTGTGTGGTGGGTGTTCACTGGGGGTGAGGGGATTGTGTGCTGGGTGTTCACTGGGGGGAGGGGGATTGTGTGCTGGCGGTTCACTGGGGGGATGGGGGATTGTGTGCTGGTTGTTCACTGGGGGGATGGGGAATTGTGTGCTGGTTGTTCACTGGGGGGAGGGGGATTGTGTGCTGAGTGTTCACTGCGGGGAGGGGGGATTGTGTGCTGGGTGTTCACTGGGGGAGGGGGATTGTGTGCAGTGTGTTCACTGGGGGGATGGGGGATTGTGTGCTGGTTGTTCACTGGGGAATGGGGGATTGTGTGCTGGTTGTTCACTGGGGAGAGGGGGGATTGTGTGCTGGTAGTTCACTGGGGGGCGGGGGGATTGTTACAATGAGAATAAATCACGTTTCAAAAATCACAAAGCATGGACAGTAGTGATTGTGAAAAAGTGCAATTTAATATTGAAGTGACATTTGTTAAATGTAGCCGTCACCCGTTTAAAAAAATATATCAATCAATCTCTGTCTGGCCAACCTCCCCTCCCTCAGCCCAACCCTTTGTGCACATGCAACACCTTCAGGCACGTCATCACCTTGACTCCCATCCTCAGGTGGCTGCACATGAGCATCAGGGGGCAGTGGCACATTCCTGCGACAGCAGATGTTGTGCAGCATGGCACATGTCAGTACAATGTTTCCAACTTTTTCTGGTGCATACATCAATGCCCCTCTCTTCAGCAGTCCAAATGCCCTCTCCATGCAGATCCTTGTACGAGCATGGGCAAGGTTGTATGCCCGCTCCGCTGCAGTGTGTGGATGACGCACATGGGTCATGAGCCATGTGTACTGGGCATATCCAGAATCACCTGCAGGGGAGAGAAAGCAGGTTTGGGGACAAGATAAATTCAGTAGGTGTACAGGGCTCAGTCATCAGTGTCATTTTGCCATATTTGTCGTTTGGTCAATAACATTGTGGAGTGTGCTGTGCTACGAGCAGCATTGAATCAATAAGGTACTCACAACTTGGTACGCCTCTTTTACAGTATGTAACAGTACTCATTCACTTGTCACTGGGTAAGGCGGCCCTTCCATCTGCTTGTGCATGCGAGAAGTGGCTACCTCATGTGTCATTGCCATTCACTTTGGCTGCAGTTGCATTTGCTGGTTGACACTATTCTGTACTGTTCTCCATGCATTTCATTGGCCATTCAGGGGACAGGGTTTGTGGGGTGTGCATTGGCATTACTCAGACTACTTATGTGTGGTGCATTTGTGGATGTGGTGACTTTTGTGTTACATTTGCATGACTGTCCGGTGGCCAGGGTGGGATGTCTGTATTGTGTCATTGTTGGAAGCCATAGTGCTACTCACACAGGAGGCTTTGTGGTGGTAGGCCTTCCATATGTCACTGTGCTGCCACATGTCTTTTACATCCTGAATGGGTGTCTTCTGCTGTGTTGGACATGTCCAAGGTTTCTCATGCAAGGGGCCTGATTGGAAATGCTGCACTGATGGTGCTGCCTATTGATATTCAGGGATTTCATTGTGTGTGACCAGCCCCATCAGTTGTGGATTAACATGCATTATGTTATACATTTGTACTCACCCAGCAGCCATGTGTTTTGCCCTTGGTGCCTTTCCATGTACGCTGGCAGGGTACTTTTGCGCAGGACCATGGAGTCGTGGGTGGATCCTGGGTTGCGGGCACAGCAGTGTCTGAAGGTGAGGTCAGGGCCACATGTCATCTGCACATTGAGGGAATGGTACTGTTTCCGGTTTCTGTAGGCTACCTCATGTGCCTGGGGTGGTACGAGTGCTACATGTGTGCAGTTCAGGGCTGCTATTACATTCGGGACTTGGGCAATGGCATGGAATTGACCCTTCAACTGGTTCACCTGTGCCTGTGTGGCTGGCAATGCAATGTGCTCATTCACATGATTCAACAGTGCATCCAGCACCTGTCCCAGCATGGCACTGAATGTGGACTGGGCCATGCCATGCAACATGGCAATAGTGTGTTGGTAGCTGCCAGTCCCAAGGAATTGTAGCACAGACACGAGCTTCACTAGCGGAGGTACTGCTGTGCTGATGGCTATGCGGCTGCCAATGTCAGCCTGGATTCTGTCCAGCAACTGGGTGATGGTTGCCCTGTCCAGCCGATATTCAGTCACCAACTGGAGATCAGTCAGGGCCCAGGGTGTTGGCCTGACCCTGGGGATGGCTGGCCGCCTTGCTGGTGCTGCTCTCCTCCTCCTTCTCCTCATCCCCACCACCCGCTGCACTCCCATGGCCCTGGCCTGGTTGGCTGGCCTCTGTAGCTCCAGGCGCAGCAGGTAGAAGTCCACATCAAGGCTCCCGCCTCCAAATGGCAGCATGGTGTTTGGAAGTGTGTGTTGTGTATGGGTGGGTCCTTTGTAGGCCTCTGATTTGCATTGGTTTCACCTGGGCCCTTATTGCTGTCTCCTCCCTGCTCCTACTGGTGGAATGGTGTTGGGGAGGGTGTGTTGTGCATGGGTGGGTCCTTTGTAGGCCTCTGATTTGCGTTGGTTTCACCTGGGCCCTTATTGCTGTCTCCTCCCTGCTCCTACTGGTGGAATGGTGTTGGGGAAGGTGTGTTGTGCATGGGTGGGTCCTATGTAGGCCTCTGATTTGCGTTGGTTTCACCTGGGCCCTTATTGCTGTCTCCTCCCTGCTTCTACTGGTGGAATGGTGTTGGGGGGAGGGTGTGTTGTGCATGGGTGGGTCCTTTGTAGGCCTCTGATTTGCATTGGTTTCACCTGGGCCCTGGCCTGTATTCTTTTAATTCCAGCTTTTTGCTGTGGGTATTTTCGGCGGATTGTCCGCTGCTTTTCTGGCACTAATTGTGCCTACGCCGGACTTGTGATTGCAATGTTTTAGCGCGAATGGTTACTGTCGCTTTTACAGCCGGTGCTTGTTCAGCCGGCTGTCTTGCGTCGGCTGTAATGGCGACGGTGGTATTTGGACTCGTGATCCGACGGACCCTTAAAATCGGCGCTGATAGCGTTACTGCCGATTTTAAGGGTTACCGTCCAACTCGTAATGAGGCCCTTAGCAACACCCCTGCTGTGGTGTCTCCTGGTCTGTGTTCTGTCCTGATCTTCACCAGGATGCTTTTCTTGTTTCTTGTGCTTTTGAATTTACATCAGACGTTCGTCTCTCGTGAGTGGATTATGTGTAAAGTGTGTGTGGCATGCTTGCAGTCCCCTTCCCTTTGCATTGTGTGACAAGGAGGGAGGTGTGTTTAGTTTTGCACTCTGTGAGAGATGGTTTGATGAGTTGCCCTCTGCCTTTGTCCTGCTGGTGCTTCATGCACGGTTGTAGAATATTGGTGAATGGCCATGAATGTCAGCTCAGAGAATGTTCGGTGAGTGGGATGCATGTCTGATTCTGTGAATGTCAGTTGAGACTTGCGGTGGGATGCCTGAGGATGTTTTGTCTGCTATGGAGTTAACTGGACCCCGTATTTATATGCGTAATATCGAGGCAATACATACTACATGTCATACTGAAATAAAGCATTCATTGTTTAACTCGTTAATGCACGAGGAACAGTTTTGACTAAAATACAAATCTGTAATTTTAGATAGTTTGCTGTCCTCTTCGCATTTACAACTTAATACCATGTTCCATCCTAGTTGTATTCACTTCCAAACATATGGACTGGCCTGCAGTGGTATGTATTTATTAATCCTACTTCCGAAGTTATAACTTGCCATACTGCACTGTTACAAGCAGTCCACAAACATAACACCAGCCAACATTCAGCCACAAAGAAAAGTAACTCATACTGCTCCCAAGAAAGAAACACACAACATCTGAGCAGATCTACCTGCTCCACATTGAAATCCTCGGTATCATTGCAGATTATTTGAATCACTGGGTAACTCAGTGGTTTAACTGCAGTATGTGCACATTGTAGTCCCTTTCTAGTGCTAACACCAAGAGGACATCCCCTAAACAGTCAGGCGTGGTTAGCTTTTGGCAGGTCTTTTACTACTTTGCTATCACCTAGCATCTTAAATATACTGAGCATCATTGTCCGTCATTCCTCAAATACACGAAGCCTAGGTTAAGCTACATATTCTCCACACATTCATATTGTACTTTGAAATGGCCCAAAATGTTGAGTCTTAGTCATTTGTAATTTAGACTGCTGCCCCACAATCTAAATAGTGACATAGCACATTTCAAATGCACCAACTTATGCTTTTATAGAACCGAGCAGCAAGACAGATACTAGAACTCTAGATACGCTACACTACATTACCCGGCCTCAAAGCCCTAAACAAATTACCTTTTGGGTTCAGAGTCTGCTTCAAAGTCTTCTGCCTGAACCATCAACGTCTTCATAACAAAGGCCCCAAAATACCTCTGCACACTACTCATTCAATACACACCGCCTGGGAACCTGCGATCATGAGGCTCGCCAAATTTAGAAACCAGCTACAAGGGAGTAGATCCATTGCAGCCCAGTTCCCTTGAATGAATACACCTTACCGAAAACAGATAGGCTGGAATCAAGGGTAAAAGTGTTTTTATCTGATCTTCTTTATCGTGAGTCAGAGCCCATGGAAGCAACATCCGCCCCCTCCAATCAGTATCCTGCATGAAGGAGCAAGATGCATGACACATGGGCATTAAAATAAGTGAGTGACTATGTACATATTTATGTAATGTATTCAGGAATTAGGGATCTTGTGGATGTTTTATTTATTTATCGTGGTATATGTATTACCATTATTTAACGGTTTTCCCATTGTCCGTTCTCCGTGCACTTATGGATCTGGCACGGATCTGCGGTGGAATGGAAGAGAAGAGAACATTCGGATGAATTACTGAGACTGCAATGTATTCGTCATGAAGGAAAGCAAATATCTGTGGATACGTAATCTACTACAGGATTGGTAAAGAGGACGTGAAAGTGTGCCTTGCATCAACTTGCTTCATCACTACACATCCCTCAATGAGACGGAATGGAGCTCCGGAGCAGAAAGCCTTCCATGAACTCCCTCTGGTAGGACTGTGCAAGTACTTAGACTGGTTTGAGTTATAACATGATAGTGTTGGAGGAGGAAATCTCACAGGAATCTCACCCACCCATCAAAATGACACCATTAGAGTAATTTACCGGCTATATTTCTCAAAAAAGGGCTGCCACATGTCTTCAATGTTGGACCTTGATTCATCGAGGAGGTGCATAAGAAACTGTATGTCATATATGGCCCAGACTCTGGCCCCCCAGTCTTTAACTGTGGGCAACCCTTTTCTGTTCCAAAATTGGTCCAGGCAGCTTCCGGACGCTACCTGCAGGACCTCACCCCAAACAGAATCAGCCATGGAGAGGCCTCTGTAAGGATCCAGTCAACCCCCTCTATTAAGGACAAGACACCCCCCAGTATTGCTGTACTCTTGGGCACCCCCAACACATATGGAAATAGTCATCCTCTATTGGCGGTACTTCCAACATCTGGGGTCAAAACCCTTGTACAATTTGGCCAATGTTGCCGGTGGATACCGCCATCTATGGCGCAGCTGTATGGCCGTCAACTCAACTGAGCTGTATTTGTCCTATTTTTAGGGACCGTGTGGGTGAGGACTACAATATAACATGTACACAAAAACTCTCACAACAACGGCTTCCACCCTTTAAGCCAGAAGGATGTGCCTAATATTCACCTGACAACTACCCTACTTTTTCTATTCAACACAATTCCAGAGACAGCTCTTGTTTATCAAAAATAGCATACATATTTTAATATTTCTACATTTATAACACATATTCATGATAAAAACCATACTCATAAAAATAATTATATAAGTGGTTAACACACAACAAAACATTCTTCTCAAAACACCATTTCATTATTAGTGTGTATGCATCAAACCATCAAGTATTACTATAATTCGGTGTGCCAACAACAATTGTTATCCCTCTCAAACTATTCTTTTTTCTAGAAGAGAGTAGATGTAACAACTCTCTATTTCAGAAATCCATACAAAACAATATTCCTTTGTATTTCTCATAGGTTCTGTCTTCAGGACACATTGTTATTCGCTTCACGTAGTGCCATTCAACGTGTTGCATATCAGGACCACAGTGTGTGCCATACAATCTAAAAATTAAAAACAAAAACAACCTAAATTAATATCATCTCTGATTTCGTGTGTTGTGTCTGAATATATTAAGGTCAACATATCCTAACTATTCTTTTTAGCTTAAGTGCTATCTATTTTCATTTATGGGGGCTGAATCGACCGAATCATATCACCATATTTTGTATGACCATGTTTCTTTTTTCTTTTAATCTACACCAATGTCCCTCTTTTGTTCTATTCCACAAGGGCACTTCCAGCTTTCAGAGCGTGCCGACCCTTATCATAACTCTGCGTGTCTACCCGTGTTATACCAGATATTCACTTCGATCATGACATCACATTACCTCTTGTCTCATCTGTATCATATGAGGCAAAACTGGAAACCCAATTCGATATTTTTTGGTATTTCTTGTACCTATTGCAAATAATGATATTTTCTATATTAGCCAAATGCTTTCACGTATATAGTTGTTATATTGCCCCGCCCGTTCTCAAGCGGTTCATCAGCGATTACCAAGTGTGAGTGAGGATCGCGTCAGCTTCTAACAAAGCTGCAAGTGTCAAAAAATCGCGACTACCCTTCCAACCGCACCAACGTCGCCGATCAATCATACGGATCTGTGGGAGACATAGTGTCAGAAACTAAAATCAATGTCCTCACTGCTTTGCATGCATTACATCTTCCTTAGTCTATAAATTACCTGGATTACTCCCAACTGGTCCTCTAGTATTATTCCGCTCGCGTCCAAACTCTGCCTCGGAACCGCTGCAACAAATGTTGGTAACTTGTTCCCTGCGTCTCACATGTACGTGGTGGTGTCACCTTTAAATACTGTGTGATTCTCCCTTATTGGGCGCTGGTCGATCTCTTGACCACATCCTACTTTTAAAACTTTTGCAATCTGATGGTGGCGAAACCGTCATCTTGAAGGGTACATTCAGTCATCGTAACCTGGTTCATATAAACACGAATGAGGCCACACTGCCACCTCAACTGGGTGTGAACAAACATACTTTCTTCTAATTATACCACGGATCGATCCTACATGTATTTTCTACATTATTTAAATATTTCAGAACAAATGTTATAAACAAATGTTTCTTATACCAAAAAAGGTATTCCTGACTACAGAACATATTTTAACCAAGGACAGCCTAAATCATATCTCTTTCTGTCCCTATAATATCAATACTTGTAACCCATTGATATTAAAACGGCTCATATTTAATGAATGAACAAACCCCACTCGATGGCGATGTTTAGGCCATCTTTCACCGTGTTGAGGTCAAAAATCCATTTTTGTTCCAATTTTCTCAGTCTTAAATCCCTATTTCCTCCTCTTGGATGGGGTCCCAGTGTTTGAATAATACACCAACGTATATCCTCATGGGTGTATTTAGCTAACGAGAAATGGGCCATTAGTGGTTTGTCTGGCACATTGTTCTTGAAACAGGATCTGTGTTCGCAGATCCTTTGTTTTATGGGTCTCTTTGTCTTTCCGACATATAAAATCCACAAGGGCATTTAATCATTTATATTACCCATTTTGTATTGCAATTGGAAAAATGTTTTAATGTGTACTGTGTTTGTCAGGTGAATATTAGGCACATCCTTCTGGCTTAAAGGGTGGAAGCCGTTGTTGTGGGAGTTTTTGTGTACATGCAGCTGTATGGCCTGCATCTGATACGGCAAGGGAATCGTGGACTGGGACACCTGCCAACACATGTGTACCAATAGACTGTTATCTATTTCCCTACCCTGATCTCTCCCCAAATTCACTCTGGCCACAAGGGGTCTCTCTGCACCACCAGTAGAGTAGCCCTGTATAGTCTTGCGATTAGCCCCCTGGATCCTGCTCTGTCTATCAGTAGCCTCTCAAAATCTGGCAAACCTCTACACAAGTTTTCAACACACATACTGTCAGCGCCCCCTTCAGCTAGAGATACCTAAAGACGGGGAGTTTACCAATGTGCTGGCACTCATCTAGCTTCTCCAAGGGAATGAAGTGCCCCTCTACCAATATTTGGCCTTTTCTGCTCAAACCCGCCTCATACCAGGATTTAAACTGCACTGGCTCGGTTATTCCATCTCTCAATAGGGGTGCCTGTATATAGCTTGGGGTAGATGGCCACGTAGGGAGCCATTGCGTGTCTCTACCCTCCCTCCAAAGGTACTATAAGACCTCCAAAACAGGGTGCTCAACCACTCTCCTAGGGATCTTGGACCTCAGGATTCATAGCCTCTCCCCCAGCGGGATCAGGGCCAAAACTGCATCATCCATGCAAACCCATTGCTTAGTATTGAGTGGGTCCAGGTAGTCGACTAGTATGCAGAGTTGAGCCATCCTATAGTAGGTCTTTGTGTCAGGGAAACCAACCCCCCCTCCACCTGCAGGAGGATCAAAGTACTGTAGGCAATCCTATGTCTTAACCCCGCCAAGATGAATTACAAGAGCAGCGTTTTCACCTCCTCCAGAAATGCAGAGGGAACCACCACCAAAGGATTTGAAAGAGGAATAGGAACGTTGGAAGTACCACCATCTTGATGCAGTTCAGACGGGCCATACACGATAGGGTCAGCCGTGTCCACCAATGCATGACCGTCTGCAGTGCCGACCAAAGTGTCAAGTAGTTATTCGCAAAGCGATTTCCATACTGCAGCGATAACTCTATTCCCAAATACCTGAAACCCTGTTCCTGCACCCTAAAGGGTAGAGACCCTGTATAGGGCCTGTCGGCTCTGGACATCTCTCTGGCTCAAAAGGCCACTGATTTCTCTAAATTAAATGTAAAGCCTGATAGCGCGCCGTACCAAGCCAAGCTCTTTAACAAACGCGCACTGACTTTGTGGGTTTGGCAATGTAGACCAGGGTATTATCAGTGAATAGACTATCTTATATTTCACCTCCCCTGTGCTAACCCCGGATATCTCGATGTCCTTGCACATCCCGATATCCCAAGTATCCATAGCCAGCATTTAGTGGAAAGGAAAGAGCAGGCAACCCTGTCTTGTGCCCCTTATGAGGTGGAATCCCCGAGAAGCGTAACCATTGACCACTGTTAGGAAAGATTTCATATTTGAAAGTAGTTTTCCCTCCATGTGTCAACACCCACACTTTTTGCTGTTGTTGTAACACCATTGACTAAACTTTGCCAGAGAAGCACAGCCCTCAGCTGCACCCCTCTGGGCTTTCACTCACTTTTTATGGGGAAACTGACATGCCCTTAAAACAGTCAGTACTGGGAGACTCTGTTTCCCTTAGTCCTTTCCTCATGTTGCAACTTTTGTGCAACATGTCACAAGTGTGCAATGTAACCTACCTTACAGCACACTTGGGTCTCTAGTCATTCCAAAGGCCCTACAAACTCTCACTGGACTTTTTACGAACTGTGCGGATGTGTCACAGACAGGACTGGTGGCAGCTATTGTTCTCTTATAGTTTTAACCCTTTCTTGCCATGTTAGCCGTGTTTACCGCGTTTGGCACAAATAGGTGGCCTAGCTCCAAAATGGCGATGCCACGAGGTTCTTTGTCCTGTCCTTTGGCCATCTTGCCCCTTCAGCTTCCCCAGCTCGAGTTGACCCGGGTCAGTCCTTATTTGGTCATGCTCTTTCCCGCGAAACCCAATGCTTTTGCAGGCTTCTCAATGCCTTGTGTATGTGCCTCCAGGATGTGGTCTGGGATGTCTGTTCCCAATACACATCCTGGGTACCAGAGAGTCTGGAGTGTCGTAAATGCCTGGGACCACTGTGGTCCGTGATTGGTCCACGTATGGAGTGAGTGTTTGTGAGCAGATCTTCCATTGGGTCCTCTCTGTTTTAGCACGAAGAAAATAGATAAGAGGAGGCTGAAAACACCACTACCATGTTGATCTTCTGAGTTCACACGAACAAAGGATAAGGAGGCAAGTATCCTGCAAAAAGAAGCAGAGTTGAGGAACCGCTGGTGACCCGCTGGAAGGTTTGGCACCCTGAGCCCGCTGTTGTCCTGTGAAACCCCGCTGCATCTGATCGTCCTAGAAGGTCTGCATGTACTATTGAGCATAAGGCTCCTCTCAACGTAGGGCTTGGACTGCCTCTTAGTTAGGTGTATTCTTGATGTCGAACTGGGCCTAAAGATTACTTGCACTGCCTATTTTCCTCCCCATGTAGGTGGTCTACATATTTCGTGCTCTTAACCCCTTAGACCCCTTTGGTCTTGTATATCAATGGTACTGATTGTGATGTGTTGGTTTAATCTAGTGTTACTGTGATTCTTTGCTATGCTCTATGTTACAAAGGCCTTGTAATATATGTGTCTATATTTTTAAGATAACACCTGTCTGGAGTAATTTGTAAGTGTCCTTGCTTTATGTGCTCATTGAGGTCTTTCAGCCACCCTCACCCCTCTTGAGACTCAGTCTTGACCGCCTGCCATAGCTAACCTGATTGGTCTGGCTTGTCCAGAGGTTACCCTGTTCCAAGAAACTAGATTGGCCCTCTGAACCTCTGCCCCTCCAGGTCAGAGTTTAGAAATCCTTCTTAACAAACACCACAATAGCCACTGGCCTGGAATAAAAGGTCAAGATCCACTGCATCCATCTGGGGGTCGACCACTTTTGCCGACAGAACCCATCCTACAGAAGCCCAGCTGACCTTGTTGAAGGCCTTCTTGGTATCAAGGGTGAGGATTAGGCCTCCCTCCCTTTCCATCCTTGGATCTGTGAGGATGTGTCGTTCTTCAGCATGTTAATAGAGCCTTGCCTCTGCAAGATAAACCCAGTCTGGTTGGGGTGGACCAGCCTAGGTAGATGAAGGTCAAGTTAAGATGCAGGTAGCCTGGCAAATATGTTTGCATCAGCGTTCAACAGGGAGATGGACCTGTACGAGGAGTAATATGTGTGATCTTCCCTACCTATCAACGTATCTCCTCCTTATCCAAGACTGTTGCCAGCCCAACGTATAACTGCTCATAGGTCGCAAATTGCACTGGGATGTCCCTCCATGGCCACCAGCACCACATCTATCCCTCAGATCAATCCTACCCTCCTCTCTACCTGACAGCCTCTCACCATGTTGGTGAGGAGCATGCCTACTGCATCTCCCTTTTCATAGAACTTCTGCCTAGTATACCTAATTTTTTTTATCACTTCACCCATTAGGACTGAGTGTAACTCCGACCACTTCAATCTCATTTCTACCAGGAGCTCTTCCCTATCAGCGCCCTCTCTCATGAGTTGAGCTCTCAGACCCTTCCTACCTTCTAACAAGCCCCTTTCCCTCTTCCTCCTTGCCCCTTCGCCTATGATCAACGCCTAGAACGTGGCCTTATCTGTTTCCCATATTGTGGCCCTAGGCACCTCCCCATTGTCGTTATCCCCAAAGTACTCCATTATTTGATTTTTCCAAATAGTCAGTGAAAAAATAACCTCTCAGAAGTGTGTCGTTACATATCCTTGTATGCCCTTGCCCATGGGTGCCCCATCCTGCAGTCTGCCAGAACAAGCTTGTGGTCTGACTACGTGATCACCTCGACCCTGGGAGGCTCAACATAAGCTGTTTGCTCCTGTTCGACCAAAACGAGATCTGTCTGTGTATATGTCTGGTGCGGGTGGAGATAATTGTTTAGCAACCCGAGTCTGAGAAGTGTTGCCGCCAAACATCGCCCCAGACATAGTCTGATAGTCACTATAGCCCTTACCGGCTTACTTTGTCCCATCCCCTTTTGCCGACCACCAATAAAGGCTAGGATCCACTATGAAATTAAAATCAACCCCAGCAGGATGCCCCCTCGACTCAGTCCTCTATTATGTGTGTACATTGTGGCCACATGACTCAGACCCCCCCATTGTACCCCTTAACTGCCAGGAACCTACCCCCAAAACCCCTCTGAATATGTATTTCTGTCAACTGGAACGCCGTCCCCAGCAAAATACCCACTCCCTCCTCCTTGTCCTCCCGGTGCGAGATCCAAAAGAAAATCCCTACATCTCTACCCCTTATCAGGAGTCAATTCCCATGTTTATAGTGGGTTTCCTGCTAAAAGAGGTCCACCAAATGCTGCTTATGCAGAAAATTAACTATCAAGGACCACTTGATTTGAGAATTGAGACCCTTAACATTCAGGGTGGCTAACTTTACCTCAGCCATAGCCCTACTTCAGACCTCTTCTGCGCCTCCACCCTTTCCTGTTTGACTATCCTACCCCCCCCGCATAGAGAGCTGCATGAGAGTTGCCCCCCACCCCTCCCTGTAAAAACAACTTGGGATCCACCCCACCCCCCTCAGTCGGAGGCGCTCTTATTGATGCAATGTCACCTCCACCCTCACCAACCTCCCCCTCCCATCCCCATTCACGTCTCCTTGCAGCCCTAAGGTCCCAAGGGGCCTACATGAGACACCTCCATGACCCTGATACCTCCCCTCGAGGCTCCACCCCCTCTGACCTACACTGCCTGTGGAAGCATACAAAGTGGGCCCAGAAATTGGGCAATGGGTAAAAAAGAAACATTAGGCCCCCACCAAGGACAGCTTCCATCTCATGTAACATTGCCTCCTCAGTGAGGGGGTATTTCGGTGCTAGAATTTGTGCACCCCCTGGACCTTCCTCCTATGAGTGTCTCCTTTCAATTCTTGTGGATCTCAGCAGGGCCAATCTCCTCCCCTCCCCCAACATTGAGGCCTTTTCCCTGTGGCTTGTGAGATCTCCCATTCGGTCATCAAAATAAATATCTCCCCCTCCCACCCAAATAAATATCTCCCCCTCCCACCCAAAGACAAATGCAAAGGGACACCCCCACCAATATTTCACTTCCTTTTCCCGCAACCACCTAGTGAGGGGGGCACATTTCTTCCATCTGAGGTGCGTGTGGGCAGATACTGAAAGATCACTACCTGTGCGTCCCCGTAGTCAATGTGGCCCATCCGCTTTCTCCAGGATCCTTACCTTGTCTGCATAGTTATGAAGACTGCCAGCACTGGGCACAGCCCATTCCCACCTCTCCCAGCCCAGTGCACTCTGTCCAAGACTGCCTTTGTGCCTTCCATGGAGCACAGAGCCATTCCTATAATCTCCTGAATCCTTTGCACCAGGCTAATCTGCGACTCCCCCACTCTATCTTTGAGATTAAAAAAAGCAGATCTTTTGGCACCGCTCTCGATCTTTGAGGTGCAGTTCTTCTTCCCTCCTCTCTACTTCCAAAATGCTGGTGTCCATCTGTGATCCCAGAACCTCCACAAGCTCTGGATTGCCTCCAGGGTCTCTACTCTTTCCTCCATGTTCGCCACCTTTACCGTGAGATCTGCCACCTTTGCTTCTATGTCAGTCCTCATCCCTCAGATATCTTCCAGGCTGATTTGGATATTGGATCTTAACTGTGCCTATCTCCGTGGAACATGGGTGGGAGCACCCTCTCCCTTCTCTTTCACCATGCCGCCTTCTGCAGTGTATGAGAAATGTGAGAGACCTTCCCTCCAGCTCATCAACCCTGTTGCACAATGCTGGTCTCCTCAGCCGATGAGGTGTGCCCCACCCCACTGCCCCCTATGGCGCTGTATCTCTTTTGGCACCCCAGTCACTACCAAGTCCAGGCCTCATCAATGCTTATGAAATGAGCCCTGGAGAAGCATCCCCACTTGTCTGCACTGAGTGCAGAGCCCAGTTTGTCCAGATGTTACTTCTGTGGGGAAGCCACCTTCTCCGTGAGCCCTGCAGGCTTGTCTAGATGCGCAGCTGCCAGGAGGCCACGGGGCTGGTAGTGCAGAGGACCGCCCGGGTGGGCGCAACCAAGTAGAGTCTGTCCAGGGGCTACCTCCCTGCGTCCGGTAGTCGCTGCACAATCCACCATTGGGGAGATTCCATGCTGGCTACTTGCTTGAAGTTAGAGGGAGGCAGGGTGGCTCCAGGTGGTCCATGCCGGAAGCTGCCAGATAGTCCTTCTGCCAGATAGTCTCTCTCCACTTGCAAACCTGGAGCCTGTCCATGCGCCATTTCCTGTTGCAATGGCTCCCTTCTCATCTCAGGTCCCACTGTAGCAGCAGCAGGCTGACCTGTTACCTATCACTGCTTCATTGGGGGTCCCTTGTCATCTTGTGGGGCCCCCACCTTATAGACCAAGCTTCTGTGAGGGGCCCTCCTCCTGCAAGGTTCTGAGCCACTCGGCCCAGCACCTACTTCCCTGCTGGGATCTACAAGTACAATGCTACACTCTGCCTCACAGACCTCTGCAGGCAGGTCCGACCCCACAACTTGGCCTGCTCGCGTTGACCCGCTGTCTCCCTTCAGCATGCAAGAAGGTCTCCCCTTGCTGTCGGGGTTGGCCGCCCACAAAGAAGTGTTCAATTCTTCTCCTGATCAGGGCCTCGGTGCACCACCACTCGAGGGCCGACTCGTCCAATGCTGAACCTGGTCGCGAATACAAGCCCTCAGGGGCTCTCAATGTCTTAAGGTGAGTCGGGGTCCCCATCACCAACACTCAAACACTGCTCATCCCTGACACCACAGGGCACCTCACATGGGGCCCGCCACTCTGCTCCCAGTTCGCCACCAGGAGTGAATCTCAGCCCACCATCTGCTACTTGGTGGATCCACACACAGTTGCAGCATAAGGGTTTAAATGCCAGTGTTGAAAATGTCATGAAGGACACAGAGGGGAGATTTATTCTAGTTAGCTTTTTCCTTGACAACGTTCATTTTACTATTGGATCAGTTTATGGTCCATGCTCAGTTGGCAACGATTATTTAGGGACTTTGCAATTACAGAAATTGGGAGATGACTACATTCTTCTTGTAGGATTCATGAATTGTGTTATGTACTCTAATCTGGACCGGTCAGCATCTTGTAGATATTCAGGGCATAGTGCTACAAAAGAATTTAAGAACATGATTAAGAGCTTTAATATGGTGGATGTTTGGGGGACGTTTTACTCACTGGTACATGAATCACACACATGGTTAGATTATATTTTCCTCTCTGATTAATTGCTTGATCGCATAGTTAATATGTATATTCAGAAGAGAGGTATTTGGGACCATGGCAGTGTTAGGCTGGGAATAGCTATTAATTAGATTGATCGTGGCTATACAGGCGGAGACTTAATTCAAATATTTTAAAAGCTGACACTATATCGTGGGAATTGGGAGAATTGGTAAATAGATATTTGCTTTATAATGTGGGTCCTTCAGGTACCCTTATACTTTGGGATTGCTTGAAACCTACTGTAGGTGGCACCTCATTAGTCAGACTTCATGTCTCCAAAAATTGGGATCAGCAGAGATCTTATCATTGGAAACTGTCATGCCTGCTGGACATATCTCTGGACCGGGAACAACCTCTCCATACAGAAAGAGTTACGCCCATAGAACCGCTAGACCGTTCTATTTGAAATGGAGGTTGTTTGATGCATTGCCAGGAAAACGACGTGTGCATTTTTCACGTCGTTAAATTCACGTGACTTAGTTCCGTCACATGTGTTACGGCAGTACGCAGCGTGGGAACGTCTCTCCTTGCTTCTGATTAAATCATTTTTGGCGTTTTTGTAGCTGAACTCTGGACCTGCGTCCTCGCATTCCCTTCAGCAACTTCTTTGGCCTTTTGTAGTGTGTTTTCCTCCACACGCTAATTCCTGGAGCCGTGTATCCGGTTCGCGTTCTTATCCACATGCGAACGCTGTCTTCAAGTGCGGCTGTCCTGGGCTGTATGTATCCTGTTTGCGTGCCAAATCTCCACGCGGACGCTGTCTTCAAGAGTGGCTGTCCTGGGCTGCGTGTATCCTGTTCGCGTGCCAAATCTCCATGCGGACGCTGTCTTCAAGCGCGGCTGTTCCGGGCTGCGTGTATCCTGTTCACATGCCAAATCTCCACGCGGACGCTGTCTTCAAGCACGGCTGTCCTGGGCTGCGTGTATCCTGTCCGTGTTCCAAATCTCCACGCAGACGCTGTCTTCAAGCGTGGCTGTCCTGGGCTGCGTGTATCCTGTTCGCGTGCCAAATCTCCACGCGGACTCTGTCTTCAAGCACGGCTGTCCTGGGCTGCGTGTATCCTGTTCGCGTGCCAACTCTCCACATGCAAACGCTGTCTCCAAGCGTGGCTGTCCTGGCTGTGTGTACACTGTCGCGTGCAATCCTGCATGTGGTTTTCTGAACTACTTTGAACCTTTGGTACCTGTGATAGTTAACAGGTGAACTTCTATTTTTTGTTCTTCATGGGAAAGGAAGTATTTCATGAACTATTGGAAGGTGATTGTGCACAGTACTTTGGACGCTATCCTGTGGTGCACCAACCCGGTATCTAGCGTTAGCCTCGTGCCGTTCGGGATAAGTCTCCCTTATTAATCTTCCACTCCTTTGTCGTTGGTTCAACTCCTGGTTTTCTTCAAGAGACTTTTGTTGGATACTTCAGTTTTTGCCATAAGGTCAGTGTTTTGAATTAATGCTAATACTGTGCTATCATAGTGAGTTGAGTTTGGGACAGTTTCTTATGATACTTTATCTATCTTAGGCTGACTTCCGATACAATACCCACGCCCTTTCCAGTGATCCATCTCTCTGCCTGTTTCATCAGTCAGAGAGTTGTATCATTTGGAAGGTCTAATTTGACTTACCTACAATCAAGTCGTGTGAACAAGGATCCGGAAGAGCCCTACCAGTTGTATCCTTTTTTGGTTACCGTATCCTTTTCAATTGATACATTGGTGATTTTTGACAGAATCAGAAGACCAATGGAGGGTACAGATCCTTTAACTGTTTTGACTCAGTTAATCACCGTCTTGAGAAATGAAATGATTACGGCACAGGACATGCTACAGCATCAAATGGATGTTATTCAAGATGCCATGCATGCCACTCCTCAGGGAGCACAGGTTCCAGTAGCCACTGCATCTGGATCTAGGACTATGGCACCATATTATCACAGGAAACTATTAAAGTGGTTATGCCAACACAGTTTCCCTTGGCTCCCCCGGAAAGGTTCACAGGTGATCCTAAAACCTATAGAACTTTTGTTAATCAGTGCCGACTCCATTTCCTTTGCCGACCTAATTCGTTTCACGACCTAACTACTAAAGCAGCATTTGTGCTTTCCATTTGGGGGGTACAGCTGCTGCTTGGGCTAATCCTTTATTGGAATCAAATAGCCCCTTGTTGTACGATTGCGATGATCTTCTGGCTGCTATGAGTAAAGTCTTTGATATGCGCTACGCTACTCAAGCCACAGATCTGGCGTTGCTGAGTCTACAAGAAGGCAGTCAACCTATGTTGGCTTACATCGCCCGATTCAACATATTAACAGCCGAAACCCAATGGCTTGAAGACAAGAAGACAGCTGTTTTCTACATGGGTCTTTCAGAAGAACTCAAAGATGCCTTGTCCACAGTCCCAGTGGTTCATATAGGTTTATCAGAATTTCTTGATTTGATTCTACAAATTGATGCCCGAAGAAATGCTTGCAAAGGAGAGAGAAAACCTTTCCTGCATGCACCGGTTCATTCTGAGACACCGGCAGCTTCTTTGAATGATCCTGGACCAATGCAAATTGGTGCTGTGAGAGGCTGGTTGTCTAGAGCAGAAAGAGAGAACCGAAGAAAAAACAATTTATGTATGTATTGCGGTTCATCTGAGCATTTACTGGCGGCATGTCCTAAAAAAACAATTAAGCCTTCGGAAAACGCCAAAACTCGACAGTAGCAGGAGTCCCTGTGTCGAGTGATACATCGGACTCCTATACATTTCCAGCACACACACCTATAGCTGTTGAGATGACTTTACGTTTTGATGATCAAGAATTGGTTTCCAAGGCTATGGTTGATTCTGGAGGCACTAATAATTACATCGATATCACATATGCCAAGAAATGTCCTATACCCCTTGTAGACAAGAACAAACCTGAAACAGTTAATACTGTGGATGGATCGGTCTTGATTTCTGGTATGGTAACTCAGGAGACTGTACCTATTCAGATGACTTTATTAAATGGTCATTCGGAGGAAATAGTCTTCGATGTCATTGCGGCTCCTCAGTACAAAATATTACTTGGACTTGCTTGGTTGACTCTTCA